>NC_069502.1:881716495-882033495 GCF_027579735.1 Bombina bombina
TCTGATTGGCTGATTCCATCAGCCAATCAGAAAATTCCTACCTTAATTCCGATTGGCTGATAGAATCCTATCAGCCAATCGGAATTCGAGGGACGCCATCTTGGATGACGTCCCTTAAAGGAACCGTCATTAGTCGGGAGACATCGGAAGAAGAGGATGGATCCGCGTCGCCTGCTTCAAGATGGACCCGCTCCGCACCGGATGGAAGAAGATCGAAGATGCCGCTTGGAGAAGATGTTTGCCGGTCCGGATGTCCTCTTCTTGCCGGATAGGAGGAAGACTTTGGAGCACCGGATTATGGATCGCCAACCCCCGCTTGGGTTGGATGAAGATCTTGGAGCCAGGACGGATCGGTGATACCTGGATGGTGAAGACAAGGTAGGAAGATCTTCAGGGGCTTAGTGTTAGGTTTATTTAAGGGGGGTTTGGGTTAGATTAGGGGTATGTGGGTGGTGGGTTGTAATGTTGGGGGGGGGGGGTATTGTATTTATTCTTTTACAGGCAAAAGAGCTGAAATTCTTGGGGCATGCCCCGCAAAGGGCCCTGTTCAGGGCTGGTAAGGTAAAAGAGCTTGTAACTTTTTTAATTTAGAATAGGGTAGGGAATTTATTATTTTGGGGGGCTTTGTTATTTTATTAGGGGGCTTAGAGTAGGTGTAATTAGTTTAAAATTGTTGTAATATTTTTCTTATGTTTGTAAATATTTTTTTATTTTCTGTAACTTAGTTCTTTTTTATTTTTTGTACTTTAGCTAGTTTATTTAATTGTATTTATTTGTAGCAATTGTGTTTAATTTATTTATTGATAGTGTAGTGTTAGGTTAATTGTAGGTAATTGTAGGTAGTTTATTTAATTATTTTATTGATAGGGTAGTGTTAGGTTTAATTATAACTTAGGTTAGGATTTATTTTACAGGTAAATTTGTTATTATTTTAACTAGGTAACTATTAAATAGTTCTTAACTATTTAATAGCTATTGTACCTGGTTAAAATAATTACAAAGTTGCCTGTAAAATAAATATTAATCCTAAAATAGCTATAATATAATTATAATTTATATTGTAGATATATTAGGATTTATTTTACAGGTAAGTATTTAGCTTTAAATAGGAATCATTTATTTAATAAGAGTTAATTTATTTCGTTAGATAAAAATTATATTTAACTTAGGGGGGTGTTAGTGTTAGGGTTAGACTTAGCTTTAGGGGTTAATCCATTTATTAGAATAGCGGTGAGCTCCGATCGGAAGTTTAGGGGTTAATAATTGAAGGTAGGTGTCGGCGATGTTAGGGAGGGCAGATTAGGGGTTAATACTATTTATGATAGGGTTAGTGAGGCGGATTAGGGGTTAATAACTTTATTATAGTAGCGCTCAGGTCCGCTCGGCAGATTAGGGGTTAATAAGTGTAGGTAGGTGTCGGCGACGTTGTGGGGGGCAGATTAGGGGTTAATAAATATAACATAGGGGTCGGCGATGTTAGGGCAGCAGATTAGGGGTACATAGGGATAACGTAGGTGGCGGCGTTTTACGGAGCGGCAGATTAGGGGTTAAAAGTGTAATGCAGGGGTCAGCGATAGCGTGGGCGGCAGATTAGGGGTTAATAAGTGTAAGGCTAGGGGTGTTTAGACTCGGGGTACATGTTAGAGTGTTAGGTGCAGACGTAGGAAGTGTTTCCCCATAGGAAACAATGGGGCTGCGTTAGGAGCTGAACGCTGCTTTTTTGCAGGTGTTAGGTTTTTTTTCAGCTCAAACAGCCCCATTGTTTCCTATGGGAGAATCGTGCACGAGCACGTTTTTGATGCCGGCCGCGTCCGTAAGCAGCTCTGGTATCGAGAGTTGCATTTGCGGTAAAAATGCTCTACGCTCCTTTTTTGGAGCCTAACGCAGCATTTGTTAGAACTCTCGATACCAGAGTTAAATTTATGGTGCGGCCAGAAAAAAACCCGCGGAGCGTTAACAGCCCTTCTACCGCCAAACTCTAAATCTAGGCCTATGTTATTAATCCTTTTCAAAACTGGATTTTAAGATTTTTTTTTTGCTCTTGAGGTTTTTTCCTATGCAATATACTATTTGTAGTATACTCTAGAGAATGTTTATCCTGATTTCCTCTTGGGACTGTACTACTACTATTTCTATGGAGATTGGTACTTATTTTCAGGATTCTTTAGAACTTTTGAATATAACCTTGGTAGAGCATATTCATGTACTGTTTATATTTTAGCTCAGCTTTATCTGTGGCGGACATTGCTGTTTTCTCAACCTTTGTTGAACAGTTAGTATGAGCAGTTTCAGTTTCTCAAGTATATAACTGTTTATTTACTTCAAAAGTAATCATTTAATTATGTTTACTGTATCTATTATTATGATTTCAAATGTATTTTATTATCTCTATCTTGATAGGATGATAATTTATTTGATTTCTATTTTCTCCACTATTGATGGAGGTCAAGAATTTTTCTGCCCTAAGTCCGGTGATGTAGATCAGTTGGTGAATGTCCTGACTACAAATGTTGTTCTAGATCCAAGGGTCTCATATTCATATTTTGGCAGGGTCATTACAGCCCTTTAGCCTTTTGAGGTCAATTTATTGTATACCATTTATTTGGGTAATAAGAACCACTGTTTTTTTCTCAGCTGCTAAGTTGGTTAATTCTGAGTGTAAGCACTGAAATAGCGTTTTGTATCCTCTTAGGGAGAAATACGCTATATATTTACTAGTTATTAGACTGCATGAAGGCGCGGTTCTCTATCCAGTCATTCTGGTGGGGGGCAGATTGAATTGTTTTTGGATCAGTCCAAAATCTATATATTTTTTCTTAGGATTTGAATAGATTTTTAGAATGAGACCTTCTATGGGACGAATCTTCTTTCTCAGTACACTCTGTGATTTATGTTCAGGAGTGATTATGCCAGTTTTTATTGCAGGGACAGGGTTTGGGTTTATATTCATTTCTATTCAGTCCCAAAGAAGAAAAAAAATCTTCAGATCCAAAAAATGAACTGAATAAACCCTTATTCAGTTCATTTTTTGGATCTGAAGATTTTTATATTGTTTTGTTAGAGTTTCAACTTTTATGTTGGCAATTATAAGTACTATTATGCATTTTTGTTAAGGTCATTTCATGTCCACTCATTTTTCAGGATGTTTATCCTCATATTTAATGTTCAGTCCACTTATGGATTCTGAGATTTTCTTTTTTCGATAAGCTTTACCAATTTGTCACTTTTCCATTTGGTTTAGCGACGGCTTCATGAATCTTTTCATAGGTTTTTGGTGCCCTTCTTCTGTCTTTAGGCAGCAAGGTATGGTGGTGCTTCCTTATTTGGATGATATCTTGGTATTAGCTTAATCTTTTCTTTTATTAAGATGGGCAGATAGCTCAGCATACTAATGCACTGTGCCTGAGCCCTGTAGAAACCTCTGGGTTGCAGATTAGATTCTGGACAAAGTCAATTCAGCCTTTCATTCTTCAGAGGTCAATTAAATGAGCAGTGTTTTAAGTCCCTGATGTGTAATTAGACATGCTTACAAGTACCTAATACATACTTATGAAGGAGTAGTATTCATATATGTGGATCTTTCTTTTTTGGAATCTCTTATGAATCAACTAAGTTTTGTTTCTTCAAAACATAGTTGGAGGATTTAATTTACCTAAGAGTTTTGTGATTCCTCAGACAAGGGTCACTTCTTTTTGGGTTTTTAGATTGATTCTGTGTGCATGTCTTTGTCTTTATCGGACAAAAGTCAATTGTATTTGGCATTAGCCTGTTTTACTTACAGTCTGGTTAATTTCTTTCAGTGGCTATGTGCATGAAAGTTTTTTAGGTCTCATAACTGCAGCATCGGGCGTGGATCCCTTTTGCTCGTTTTTCTTCTGAGATCTTTTTGCTTTGCATACTGAATCTATGATACAGGGTTTGTTTTCAGATATCACAGTTGATATTTTTAAATTCTAACACTCTTCTCTCCCTGTTTTTGATGATTAGTTTATCATCGTTTTATTCAGGGGGTCTCTTTTGTTCGTCCTTCCGGGACTGTATTCTTAATGGATGCAAGTCTTGCAGGTTGGGGAGCTGTCTGAGGGTCTTTGACAGCACAAGTGGTTTGGAAACTTCAAGAGGCGAGATTTCCAATCGATATTTTGAACTCCGTTCTTTTTTCAGAGCTCTTTCAGGCTTAGCTTCTTTTAGGGTTTTTTTTCTTTCAGATGTCACAATTGTGGCATATGTCAATCATTTAATAGGGTCTCACAGTTCCTAAGCAATTAGGAAGTATCTTGAATATGTTCTTAGGTGGTTTTCCTCTCCTTTATGATTTATATCTCAGGTTTAGACATTTGGGAGATGCATTATCTCAACCATCAGTCTTTACAACTGGCAGAGTGGTACCTCTATACAGATGTGTTCTATTAATTTCCCAGATACCTTTTCAGGTCTAGGGATCCTCAGGTGGAAATGATGGATACTTTAGCAGTGTCTTGGTTTTTGCAACCTGGCTACATCCTTCCGCTTCTGTTTTTTTCTTCCAAAGGTTTTCTTCAAGGTCATTTTGGAATAGTCTCATATTTGTCTGATAGCATCAGCATGGCCTCTTAGGTTTGGTATGTGGATCTTGTTTGCATGTCCAGTTGCCATCCTTGGACTTTTTCTTTGGCTAGCCCTCTTGTTTTAGGGGCTATTTTTTCCATCAGGATTTCAAATTACTACTTTGAAGGTATAGAACTTGTTTAGTCATAGAGGTTTCTCTGACTCAGTTTTTTATCACTATGGTGCAGACTTAGAAGTCTGTTTTAAAGAACATTTATTATAAGGTTTGATAAATCTATATTTTATGGTGTTCTCATAAATTCTTGTGCAATTCTCTTAGTTTCTTCAGGATGGTTTGGTTTACGATTTGTCTATAAGTATTTTTTAGAGACACATCTTTGCCTTTTCTGTTTCTTTTTATAAGAAAAGATTACTGTTCTTCCTGACATTTGCTGTTTTGTTCAGACTTTGGTTGGAATCAAGTCTGTTATTTTCTCAATTTCTCCTCCTTGGAGTCTTTAATTGTTTTTTTAAGGCTTTTACAGGCTCTTCTGTTTGAATCTATGCATACTTTGTATATTAGACTATTTTCTTGTAAGGTATTGTTAATTTTTAAACGATCTTTTTAGCTAGAAGAGTTTTCTGTATTGTCTGCTCTCTTGTCAGTCTCCTTTTCTGATTTTTCATCAGGATAAGGCTGTTTTGCGGACTTCGTTTAAATTTCTTCCTAAGGTTGTGAATTTTTACTACATTAGTAGGGAAATTGTTGTTCCTTCATTATGTCCTAATCCAAAGAATTATGTTTAGAGATCTTTACATTCTTTGTATATCCTAAGAGCTTTAAAATATTATGTCAAAGCTACTTTAGGTTTCAGGACGACTTCTAGTCTATTTGTTGTTTTTTTCTGGTCCTAGGAAGGTCAGAAAACTTCTACCATTTCTTTGCCATCTTGGTTAATCTTTTGTTTCTTAAAGCTTATTTGGAGACGGACAGTCTTCGCTTCAGATAATTACAGCTTGTTCTACTAGTTCAGTAGCCACTTCTTTGCTTTTTAAAAATGAAGCTTCGGTTGTTTAGTTTTGCAAAGCAAAAAAAAAAAAAAAGAAAAGTTCTTCAGGCAGCTGTTTCAGTTTGATTATTTTGCTTATGTTTTAAGTTTTTTTCTTCAATTTATGAGAAAAACTTAATCTTAGGTATTTCTATCCCATACGTCACTAGCTCATGGACTTTTGCCAATTACATGAAAGAAAACATAATTTATGTAAGAAATACCTAATAAATTAATTTCTTTCATATTGGCAAGAGTCCATGAGGCCCACCCTTTTAGGTGGTTATGATTTTTGTATAAAAGCACAATTTTCTTTCCAGTTCCTCTTCTTGTATGCTTTCTTACTCCTTATTTTATCACCCCACTACTTGACTATTCATTAAACTGAATTGCGGGTGTGGTGAGGGGTGTATTTATAGGCATTTGAGGTGAGATAAACATGTTTAATGTCACATAAATATTTTTTTACAATAACATAAATATAGGAAGAGCTCTGATTCTTACCCACCTCTCATTTTTTCATCATCTTTTCTTCTCACAGGTGTCACATTTATAGCATCTGATTTAGTCACTGACGATAAACAAGATGAACAAATACAGGAAGCAGATGGCAGAGCAGTTCCTGAGTCAGGCCCTGGGCATCATCTGCCTGCTAACTGGAGAGGTGGGAGCTGCTGGCGAATGACACTGGTCCTATTTACTGTGCTTCTTCTGATCCACCAGACCTATCTCACTAATCCTAACTTCAGTTTACCCAGACCATCTCACTAACTATATCTTCAGCTCACCCAGACCATCTCATTAACCCTAAATTTAGCTCACTCAGACCATCTCACTGACCCTAACTTCAGTATACCCAGACCATCTCACTAACCCTAACTTCAGCTCACCCGGACCATTTCACTAACCCTAACTTCAGTATACCAAGACCATCTCACTTACCCTCACTTTAGAATAGCAAGACCATCTCACTAACCCTAACTTCAGTATACCTAGACCATCTCACTAACCCTAACTTCAGCTCACCCAGACCATCTCACTGACCCTAACTTTAGTATAGTAGAATCAAAATAATGGAAAACAGCACACCAATTTTCCTCTTTCAGTGGGGCACGGAGTAACAGACTTGCCAAGTCTCACCAAAGTCCATAAATTTCAAGAAACTCCAGCCACCAATTTCTTTTAAAAGACCTTTATTCTTTTGTCATGTACATGACTAAGAGCCTAATGCTGGCTCCTAACTTTAGTATACCCAGACCATCTAACTAACCCTAACTTCAGCTCACCTGGACCATCTCACTAACCCTAACTTCAGTATACCCAGACCATCTCACTTACCCTCACTTTAGAATAGCATGACCATCTCACTAACCCTCACTTTAGAATAGCAAGACCATCTCACTAACCCTCACTTTAGAATAGCAAGACTATCTCACTTACCCTAACTTCAATTCAACCTCCTGCAAAATCTACATCCGCAAAACCTACCCAGCAGCCAGGGTCCTCTGCAGAATCCTACACTGTAAAACCTCCTTCAGCACTTACGATCCCCTGTACATTCCTTCACTGTAAAACCTCCCCAGCATCCCCTGCACAACTATCCACTGTAAAACCTCCCTGGTGCCTTGGGTTGCCTGAAAAACCTTCCACTACTAACCCTTCACCAGCACCCAGTGCCCCATACACAATTGTCCCCTTTAAAATGTTCCTCAGAACCAGGGAACACTATCAACTGTTAAACACCGCCAAGCACACAGGGTCCCCTGCACAATCCTTAATCATAAAACCTCCCCAATACCCAGGAACTTCTGTACAACCATCCACTGTAAAACATCCCCCATACGCATACAATCTTTCACTAAGAAATTAAAAAACCCTAGCACCCAAGCCCCCCTTCCCAGCTGCATGACTCTCTCAGGCCCTACTACATAACCATAATACATCAATCTTTTTTGTGCACAGGAAATAAAAGTAGGCAAACACGCAAAGGTCAAGTCCAGCGGGAACGCATTGAGAACAGAGTTCCTGCACTATTTTTGCAGGTGGAACTAAGTTCCCCCTGGCAATAGAACAGAAATGCTTAAGTAAACACTGCTGCTGTTGGTAGGAGGAGCTGGAGCACAGTCTGGTTAAAGGGATAGTGAGATCCTCTAGTAATGGTCAGTAACACTTCCTACAATACACTAAATGCAAGCCTGTCAGTGGTCCTGCTTTGGGATTACCTCACACTCACCTAGATTACAAGTTTTGCGCTATAGAGGGTGCAAAACAAACGCAACAAAAGTTATGTTATGTCACCCTCCATAGTGCTGCCATTACAAGTTTTTAAAAAGCCGTCTGGTGTGTGTGATATGGTTGCGATGAGTGCCATAACACACAAAATCCAAGCACTGCTTTGACGTGCTCGTGCATTCTTTCCCTATAGACATCAATGTGGAGAAACTGTTCGAAAAAAACCTCACACCTGTGATCGCGGAATGAAAAGCTCCGTAACACCCTAACATAAACCCCACGTCTAAACACCCCTAATCTGCTGCCCTCGACATCGCTGATGCCTACATAATGTTATTAACCCCTAAACCTCTGGCTTCTCACATCACTGCCACTAAATTAACCTATTAACCCCTAAAATGACAGCCCCCGACATCGCAAAAAAATAAATTAAACTAACAACCCCCTAACTTTAAATTAAAATTACAAGATCCCATCTTAAAATAAATAAAAACTTACCTGGGAAATTAAAAAAAAACTAAGTTTACACTATAAATTAAACTAACATTACTATTACTAAAATTAATATAACTATCAATTAAATTACTCATTAAAAAAACCTAACCCTACTAAAAAAATTAAATCTACAGTTACAAAAAATAAAAAAATACTAAATTACAAAAAATAACAAACCAAATTATTCAAAATAAAAATAATTACACCTAATCTAATAGCCCTATAAAAATAAAAAAGCCCCCCCCCATAAAAAAAAACCTAGCCTACAATAAACTACCAATAGCCCTTAAAAGGGCCTTTTGTAGGACATTGCCCTAAGGAAATCAGCTCCTTTTTCCTGTAAAAAAAAAATACAAAGACCCCCCGCACAGTAAAACCCACCACCCAACCAACCCCACAAAATAAAAAACCTAACTCTAAAAAAAAAACTAGGCTACCCATTGCCCTTAAAAGGGCATTTAGCTCTTTTAAAAATGTCCAAAACCCTAATCTAAAAAGTAAAACCCACCCAAAAAAAGTTTTAAAAAACCTAACACTAACTCCCGACGATCCACTTACAGTTTTTAAAGTCCGGACATCCATCCTCATCCAGGCAGCGAAGTTTTCATCCAGGCGGCGAGGTCTTCATCCATCCAGACGGCATCTTCTATCTTCATCTAGGCGGCGTCTTCTATCTTCATCCCGGCGGCGTGGACCGGATCCATCCTGACGACATCTGGAGCGGAGCATCCTCTTCATATGGTCGCCGCCGTATACTGAATCTTCAATGCAAGGGAGCCTTTTCAAAATGGCAACCCTTGCATTCCTATTGGCTGATTTGATTTTGGAAATTCAAATCAGCCAATAGGATGAGAGTTACTGAAATCCTATTGGCTGTTTAAATCAGCCAATAGGATGAGATCTACTGAAATTCTGTTTGCTGATTTGAATAACCAATAGAATTTCAGTAGCTTTTATCCTATTGGCTGATTTGAACAGCCAATAGGATTTCAGCAGCTCTCATCCTATTGGCTGATTTGAATTTTCAAAATCAAATCAGTCAATAGGAATTTCAAGGGACGCCATTTTGAAAAGGCTCCCTTGCATTGAAGACTCAGTATACACTATAAATTAAACTAACATTACTATTACTAAAATTAAAATAACTATCAATTAAATAAATTAAATTACTCATTAAAAAAACCTAACCCTACTAAAAAAATTAAATCTACAGTTACAAAAAATAAAAAAATACTAAATTCCAAAACATAAAAAATACTAAATTACGAAAAATAACAAACAAAATTATTCAAAATAAAAATAATTACACCTAATCTAATAGCCCTATAAAAATAAAAAAGCCCCCCCAAAAAATAAAAAAAAACCTAGCCTACAATAAACTATCAATAGCCCTTAAAAGGCGACCGTATGACGCCGGATATCTTCAGGATGGATCTGCTCCGCGCCTGGATGAAGATAGAAGACGCCGCTTGGATAGATAAAGACCTTGTCGCCTGGATGAAGACTTCACCGCCTGGATGAGGATGGAAGTCCGGACTTCAAAAACTGTAAGTGGATCGTCAGGGGTTAGTGTTAGGTCTTTTAAAACTTTTTTTGGGTTAGATTAGGGTTTTGGGCATTCTTAAAAGAGCTAAATGCCCTTTTAAGGGCAATGAAAGAGAGCTGAATGCCCTTTTAAGGGCAATGCCCATACAAATGCCCTTTCAGGGCTATGGGTAGCTTAGGTTTTTTTTTTAGATTTAGGTTTTTTATTTTGTGGGGTTGGTTGGGTGGTGGGTTTTACTGTTCGGGGGGTCTTTGTATTTTTTTTACAGGGAAAAGAGCTGATTTCTTTAGAGCAATACCCTTTTAAGGGCTATTGGTAGTTTATTGTAGGCTAGGGGTTTTTTTTTTTTTTGGGGGGCTTTTTTTATTTTGATAGGGCTATTAGATTAGGTGTAATTATTTTTATTTTGGATCATTTTGATGGTTATTTTTTATGGTTATTTTTCGTAATTTAGTGTGTTATTTTTTGTAATTTAGTATTTTTGTATTTTTTGTAATTGTAGATTTAATTTTTTAGTAGGGTTAGTTTTTTTTAATGTGTAAATTAATTATTTTAATTTGTAGTTATTTTAATTTTAGTATTATAGTAATGTTAGTTTAATTTATAGTTTAAATTTAGTTTTTTTAAAATTTCATAGGTAAGTTTTTTTTATTTATTTTAAGATAGGGATCTTGTAATTTTAATTTAAAGTTAGGGGGTTGTTAGGTTTAGGGGTTAATAGTTTTAATTTAGTTTTTGGCGATGTGGGGGCCCAGCGGTTTAGGGGTCAATAGATTTATTTAGAGGTATTGATGTGGGAGGCCAGAGGTTTAGGGGTTAATAACTTTATTTAGTGGCAGCAATGTTGGGGAGCGGCGGAATAGGGGTTAATATCTTTATAGTGTGGGCGATGTTGCGGTGCGGGGAATAGGGGTTAATAACTTTAGAATAGTGGCGATGATGTTGGGGAGCGGCGTATTAGGCATTAATACATTTTATTAGTGCCGGCGGTGTCAGGAGCGGCAGATTAGTGTTTAATAACTTTAAAATAGTGTTTGCGATGCGGGAGGGCCTCGGTTTAGTGGTTAATAGGTAGTTTATGGGTGTTAGTGTACTTTGTAACAGTTTAGTTATGAGTTTTGTTGTGTAAAACTCATAACTACTGCTCTCAGATTACGAAACGGATCGTGTCGGTATAGGGTGTAACGCAAGCTTTTTAGCCTCACCCCAAAACTTGTAATGGCAGCGCTATGGAATCCCACACAAAAACGTATTTTTTTTTTAGTACGGGGCTGACGTTGCGTTACAGGCTAAAAGGCTTGCGGTACAGCTATACTGACAAGACTCGTAATGGCTGCGTTACTGTTTTAAAGCTGAAATGGCCATTTTATTCAGCGTTAAAACACAAACACAAAACTCGTAATCTAGGTGACTGTGTGGAACACATGGTGCTTACATGTATGCATGGCTTGCTTTGGGTCATTTATCTCCCCTCAGCAGAAATAGGACTATTGCATCCTAAGTGGGTGAGAGTCTGTGACAGAGGAGTCGTCCAATTAAACCTTTCATTGGTTTTAATTTTGCTTTCATTAACCAAAAGTGTATAGATTATATACAAATAAATACAGTGTATAAAACATTATTTATTGTTGGAGGGGTGGAAGTCGTGGTGAGTTCCCACACTTTTTTTGTAGGACTTGACCCCTCCATACACATATATAATCATACAGGTGCTAAAGTCCAAAATGTAAGTATACTAAAAAATAAAAAGGGAACAAAGACTTTATAGTAGCACTCATCTCTCAAACTTATTTATCAGAATGCTAATGCGAGAAAATACTCACAAGAATCAAGAAGAGGCTGTTTAAAAAAAAAAGTGTGGATTCCAGAGCGTATGCACCATTTAAAGGGACAGGAAACTTTCCAATATACTTCTTTTATCAAATTTGCTTCATTATCTTGTTATCCTTTGCAGAAGGAACAGCATTGCACTACTGGCAGCTAGCTGAACACATCTAGTTTTTTGGGGGTTTTTTATCTTTTTTTTTTTTTTTTATTGGCAAACAAGAGGTACATTGGTACAATATCATAAGGAAAAACAAATCCTAAAAAAAAAAAGCCAGCCTCATAGTCATAAAAATACAAAACACTTTATCAACAAATGAAATAGACCACATTTAATAAACACCTTTTCAGTAGTTATACCAGATATAAAACAAAATCAGAATTAAAGGGTTGCGATCTTAACCCCCATACCAATCAAAATCGATATTCCATATGTACCCATTGTTGAGATTTTTGATATTTAACCAGGAAGGAGACGAAAAACAACACACAAAAAAAAGCCTTATGTGTAGAAATAAATTATCTGTTGTAATCTCTCCTCTTCTTCCTCTCCCCCCTCCCAAATTCTTCTCTTACCTAAAGCATATTTTTCCATATCTCTTGATACCAGGAGGTTGTGAGAATTATAGACCTACATTCTATAGAATGTCTCATGGGGTGGATAATCTGCGACTGAAATTCTATAGGAAAAGACATAATCACCTTATCCCATTTGTTAAAGAATTTTTTAACTTTGTTTTCAGCAATACCTAAGCATCATATTGTTCTACAGCTATTTGAAACCTAATCTCTCTTAAAAACAAAGAGAAGCTTGGACTATGTTTATCCTTCCAGGATTTGAGAATCAATTGTCTGGAGATGAGGATAGCTGTAGTAATTCTCTATTCTACTTAAATCATTACATAAAAAATATATGGTATTTGTTAAGTGTAAGTATATAATTTGATAGAGTTTGTTGAATTAACCCTAAATTGACTTAAAAATTTAAGGCAATTCTGGGCCCATTTTTTTAAAAAACCCTTGGTAAAAACTCAGGATGTCCTTGAAGCGGGGAAAGATTAGAAATTGAATTGTCTATATTCAAACCTTTACATATTCTATTCCATGCCTTAATTATATTGTAAATAGTATACTTAGGGATATTAATCTTTACATTTTCTATCTTAGGGATATGTAGTAGCGCTCTAAGTGAAAAGGGAAAAGACTGACTCTCTTCAACTTGGTAACTAGATATATAGTCTGTGCCGGCTACCCAATCTAACACAGTTTTCGCTATACTGGACCAATTATACATTTAAATATCTGGAAGTGCCAGCCCCCCATCCTCTTTAAATTTGCAATGCCTATAGATAGGAATATGAGGTTTCCCTTTGCCCCAGAAAAATCTAGAGCAATGAGAATAAAACTTTCTTATATTCTTTTTATATATAAAGACCGGTAAATTCTGTGTGAGGAACAAAATCTTGGGAAATAATATAATCTTAATCAGACTTACTTTTTTCAGAGAGAGATAGTGGGAGTTTTGACCAAGCCTGTAGTGAGGTAATCATTTTGGTCCATAGTTGTGGATAATTCAGGTCATACCAATGTTTAATGTTTTTAAAGAGAACTATCCCAAGTTGCATAATTTTCTCTATTGCTAAGGAAATGGGATTTTCTGAAAAGCTATCTTTGTGCTTAATAATCAATACAATTTCTGATTTTTTTAGAATTAACTTTATATCCTGAAAAGGAACTATAGATCCTCAAAATATCTAATAGCTTTGGTATTGATTCCTATGTTTTTCTCATATAAAGTAAAATATTGTCTGCGTATAGGGATTAAACAAACTCTCTATCCCCAATTACGACACCCTCTAACTTGTCTCTGCAAAGGACTGCCAGGGGTTCTAAAGAAATATTAAATAAGAGGGGCGATAGCGGGCAGCCTTGTCTTGTTCCTTTTTGGAGTTGGATTTTAGGTGAGTTGTTTCCTTTAATAATTAAGGAGGAGGCAGGGTTTTTATATATCAACTTAATGAAATTTGAAAAGTGGCCAGTCGGTCAAAAGTTTTCAAGAGAGGTAAACAGGTGGTTACATGAAATCTAATCAAATACCTTTTCGTCATCTAGAGTAATCAAAGCAAAATCCGCTACTTTGTGTAATTTAGAATTTTGTGTGTGAAATTTGGCCCAGTGATATTCAATAAATGTTAGTACTGTTCTAATATTTTTCATCGATGTTCTTCCCTGCATAAAGCCAGTTTGATCTGAGTGTATAAGGGAACCTAATATTTTTTGAGACGTTTGGCTATGATAGAGGCTAGTAATTTATAATCACAATTGATAAGTGAAATTGGGCGGTAGGAATCCATTTATTCAGGGTCCTTATCTTTATTTAGAGTTAAAACTATATTAGATAATGTAAAAAGATTGGATGACCTGTCATTTTGCCTATACTATTTATTAAATAAAGAAGAAAGAACTGGAGTAATTGGCTCTACTAAGATCTTATAAAACTCAGAAGGCATCTAATCTGGCCCTGGTGCTTTCAAATTAACAGAGCTTTTTATTGCCTGTATAATATCCTCTTGTTGTATTTCTTTATTCAATTCAAGTAGCTGATCTGCTGAAATCTTTGGCAGGTTTAACATCCCCCAGAAATTTTCCTTAATAACTTTGCATATGTGCTCCTTAGAATATATCTCCAGAAAATACTTAAATTGATTATGTATAACTTTGGGGTTTGTCAGCCTAATACTATCTATTCTGATTGCTTCAATTAGATTATTTCTCCTGTTAAGTGTGGTCAGTCCACGGGTCATCATTACTTCTGGGATATTAACTCCTCCCCAACAGGAAGTGCAAGAGGATTCACCCAGCAGAGCTGCCATATAGCTCCTCCCCTCTACGTCACACCCAGTCATTCTCTTGCACCCAACTAATAGATAGGATGTGTGAGAGGACTGTGGTGATTATACTTAGTTTTATACCTTCAATCAAAAGTTTGTTATTTTATAACAGCACCGGAGTGTGTTGTTCCTTATCTGGTAGAATTTGAAGAAGAATCTACCTGAGTTTTTTGTATGATTTTAGCCGGCGTAGTTAAGATCATATTGCTGTTCTCGGCCATCTGAGGAGTGAGGTAAACTTCAGATCAGGGGACAGCGGGCAGGTTAACCTGCAAAGAGGTATGTAGCAGCATATTATTTTCTGACAATGGAATTGACTGAGAAAATTCTGCCATACCGATATAATGTAAGCTCAGCCTTAAATGCAGTAGTAGCAACTGGTATCAGGCTGTCATGTATGTATATTTACACTTCAGTATTCTGGGGAATGGCACTTCACTGGGATAATACTGTATGCATAAGACTTTAGCCTAATTTGCAGTGACTAGCAACAGGCTTTCTAATGACATTTCATTTATTTGATGTTAAACGTTTTTGCTGGCATGTTAAATCGTTTAATTTTCTGAGGTACTGGGTGAAAAATTGTTTTGGGCACTGTTTTTTCCACTTGGCAGTCGATTTATTTAATTTAAGACAGTTTACTGATCTCCCTCACTGTTGTGTGTGAGGGGGAGGGGCCTATTTTGGCGCTTTTGCTACGCATCAAAAAATTCAGTCAGAAGTCTCTTGTCTTCCCTGCATGATCCGGTTCGTCTCTACAGAGCTCAGGGGTCTTCAAAACTTATTTTGAGGGAGGTAATCACTCACAGCAGAGCTGTGAGATTGTGACTGACTGTGATAAAAAACGTTTATTTCTGTACTTTTTTTTTCTGCTATTCAGGGTTAGTTATCCATTACTAATGGGGGCAATCCTTTGCTAAAATTGTATTTTTACCGGAAAGAATTTGATGTTATAGTTTCTCAAGTTTATTATTTCTCAACTGTCATAACTTTTTTTCTGTGCTTCTTAAAGGCACAGTACGTTTTCATATTATTTGTAAATTGCTTTGAAAAGTATTTCCAAGTTGCTAGTTTAATTGCTAGTGTGTTAAACATGTCTGACTCAGAGGAATATCTCTGTGCTATATGTGCTAAAGCCAAAGTGGAGCTCAATAGAAATTGATGTACTAATTGCATTGATGCTACTTTAAATAAAAGTCAATCTGTACAAATTGAACATATTTCACCAAACAACGAGGGGAGAGTTATGCCGACTAACTCGCCTCACGTGTCAGTACCTGCATCTCCCGCTCGGGAGGTGCGTGATATTGTAGCGCCGAGTACATCAGGGCGGCCATTACAAATCACATTACAGGATATGGCTAATGTTATGACTGAAGTTTTGGCTAAATTACCAGAACTAAGAGGTAAGCGTGATCACTCTGGGGTGAGAACAGAGTGCGCTGTTGATAATAGGGCCATGTCTGATACTGCGTCACAGTATGCTGAACATGAGGACGGAGAGCTTCAATCTGCAGGTGACGGTTCTGATCCCAATAGAATGGATTCAGACGTTTCTAATTTTAAGTTTAAACTCGAAAACCTCCGTGTACTGTTAGGGGAGGTATTAGCAGCTCTGAATGATTGTAACACCGTTGCAATCCCAGAGAAATTATGTAGGCTGGATAGATACTATGCGGTACCGGCGAGTACTGACGTATTTCCTATACCTAAGAGGCTTACAGAGATAATTACTAAGGAGTGGGATAGGCCCGGTGTACCCTTTTCCCCCCCTCCTGTGTTTAGAAAAATGTTTCCAATAGACGCCACCACACGGGACTTATGGCAGACGGTCCCTAAGGTGGAGGGAGCGGTTTCTACTCTGGCTAAGCGTACCACTATCCCGGTGGAGGATAGCTGTGCCTTTTCAGATCCAATGGATAAAAAATTAGAGGGTTACCTTAAGAAAATGTTTGTTCAACAGGGTTTTATATTGCAACCCCTTGCATGTATTGCGTCTGTCACGGCCGCGGCCGCTTTTTGGTCCGAGTCCCTGGAAGAGACTCTTGACTCAATAACTATAGATGAGATTTCAAACAAGCTTAAGACACTTAAGCTAGCTAATTCATTTATTTCGGATGCCGTAGTACATTTAACTAAACTTACGGCTAAGAATTCCGGATTCGCCATTCAGGCACGCAGAGCACTGTGGCTAAAATCCTGGTCAGCTGACGTTACTTCTAAATCTAAACTACTTAACATACCTTTCAAAGGGCAGACCTTATTCGGGCCCGGGTTGAAAGAAATTATCGCTGACATTACAGGAGGTAAAGGCCATGCCCTGCCTCAAGACAGAGCCAAACCTAAGGCTAGACAGTCTAATTTTCGTTCCTTTCGTATTTTCAAGGCAGGAGCAGCATCATCTTCCTCTGCACCAAAACAGGAAGGAGCTGTTGCTCGTTACAGACAAGGCTGGAGACCTAACCAGTCCTGGAACAAGGGCAAGCAGGCCAGGAAACCTGCTGCTGCCCCTAAGACAGCATGAATTGAGCGCCCCCGATCCGGGAACGGATCTAGTGGGGGGCAGACTTTCTCTCTTCGCCCAGGCTTGGGCAAGAGATGTCCAGGATCCCTGGGCGTTAGAGATCATATCTCAGGGATATCTTCTGGACTTCAAATCCTCTCCCCCAAAAGGGAGATTTCATCTGTCAAGGTTGTCAACAAACCAAATAAAGAAAGAGGCGTTTCTACGCTGTGTACAAGATCTTTTACTAATGGGAGTGATCCATCCGGTTCCGCGGTCGGAACACGGACAAGGGTTTTACTCAAATCTGTTTGTGGTTCCCAAAAAAGAGGGAACTTTCAGGCCAATCTTGGATTTAAAGATCCTAAACAAATTCCTAAGAGTTCCATCGTTCAAAATGGAAACTATTCGGACAATTCTACCCATGATCCAAAAGGGTCAGTACATGACCACAGTGGATTTAAAGAATGCTTACCTTCACATATCGATTCACAAGGATCATTACCGGTATCTAAGGTTTGCCTTCCTAGACAGGCATTACCAGTTTGTAGCTCTTCCATTCGGATTAGCTACGGCTCCAAGAATCTTCACAAAGGTTCTGGGTGCTCTTCTGGCGGTACTAAGACCGTGAGGAATTTCGGTAGCTCCGTACCTAGACGACATTCTGATACAAGCTTCAAGCTTTCAAACTGCCAAGTCTCATACAGAGTTAGTACTGGCATTTCTAAGGTCGCATGGATGGAAGGTGAACGAAAAGAAGAGTTCTCTCTTTCCACTCACAAGAGTTCCCTTCTTGGGGACTCTTATAGATTCTGTAGAAATGAAGATCTACCTGACAGAAGACAGGTTAACAAAGCTTCAAAATGCATGCCGTGTCCTTCATTCCATTCAACACCCGTCAGTGGCTCAATGCATGGAGGTAATCGGCTTGATGGTAGCGGCAATGGACATAGTACCCTTTGCACGCCTACATCTCAGACCGCTGCAATTGTGCATGCTAAGTCAGTGGAATGGGGATTACTCAGACTTGTCCCCTACTCTGAATCTGGATCAAGAGACCAGAAATTCTCTTCTATGGTGGCTTTCTCGGCCACATCTGTCCAGGGGGATGCCATTCAGCAGGCCAGATTGGACAATTGTAACAACAGACGCCAGCCTACTAGGTTGGGGCGCTGTCTGGAATTCTCTGAAGGCTCAGGGACAATGGAATCAGGAGGAGAGTCTCCTGCCAATAAACATTCTGGAATTGAGAGCAGTTCTCAATGCCCTTCTGGCTTGGCCCCAGTTAACAACTCGGGGGTTCATCAGGTTTCAGTCGGACAACATCACGACTGTAGCTTACATCAACCATCAGGGAGGGACAAGAAGCTCCCTAGCAATGATGGAAGTATCAAAGATAATTCGCTGGGCAGAGTCTCACTCTTGCCATCTGTCAGCAATCCACATCCCGGGAGTGGAGAACTGGGAGGCGGATTTCCTAAGTCGTCAGACTTTTCATCCGGGGGAGTGGGAACTTCATCCGGAGGTCTTTGCCCAAATACTTCGACGTTGGGGCAAACCAGAGATAGATCTCATGGCGTCTCGACAGAACGCCAAGCTTCCTTGTTACGGGTCCAGATCCAGGGATCCGGGAGCGGTTCTGATAGATGCTTTGACAGCACCTTGGACCTTCGGGATGGCTTATGTGTTTCCACCCTTCCCGATGCTTCCTCGATTGATTGCCAGAATCAAACAGGAGAGAGCATCGGTGATTCTAATAGCGCCTGCGTGGCCACGCAGGACTTGGTATGCAGATCTAGTGGACATGTCATCTTGTCCACCTTGGTCTCTGCCTCTGAGACAGGACCTTCTGATCCAGGGTCCCTTCAAACATCAAAATCTAATTTCTCTGAAGCTGACTGCTTGGAAATTGAACGCTTGATTTTATCAAAACGTGTTTTTTCTGAGTCAGTAATTGATACCTTAATACAGGCTAGGAAGCCTGTTACCAGAAAGATTTACCATAAAATATGGCGTAAATACTTATATTGGTGCGAATCCAAGAGTTACTCATGGAGTAAGGTTAGGATTCCTAGGATATTGTCTTTTCTACAAGAAGGTTTAGAAAAGGGTTTATCCGCTAGTTCCTTAAAGGGACAGATTTCAGCTCTGTCCATTCTTTTACACAAACGTCTGTCACAGGTTCCGGACGTTCAAGCTTTTTGTCAGGCTTTAGCTAGGATCAAGCCTGTGTTTAAAACTGTTGCTCCACCATGGAGTTTGAACTTAGTTCTTAATGTTTTACAGGGTGTTCCGTTTGAACCCCTTCATTCCATTGATATCAAGCTGTTATCTTGGAAAGTTCTGTTTTTAATGGCTATTTCCTCGGCTCGAAGAGTCTCTGAGTTATCTGCCTTACATTGTGATTCTCCTTATCTGATTTTTCATTCAGACAAGGTAGTTCTGCGTACTAAACCTGGGTTCTTACCTAAGGTGGTCACTAACAGGAATATCAATCAAGAGATTGTTGTTCCATCTTTGTGTCCTAATCCTTCTTCGAAGAAGGAACGTCTTCTACACAATCTAGATGTAGTCCGTGCCCTGAAATTTTATCTACAGGCAACTAAGGATTTTCGACAAACGTCTTCCCTGTTTGTCGTTTATTCTGGTCAGAGGAGAGGTCAAAAAGCTTTGGCTACCTCTCTCTCTTTTTAACTTCGTAGCATAATACGTTTAGCCTATGAGACTGCTGGACAGCAGCCTCCTGAAAGAATTACAGCTCATTCTACTAGAGCTGTGGCTTCCACTTGGGCCTTTAAGAATGAGGCTTCTGTTGAACAGATTTGCAAGGCTGCAACTTGGTCTTCTCTTCATACTTTTTCCAAATTTTACAAATTTGACACTTTTGCTTCTTCGGAGGCTGTTTTTGGGAGAAAGGTTCTTCAGGCAGTGGTTCCTTCCGTATAAAGAGCCTGCCTGTCCCTCCCGTCATCCGTGTACTTTAGCTTTGGTATTGGTATCCCAGAAGTAATGATGACCCGTGGACTGACCACACTTAACAGGAGAAAACAAAATTTATGCTTACCTGATAAATTCCTTTCTCCTGTAGTGTGGTCAGTCCACGGCCCGCCCTGTTTTTTATGGCAGGTCTAAATTTTTAAATTATACTCCAGTCACCACTGCACCCTTTGGCTTCTCCTTTCTCGTTGGTTCTCGGTCGAATGACTGGGTGTGACGTAGAGGGGAGGAGCTATATGGCAGCTCTGCTGGGTGAATCCTCTTGCACTTCCTGTTGGGGAGGAGTTAATATCCCAGAAGTAATGATGACCCGTGGACTGACCACACTACAGGAGAAAGGAATTTATCAGGTAAGCATAAATTTTGTTTTTTCTTTCTAGTTTTTACCATGTTAACCAAGAATTTTGCCGACTTGGGGCCATATTTATTATAAATTGCTTTATTTTTAATCTCTGATTGGACCAGTTGTTGATTGAGAAAAGTTTCCCTTTTGAGTTTTGCTTTTTGATATTCTTTCCAATTATCTGTGCTCTGATGCTCTATACATGTTGCATATTTATTTTTTAGTTGGTTAGCCATTTGCAAGTCTCTCACTTTCCATTGTTTCTTTTTTTCCACTAGGTATGCTTTTATCTCTCCTCTAAGAACTGCCTTGGCAGTTTCCCCGAATATCATTATTTTTGCTAAATTTTCCATATTAAAATGTTTAAACTCGGTCGATTTCTCAGTTAACCAGTTCTTAAACCAAAAATCGTTCATAAGAAATGTTGGAAATAAAAATTTCCCGGGATTTCTTACTCCACCTAATTTTAATTGACAGTGTAATGACTGCATGATCCGAGATCAAGACCTCCTTGATATCGGCCTTGGTCTCAGAGCATGACAGATTATCTCCAGTCAGAAACATATGAATCCTTGAGAGTGTTCAATGAGATTTTGATTCACAGTTAAACAGTTTAGCATCTGGGTTCTGTAGACGCCAAATATCTTTAAGTTTTATTAAATTTTTTGCTCTAGTTATCAGACCATTTATTGGATGGTATTTTTGTTTAGTTATTATTATTTTGTTGTTCTCATAGCTTCTTAACCCTTTCGAGTCAGGGCTAAAGTGCCTACATCGGAACAACTGTTCCAATGTAGACAAATTGAAACCACGCGATCGTGCACACGATCGCGAGATTTCAATTATTGGATTGCGTCTGGGGGGCGTCCCTACAACCCTAGGAATGCCCCCAAGACCGCGATCAAGTCCTGACAGCACAGAAGGCTTCAGGACAGCCGTTAGCTACGACGTTCTATTCCGTCATAACGGCTTTAAAGCCCAGTCTAATTATGACGGAATAGAACGGCATAACGGCTTTAAAAGGTTAATAACTAAGGCGTTAATGTTACCTGCCAACATCGATGTGTGTTTTTGAGTCACTGGTAGCTCTTATTGTTTTTTATTGAGGCTTAATATGGGGTTGCTGGATAAGGTTTACTGTATTTTTCTTTTGTGTGTGTGTGTGTGTGTATGTGTATGTGTATATATATATATATATATATATATATATATATGTGTGTGTGTATATGTGACGAACCAAGGTTATCCAACCCTGCGCCAGTCACTTATTTGGCACAGAAAGGGTTATCAGCCCCCTTTTTCTGTCACCAATAGGTCACAATCTAGCCACACCAGGCAAGCTTGTGATTCAGTTTAGTGGGTGCAAGGGTTAATCCCACTCCCTAGTCTGTACTAGACGTAAGAGAAATGCCCTAAACTCCCTTTTAATGCCACCCACACTAAACCAACAATCCTATAGCTCCAATACTGCCACCACTTATAATTTATTAAAGGGAAAATCCTAAGAAAAAACCCAGACTTTACACATTAACTCTCTAAATACAATTTAGCAGAAAATAACCTAAATTATACAGTTCTAATATCCCAGTCTCTTTCAGTAACGTGGTTCAAGTATTAGACAAAGGCCAAACTTAATAAATGAATTATTTATTATACCAAAAATATTATGCACAATGCATTATTAATAAAAAGTTGTTACAAATAAAATTACACACGCAAACAGTGTTTTAAAATAAAAAGGAGAAAAAACAGAATTGAATACTTTACTAGCTTCAAGCTCTGTGCCCGGGGCTGGCATGAAAATGATGGCTCCTTACTTCTGTACAGCAGCTCCCCTTGAAAGGAATGACAATCTTATTGTTAAAACATAATATACCATTTCCCAGAGATCAAGTTGCCTGACCACACCCTCCTGGGCGGGCTAAGAAAACCCCCCTGTCTTTATGACCTTCAATAGACTAATTTCTTGCCTGAAATTATACAATCCATTATAAGTTCTGCTAGGTAACTCAATTTCTATATTTACATATCTAGAACCTTTTAGTTTCATTGGAAGAATCGTTTGATATCAAATATGCCATAGGTTGTCATATTTACCTTCATTTAAGGTTATAATAGTTTTAAGCACATTATACATAACCCATGTCCCTTTATTGACCTCCTCAGGAGATGTGCTGGGGGGCCCTGTTTTACATCATGCCCTGCTGCTGACAGCTTAGGCCATAAAAGTCTGTCCTGTTTACACTGCCAAGCATTTATGATGCTCCTGGCACTTCAAAGAAGACACAAACACAATTTTTCTTGAAAAACAAATAACTGTTTTGAATTCAAGCTACACAAAGTTAACTCCTTAGCAGCCGAATCCTGAGATATTCGTGACAGTGTGTGTATGTATGTGTATGTATATATATATATATATATATATATATATATATATATATATATGTATGTTCTCTCCCCTGCTTTAGAGGAGTGAGTGTATATAATTAAAACACTCTGGGGCCTATTTATCATATGTCTGTCGGACCTGATCCGACACTGCGGATCAGGTCCGACAGACTTCGCTGAATGCGGAGAGAAATATGCTGTCCGTATTCACCATTGCACCAGCAGCTCTTGTGAGCTGCTGGTGCAACGCCGCCCCCTGCAGACCCCCCTGCAGGGGGGTGTCAATCAACCCGATTGTACTCGATCGGGTTGATTTCCGGCGGTTCCCGTCCGCCTCATCAGAGCAGGTGGACAGGGTTATGGAGCAGCGGTCTTTAGACCGCTGCTCCATAACTTGTGTTTCTGGCGAGCCTGAAGACTCGCCAGAAACACGGGCCTTCAAGCTACGTTTGGAGCTTGATAGATAGGCCCTTCTGTGTGTATGAGGATAGGCCTCCCTACTATATCCCAGTTTGTTAAGACTTTGCAGCAAGTTACACACAGATAACGTAATTTCTATCTTAGATCATATTATGAATATGTATAGGTATACAACACTATCAATAAATATATGTACCAACAAGTGTACAATAGCAATTCGATATTCAGTGTAAGAAAAACAAAGCAGAAGAGTATCTATTATATCTAGTAGACATCATCCCTTGTCTTAAAAAGGTCAACATGGAAAACCCCTATACGGTCAGAAGGCAACCTCAAGGGATATCAGCATATACTAGTGAAACCAACACACCTATAAAAACCTAAAAAGATTACTTTAGTAAAGGTTTTTGATATAGGTGTACCACTAAATTAGCAGGAACTTAGGTTGTTAAAATGTTTATCTTCAGCAGTTATTATCACTATTTTCTATCCCACAACCTTTCCAATTATTTAAATTTCTTGCAATATTTATAAGTCGTAAATTCACCAAAGGTTAGGCTACCAAGAATACCTCACATTTATAGAACATATGTAAAGCATGTATATAACAGTATTATAGAAGGGCACAGTACACCCTTTATGCAGTTACTCCTATTAACCAGGCTATAAGTAGATTCTTAGGCAGTTTACAAGTCCATGATATATTCACCCAGTGGCTGTGCAAGTCTTAAAGGCATGTAGCAAAACTCCACAGAGAGAAGTTCTTTTATGGACAGTCTCAGCCTAATTTGTCCACCATGTATTATTGCATAAAAGCAGTAGAGCAAATGCAACTATAATACAGTCCTGGTATGAGTTATAGTTTTACACCAAGAATCCTTCCAGAGATTTCCAGACTGAGGTTTGGTTCATCAGTCTCAAACAGCATAAGAAACCAATAAACAGAGCAGCAGTAGGCAGATAAAGAGACCGCAAGTTCTGCACAGTCTTGGAATGCTATCAAAGGGTCTCCCAATAAACGACTGTCATATGGGACAGGAGGTAGTTAACACAGTAATAAGGAAGGAAGAACAGTACTGGTGGTGGCCCTAGCCAGTGGACCTCCAGCGGCTTGTATTAGGCTTCCTGTTCTAGCCCACAAAAATTGGGCAGCGCCTGATAAGCAGCAGCCCGACTGGCCGCTCTTAACAATAGGCCTGGAGAACGATGGTGAGTGGTGGCCACGATACTGCCTTGAGATGTCGATTCCACTTGTCAAACCAACTCCACCCACACCGGAAGCCTGAACACATATAGTTAGTCAATCACAAAAGACAAATGCGTGCAGGCACCAATCAGCAGTTAGCTCCCACTAGTGTAGAATATGTGCGTATTCTTTTTCAACAAGGGTTACCAAGAGAACAAAGCCCATTTGAAAATAGAAGTGAATTTAAAAGTGTCTCAAGATTACATGTTCTATCTGAATCATGCAAGTTTAATTTTGACCTTTCTATCCCTTTAAACAATTTCATACCTCCAAAACAAATAGCCATTGAATATTGTTTGCTTAGGCTGCAATCAGGCCTTAACCTCTGCTGGTTATTCCACTCAAACGATGCCTCCTTAATGTAAAGCTGTTTCTCTGCTCCGTAATGCTACCCAATATGGAAATGAAGCTCTTGGCAGGGGATAAGATCTCAGCACAGCAGTAGACTGATACCTCTGCCAATCCTAGCTGTGGAGAAGTTAAACTTTGTTCAGCATAACAACCCAGCTATTACCGAGCAATGGTAGACAGGCGTAACATATATATTGGAGCTCAGTCAAATATGGAGGATAAGGTGAACTACAAAAGCAAATGCATATACAGAGGATAAAGGAAACCCCAAAAGACAATCCTGGAGTGTAAATGGTCCTGTATAGTAAAAGGCCAATCATTGTTTCACCATATTTCGCTTCGTTAGGGCTCATACATGTCAACTCAATTCTGATAGCTTTATAAGATTAATGGTGCAGTCATCCTCAAACTAATTGCAGTTAATTGCGCTAGACTGTTAAATTAATACTTTCTAACCCACTTAAAATTATATACAAAATAACAATGTTGAAACATGTATAAATAACAAACAATATATATGTATCAATGTTAATACACCTCAAAATGGATACTTTATGGTGAATAATCTGTTGCTCTATACTTGCTCATATTAAAACAAATATCCAATCAAGAAATAATTATTTTTATAGGCTGTTAAGATATCATACAAGAACCATAACATCAATGAATTATGATGTAATTTAAAATGTTGTGCAATGTCCCCTCCTACTTTTCAATGTCCTTTAGATGTCCAAGAGTACAATCACGTAATGCATGTGTCATTTTGCCCACATAGAAGAGGTAACGGCTGCAGCGAGCTAAATAAATCACCCCTTCAGTTCTACAGATGAACTTAGAGCAAATTTTGTGCATTTGCCCTGTTTGGAAAAGAAATACTTAATGTGACACAAAACCAGATGTTTCTTCCACCGCACATTCGCTCTAGGGTTAAAAGATGGTTCCCCAGTCACCTTTATTTCTGATCTTTCTGCCCTTTTCAACTATCTTTCCCATCCCCTCACAAAAGTACCCTACTTTAGGACAGACTTTTTGCTCCTGCACCATATGACCAAAATGCACCAAACTTTTACAGAATAAAAATGGGGTGAGGATAATTTCTATGCTCAGGAAAGCTTATCTCCCAGCAGGAAATCGCAAGGGGGGAGAGCAGGGGGCAGTATGTAATTGGATTTTGCATGTTTACATTTTTTTTTTTTTTTTTTTTATAATATTTTTATTGAGGATAGAAGACATACAACAGTTATAAACAGTGTACAAAATAATATATTCCTTTTATAACAAGAGTAGGTATTTTAATGTAAAGTCCTCATTTTTCTTCCCCGTATGTAATATATTAGGTCACTCTTGGACCTTTCAAGCGATATAGCTGAAGTCCAGGGGATTTTATAATGCAAAAAAAACAAAAAAGTATCCGACATAAATGAGATCATTGTAGGTGTGATATAAACAAGTTATGGTCCAGATACTAAGACCAGAGCTGAACATAGGGTGTGCATAACATTTTGACACAATCTATTTAACCATTGAACAGTTGCGCTATAGATTAATAAGATTCTCTATTGTGACCCAATAGTGTACAGATTAGAAACTACACCTGCTGCATTTTTCCTAGGAAAGTAGTGCATATCCGTTTGGGAAAAACAAACTTCCCATTTATACGAGTTGATCTGTGGGCTCAATTTGAAAGTGAAGATTGGGTTACCATGTTTGTAAAAATAGCCTAAAAGGAGAAGGGTGGTTAACTATGGGTGACTTGCTATCTTAATAAATTATATATATATATATATATATATATGCCTGAAAGTTGGCTATATTATCATGGGTGCAAAATGCTGCACATGTTGTGTCCACCTCGCAGTCCCGGCCGCAGACCGCCAGACAAGACAGCATGTATGAATCTACACCACCCATTGAAATATCTTTTCGTGAATTCTTATGTCCCACCTTCTGTATGGCTTGAGTAGTTTCTACCCAGGGGCCCCCCACAAACCCCCAAGGCACACACCTATTTACATAGTTTGAGGAAAGATGTGGGCACTTTGCCTAGCGACATACTAGTTGAGAGCTCCAGTTAAAATAAATGCGTGTGATGCAGTCACCCTACTGATGATTCTACTTTTCTTTACCCATCTAATGTGTATATGGTTCTATAATAAATTTATATACATAAAAATTGAGATATGCAAAATTTATCTGACAATGCCACATAGACAATTCTCAGGTCCTATGTGCATAAAGAACAACATTCCAAGACAAAATAAGACTTTTCTGTTTTTTTTTTGTTTGTTTTTTTAAAAACTTAAAATATAGCAAGATTATAGCACTTAGCTACAGTCCTAGGATTCTTGACTCTGCATATCTTATATGATTTCTGCATAAAAAGTGATGTAAACATTATTAAACAGTTAATGCCACATGAACAATTCTTAGGGCCTATTTGCATATAGAACAACATTCCCAAACAGAACAAAACTTTTTTTCTTTTTTTTAACTTAGAATCTGGTAAGCTTATAGTACTTAGCTATAGTCCTATGGGTCTTCTCTCTGCTTATCTAGCATAAATTTTGCTAGGTAACAACTGAACCCCATGATAGATGTCCTGTCACAGATCTTGAGCCCGGTGTGGTCAAAGTGAGGCTGAAGCTTTTTCCTGCTAACCCTGCTCGATATTGTTCCAGTATTTTGGAGGATTCTTTTTTGTAGATGGTTCCCGGGTCACTGTGCGCTATTTCAGTTTGCTGGTTACAGGTCTTGAAGATTTCTGGAGGATCGTGAAATAGCGGGAGACTTGAGATGTCGAGGTTCCCAGACCCCTCAGAGCTCCCCCCCAGGCCCCAGGGCAGCTCCGCCGGTCCCGGCTTGTACCCGCTCACGTATAATAAGTGTGCTATCATCAGATGATGGCGATGTGGCTCTTTCGCTCCTTCTTTGCGGCCTCCGCCACTGCGGCTTGATGTGTCCATTTTTCCGGGCGCCATCTTAATTTGATGGTTGCACTGCAGCAGCGCATCTCTCTGCGTTGGGGAAAGGTGCTCTGTATTAGGAGAATCCTGGTAAGCGTCGTCTGCCCATTCGCTCTGTTCAGTTGGCAAGAGCATAGGTAGTAGGGTATCAGCTCGCTGTAGAGGCTCCCCTTTTATCTGTGTGCCGAGGATTTCCAATTTCGCGGGCTTCGTGTGAGATTCAGGTCTATGGCCCATAGTTTGCTGCATAGTTTTCACCGGAGATGTATCCATAGGTAGTCTGTCTATAAGAAGCTGCAGCTCACTCTCAGACAACGCCTTCTCTATGAGAGGTTGAAATAGTCCCTCTAATCTTATGAGAATTACGTCCCATTTGTCAGGGAGTGGATTACCTCTCATGGTAGCTGTGATATTCAGTAGCCTTTCAATTTTCTGTTATGTTGCGTAGCTGTCCACCTTCAACAGCTACGTTGTATGAAGTTGCAAGCACTCTAGTGTGTCAGCAGTAGATAGTTATGTGAACAGCTCCGGTCATACACCCCAGAGAGACCGGGGGGGGGAAGCGCCGCCTGTGAGTTTGCCACGACTACAGGCCTCAGGTGTCCTTTCCCGACCCTGGGGTCATTAATCTGATATAATTAGTGTTAATAGTCTTTAACATTCACGAATCCAGTCGTGTGGGCTCTTGATGCTGTGCAAATCTAGCAATAACTGGCAAGTTATTAGCTTTTCTCCCGGAGCACTAGAAAAATGCAACTGCTCAGAGTCACTTCTTGGACACGCCCTTGCATGTTTACATTTTGCACCTTGTACTGTATACAAACCCTGAGTCTTGAACATTAAAATGTCTTACTCTCTACTGTCTTGTCTGGTATTTGTATGGGAAAGAGTTTCTTCTCCACAGAGCTTAATCACTGAGAATAGGGCTATTAGACGAGTATCCTGGTACGGCAAATGGCACAGGGTGGAGGGGGGCAGATCTGACCCTCACTTCAGTGTGCAATCCACTAGGTCCCTTTACACTTAGCCCTCTTTATATGGTTATAATGCTTGCATTGTTTACATGGGTAGCATCCCAAATAATTTTTCGCTTCGAAATTCGAATTAGCCAATAGAATGGAAGCTGCTCAAATCCTATTAGCTGATTTGAATAGCCAATAAGATTTTAGGAGTCCTAATTCCTATTGGCTGATTCAAATTTTTCAGCCAATAGGAATGCAAGGGACGCCATCTTGAATCGCGTCCCTTGCATTGAAGATTCAGTGTATGTCGGCGACCGTATGAACAGGATGCTTCGCGCCGGATGTCTTCAAGATGGACCTGCTCCGCGCCTCCAGGATCAAGATAGATGATGCCGCCTGGATGAAGATTGAAGAGGCCGTTTGTATGAAGACTTCTCGCCGCCTGGATGAGGACTTCAACTCCGGGATGAAGATCGTTCAAGAGGAACTTCAAAAACTGTAAGTGGATCGTCAGGGGTTTAGTGTTAGTTTTTTTAAGGGTTTTTTGAGTGGGTTTTTTTTTTTTACTTTAGGGTCTGGGCAGTAAAATAGCTAAATGCCTTTTTAATGGCAATGCCATACAAATGCCCTTTTCAGGGCAATGGGTAGCTTAGGTTTTTTTTAGAGTTAGGTTTTTTATTTTGGGGGGTTGGTTGAGTGGTAGGTTTTACTGTTGGGGGGTCTGTTTTTTATTTTTTTACAGGTAAAAAAGCTGATATCTTTGAGGCAATGCCCCACAAAAGGCCCTTTTAAGGGCAATTGGTAGTTTATTGTAGGCTAGGTTTTTTTATTTTGATAGATTAGGTGTAATTTTTTTTTATTTTGGATAATTTTGTTTGTTATTTTCCGTAATTTAGTGTTTATTATTTTTTGTAACATAGTATTTTTTTTATTTTTTTGTAATTAGTATTTACTAATTATACTAATTTTGTAATTAGTATTACTAATTATATTAGTTTAATTGTTAGTAAAAACTTAGTTTTTTTTAATTTGACAGGTAAGTTGCTTTCGGTTTAGGGGTTAATAGTTTAGTAAATTTTGTTGTGTGGGGGCTTGCAGTTTAGGGGTTTATAGGTTTATTATAGTGGCGACGGTGTAGGGCTTAATAACTTTAGTATAGTGGGGGCGATGTGGGCGGACGGCAGATTAGGGGTTAATATTTTAGTGTTTTTTATGCTGGAGGGCGGCGGTTTAGGGGTTAATAACTTTAGCATAGTGGTGACGATGTCGGGGAGCGGCTAAATAGGGGTTAATACATTTTATTAGTGGCGGCGATGTCAGGAGCGGCAGATTAGGGGTTAATAAGTTTATTATAGTGTTTGCGATGCGGGAGGGCCTCGGTTTAGGGTTTAATAGTTAGTTTATGGGTGTTTTTGTACTTTTTAACACTTTAGTTATGAGTTTTATGTTACAGCTTTGTAGCGTAAAACTCATAACTACTGACTTTAGATGGCGTTATGGATCTTGTCGTTTTAGGCTGTAACGCATTTTTTTAGCCAGAACGCAAAAATCGTAATACCAGCGCTATGGGAATCCCATGAAAAAACATAATTTTTACGTGTACGGGACTGACGTTGCGTTACAGGCTAAAAGTCTTGCGGTACAGCTATACCGACAAAACTTGTAATGGCTGCGTTAGGGAAACTGATGCGTTATGGGCCACATCGCTGCTATTTGACTCATAAGGCACAACTCCTAATCTAGGTGTCTGTTAATAATAAGTGCCAATGTCTTTTTAAGATCTTTTATAATTCATACCACCCCGCATTAGAGTTATAAATCTAATAGTAAATTCTGTGTTGATCTTATTTTTAACATTATTACTTGAATGATATATAACATTTGTGTCTGTGTGGTATTGCATACTCTATCAAAACCACTACTAATAACCATTTTAGAATAGCTGTGTTCTTTGAACCTATTAGTCAAGTTCAGTGTCAAAGTAAAAAAAGTCACAATCAATTTACATTACATCTAGCTCTTAGAAACTGAGAGACAGACAGGAAAACTATTTAGAAAGCTTTTTGTAGAAGCTGTCTTTCTAAATATTTTGGTCCATAGTATACCACATTCTTTACTAAGTAATCCCAGTGACAAAAACTTCCTGCAGATCCTAAGGGTCCCATAATACCCCAAAACACAAAATATAAAACACTAGTTACCAAGGACTACTTTGTAAGACCCCAGCATCCCAGGAACCTACTATCACCCAAAGGGGCTTGATAAATATGCCCCAAAGTCTCAACTCTACGTTCCCCAAATCACACCACCCCCAAAGGTTATATCATACAGTAATCAATGACCCAGCAATGTCTTTATTCTTGATTGAAGCTCATGTTCTCAATCTTCAGCATCTTCAAACAACAGAAGACCCACAAAACAACCCAGTCTTCTATGCTACTTTGTGGTGATCAGGACTGTGATGAGAAAAAAAAACCCTTAATTTAAAGAGATTTAGAAGTAAATGAGAACTGGAGAAATGTGAGGCCAGGGAATCCTAGTCTGATTATTTTCTTTTATATATTTTATAGGAATATGTCATTGTGAATAAGAGGCCCTCCCACAGCGTCATTCACCGGCAGAACAGAGATGTAAGTACTGCTGGAGAATATAACATTATATCAGTCATGTTACAGTGATGCCCTTTACTGATCTGTTTGGCCCTGTGTGTGTTTCTTACCTGCTGTCTGTGTCTCTGCATTATCCTTGTTCTCCTGACTCTGCCAGTAAAAGTTTGTGGCAGAACCATTCCTTGTGTTAGTGCTGAATGAGTTGTGTGTGTTTCAGGTGCCTATAAAGTGTGATGATGTTGCTGTGTATTTCTCTATGGAGGAGTGGGAGTATATAGAGGGACACAAGGAGCTTTACAAGGACATTGTAATGGAGACTAATCAAGTGCTAAAGACTACGGTGATCCCAAAAAACGAGAGCTCAGGTAACAAATGATATTAACAAGTAATACAATATTTCACTCAGAAAATTCACATACACTATAGAAGTGAGCAACAGTGTGTAAATTTACAGTTAATCCGTCGTGTGAACGAATGAGCTGTCTGATCAGAAACTAGTTTTATACCCAATAAAAATAATAAAACATATTTAAACGGTTGAGAGGGATTACTCTTAAATCAATTTTATATCAATTTATATATGTTAATATTATTTTATAGATGTAAATATTTGTTATACAAAAGTAACATGCTTTGTTTTTGTTCTTGATTGGATACATTTTAAGATTCCTTTTTTAGATTACAACAAAAAATATGTCAAAATAAACTGATTGCATTCTTTATTAGAACTAACAGGTCCCAGTGATGAAAATCTTTACAAAGGAGCACATTCAGAACTTGTACAGAATATTCAGCCAGTGGAGACCCCATCAGAACACCCCACTCCCGCCAACTTTAAATCCCCAAAACTGCCTAGTGCAGTTATTTTTTATTAAAAAAAATTCTACATTTCTTTAAAATAAAAAACTATAATGCCCTCTATTTTAAAGGCATTTGGGGCACTTTTAGAAAATTAATTAAAGATCTAATCTCTGGTTAATTTTATGAGCGCTAATTGCTACAGCAAGCTCACGGTAGTAACCAGCCACTTGTAATGACTGGTTATTTATCTCGTGCCCGCAAACAGGCAAGTTTGTCCGTTCGCGTGAGTAATTACCTCTCCACTTAATCTAGCTCTTAATCTTTACTAATAATTATGTAAATGATGGATCTGAAGACTGACCAATTACAATCATGAAATACTCATGTGTTGTGTAATATTAATATATTATCAGATGTGTGTGAAATAACTGCACTTAAAGGGACTTGAAACCCAAAAATATTCTTTCATGATTCAGGTAGAGAATACAATTTAAAACAACTTTCCAATTTACCTCTATTATTTATTTTGAAAAAAGTTTTATTGAGTTTTTCTTTTTCTTTTTTTTTTCTCTTTAACAATTCCTTAAGGAAAAAACATTACATAATTTGGCATGTGCAGTCAATCATAATAAAGCATTTAATATGGTTTCAATATTGTCCATTTTCAGAATATAATGCAGAATCTAATGTCATTAATTAAGCAAAAACAGAAACAGATCTTGTCCGCCTGATGGTTGTGAAATATGGTTAACGTTCGGTCCCGGCTCTCTCTTAAGTTAGCATAGACGTGTGGATTAACCTTGTAGGGTCTCTGCATCTACCCGTCTCCTAGCCTCTTACCTCTATTATTTAATTTGCTTTCTTTTCTTGTTAACCTTTGCTGAAAGGTTTATCTAGGTAAGCTGACGAGCAGCAAATAACCTAGTTTCTAGCTGCTGATTGGTGGCTGCATATATATACTGATTGTCATTGGCTCACCCATGTGTTCAGTAAGAAACCAGTAGTGCATTGTTGCTCCTTCAACAAATGATACCAAGAGAATGAAACAAATTAGATAAAAGAAGTAAATTAGAAAGTTGTTTAAAATTGTATTCTCTATCTGAATTATGAAAGAAAAATTTGGGGTTTCATGTCCCTTTAAATCCATTTAATCAAAAAACTCATTTTATCCTCTATTAAAATGAACAGGTCACAGTGATGAAATTCTAGACACAGGAGCACAAGAACTTTTACAGAATATTTTGCCATTAGATGTCTCTGCAAGTGAGTTATCTGTTGTATAAGCTTTACAATTAAAAATTCAGATTCTGAAATGATTTCACCCTATGTAAATGATGAGGCTTGGTACAGACAGTTTGCAATGATGAAATCTATTTGGTACACACATGCCCTGTGTTCCCTCTCTCTCACCCTCTGCTTTATGCAAATACTAGACACACATGCCTTGTCTTCTGTCTTACCTTAACCCCTTAAGGACCAACATGGTACCCTGTATGATGCTGCTGTCCTGGGCCTCTCTCTGCCACTATCTCACTAAAAGTAGGAAGATTTCTGCATGTAGAGGTACCGATGCAGAGAGGGACATTCTGTGTCCCTCTCTGCATCGGGCAACGGTGGTGCCAATCGTTGGTGGTGTTGGAGGGTTAGGAGGGAGGCGAGTGTGCGGCCCATCGCTGGAGGGGGCGGGAATGGGTGGGACCACTACACTACACAACCCTCCCACCCCATAGAGCGGCAGGGAGGGGGGAGGAGGGAGTAGAAGAGCGAGGGGGATCCTATAGTGGAGAGGGGATTAGAGGGTGGGAATTCGATCTAGGAGGGGGAGAGGTGGGGGGGCAGCTACACTACAGAAAAAATGTTATTGTTTTTTTATTAAATTGAAATTAAAAAATATATAAAAATGGGTATTGGCAGACAGCTGCCAGTACCTAAGATGGTGGAAATTAATTAGAGGGGGAGGGTTGGAGAACTTTTTGGGAGGGTACACACACAAACCCTCTCTTCTCTCACCTTCTGCTTAATTTGAATGATACACACACACATACCTTCTCTTTGACCCTCTGCTTCACGTGAATGGTGCATACACATGGCCTCCCTTCCCTTTTCTTTCTAATGACACGATGAGTCCATGGATCATCATCAATTACTGTTGGGAATATCACTCCTGGCCAGCAGGAGGAGGCAAAGAACACCACAGCAGAGCTGTTAAGTATCACTTCCCTTCCCACAACGCTCAGTCATTCTCTTTGCCTACGTTAAAAGCAAGGAGGTGGTAAAGTTTAGGTGTCTGAAAGAAGATTCTTCAATCAAGATTTTATTATTTTAGAGCAGAGCAAGTTTGTTCTGTTCCTTCCTGGGGTCTAGCCGTAGCCCATGTCAGTCTCGTCAGTAGAGAAGTGGTGGCTTTTAATCAATTGGGAACTTGTGGGGTATAATCCTCACTACAACTCCCAAATAGTTGTTGCTGCCCTAACTTGAAATCCAGAGTAAGATTATTCAGTCTTTCTTCTTTTCCACAGGTCCATGTGAGGGAGAATGCCTCTCAAACCTAGTGAGCTGTTCTGCTGCTGGACGGCCAGATGCAGGTAAGTGCCCTTTTTGTACTCAAAGGAGGGAGATGGTGCACTTTATAGACTACTGCAGATTTTATGGGGACAAGATATATCCTGCTAGGATATTACTCATGGCAGTGTGCAGGCACTTAATGTGAGATATGAGAGACGCTTTTCCCTCTTTAATGGTGATGAAAGGGTTAACCGTTGTATGAGGCTTGTTTTTTGGTATAAGCAAATATAAATGTTATGGGCTTATGTGTGATCCTCTTATGTTGCAGCGAGGGGTCCAATTTATTTCTCAGTAAATAATGTGACTGGAGACAAGGGTTATTACCTCTAGGAATGGAGGTATATACATTTTCTTAGTATGGGCAGATAACAAGTTTGGTCTGAGTTACGGCTTGTTTGTGGTATTATATGCTATGAAATAATATAGCCTTTATGCTCAGTATAGTTTTAACAGCAGTAGTCTTCAGTCTCCTTACTGTGGATGCGCTATTGGTTTTGCTAACGTTTGAATCTTACAATGCTTTGTAATGCATTTTTAATTGTCGGCACTATCCCCCGCCATTTCACATTTCTGTGGTGGGAAGGTCTTTGCAGTATTACACTTTAAGAAATGGCAAAATGTTTTGACAGAATCCTATGGGATGCTACGGTCCTCCGCTATCAGTGTTTCGGTGGCAGTATGCAGAATCAGTTTAATTGATGTATTCTGTTTGACTTATATGTTTTGTGAAAGTCATATAGAGCGCTACGGTCCTCCGCCATTATACATTTATACATTTCTGTGGCGGGAAGGACTCTGCAATATGCAGATTCAGTTTAATCTATCTATTCCGTTTGACACAAGTGTTTTGTGAAACACCTATAGAGCGCTACGGTTCCCCACCATTTTAAATTTTCGGTGGCGGGTATGTCTTTGCAGTACGCAGACTAAGTGGATCACACGCTCGCTTAATGTTAGGATTTAGTTGGCGTGTGCTGTTTTCCGTTTTGTCACGGAACGGCTTCTTCACCACGGCCATTTATTCTGATAGCAGAACTTGTCGTTTTTTTTCCAAGAATATAGTAGACACCTCAGTTAGTCTGGGGTGTAGGTTGGCTTTATTTTCTGTTCTCACTAACTTTCATTTTTTAAAGTGACAGTTCATTATTTTTATTGTGACATATTCTGACATTTAGCATCTTATTTATTTGGGTGGAGTTCCCTTTGAAGAGAACCAGAACAGAATTAAGGCTCCTAAGCCAATTCTTTTATGTATGATTTTTCCAGGTTAGTCATTTAGCCAGGGGCTAAGTTATCTGGCTTCGCTGTACTAGCTTGTGGATCTTTGTGTAGCTAGTCGGTTTCATAATCTGAAGGCCTTGAGTTAGGCCTCACACTTTCAAAATCTTTTTAGATTTTTCTTCTGAGCCCAGATTTCTGGTTTGATCCTGATCTAAGAGATGCAGGGTTTGCCTCCAATACAGAACTATTGGGAGACTGATGCTCTCTGGATTTCTTCAAACATGGGTATGACATGTACTGGATAGTCGGCGGACTTAGTGCCTCAGGGTTACTAAATAGAATCAAACCCTTACTCCCAGGCGCAGATTCCATCTCTCGGTTTTTATCTGCGGACCAGATATCAGAGAGGCGGTTTCATTGGGTGGGATCTTTTCGTCCTAGCTTAGACCTTAAAGGGACACTGAACCCAAATTTTTTCTTTCGTGATTCAGATAGAGCATGCAATTTTAAGCAACATTCTAATTTACTCCTATTATCAATTTTTTTTTTATTTTCTTGGTATCTTTATTTGAAATGCAAGAATGTAAGTTTAGATGCCGGACCATTTTTGGTGAACAACCTAGGTTGTCCTTGCTGATTAGTGGATAAATTGATCCACCAATCAAAAACTGCTGTCCAGAGTACTGAACAAAGAAAAAAACTTAGATGCCTTCTTTTTCAAATAAAGATAGCAAGAGAACGACGAAACATTGATAATAGGAGTAAATTAGAAAGTTGCTTAAAATTGCATGCTCTATCTGAATCACGAAAGAAAAAAATTGGGTTCAGTGTCCCTTTAAGTGTTTCAACTAGTTATTCTCAGTGTTCCATCCTTCAAAATCCTTTGGTTCGATTCTTGCTTTGGTGTAAGAGGGTCAGTTCATGATGATCATAGATCTGGAGGAAGTGTATCTTCAAGTTCCTGAGTTTTGTCATTCTGTCAAACCCTTTCAGTTTGGCGCCTTTCCTGGTCAACATGTTGTTTCAGGCGCAGTCCTTCCATCAAGCAGACTCTCATTCAGGGATCTTGTTGTCTTTTCTTTGTTCCCATGGATGGGAAGTGAATATGAAGAGTTTCCTTGTTCCAACTACAGGGGTAGTTTTTCTTAGGGACCATAATAGTTTCCCTATCCCTGAACCTTTTTCTGACAGAAGGTCAGAAAATCAGGGATTTTCCATCTGGCCTCTTTATACATTTCTATTGGGCCTTCAGTGGCTTAAGGGTATGGTCTGATGGTCTTTTTGTTGGACATCGTCCTTTTGCGCGTTCCATCCGAGAGTTCTACTTTTACGCATGCTCGGATAGTTATACGGGGTGAATCCGTCTTAGGAGACAGGCTTTCTTAGGAGAGTCAGGGTTCTTACCCTCCAGACCTGCCTGGATGATAGTGTCACAGTCACCAGCCATTTGGGCTTGGGACTATGGACTCGGGAGGAGTCTGTTTTTCCATTACTCTTGGAGTTTAGATCGATATGCAATGTGCTGTTGATCAGTTGTCCTTAACCTGGTTTTTCAGGTTCTAGTTGGACAATTTTTCCTCAGTAGTTGGCATAAACCACCTGGGAGGAATCTAGAGTGGGCGGACGCTCACTATTGATGTTTTTTTTTTTATTCCTGGAGGGAATGCTGGGAGCAGACTTTTTGAGAAGTCAGACCTTTTATCCGGGCGCTCTTTCTGATCTCTCCAGATTAACCCTTGTCTAAGTACGTCTAGCTTCCTAGATACGTCTGGAGGTCAGCAAGCTGTCCTAATATGCAGCCTTTGGGATGTAATATTTTCCTCCCTGAAGGTTGTTCCTGAGGGATGGATATTCCGATTTGGGTCCTTCCTTCATCCAAACTTGTATAAGCTAAAACTTTCTGTTTGGTGTTTTGAACACTTAGTTTTGTCTATGCATGGTTTTTCTGCAGTGGTCATTGTAACCTTGATTCCGGATCACAAGCCTGTTACTGGTATTTTTCTGTAGGGTATGACGTGAGTACCTTAGGGGGGAGATTCCAAGGGTTACTCTTGAATATAGAGTCAGGATCCTAGGATGTTCTCTTTTCTCCAGGAGGGTCTGGAGAAGGGTTGTTAGGGTTGGCGAAGTAAAATTTCTGCATTTCTCTTGTTACACGTGTCTGGCGGATGTTCCAGATGTGTATTTTTGTCAGGCCCTGGTTACTTCAGGTCTATATTTTATTCAGTTGTTCCTGTTGGAACCTTTCCTTGTTTTTTTTAGTTTTTGCAATTTTTACCTTAAAGGGTTTTCTTTATTTCCATGTTCTATTCTGCTCAGAGAGTTTCGAATTCTCGGCTTGCAGTGTGATTCTCCTTCTCCTATTTCCTTCGAATAAGGCAGTTCTTCGTACCAAGTTTGTTTGTTTTTTCTTCCTAAAGTGGTTTCGAGCAGGAAATTGTTGTTCCTTTTCTCTGTCCTATTCCTCTCATGAGTATTGTCTAATACACAACTTAGACGTTGTGCGTGCTCTTAAAATCTACTTGCTGGCTACAACAGACTTCTTAAGTCTTCTGCTTTGTTTGTTTGCTTTTCTAGGACTCGTAAAGGTCAGAAAGCTACTGCCACTTCTCTGTCTTTGGTTGAGAAGTATTATTTGTTTGACATATGAAATGGCTGAACAGCAGCCTTCTGAGAGAATTATAGCTCATTCCACCAGGGCGGTGTCTTCCTCGTGGGCCTTCAAGATGAGGCAACTGTTGATCAGATCTGACATTTTTGCCTCGGCCAAGGCGTCCTTTGGGAGAAAGGTTCTTCAAGCAGTGGTGCCTTCTGTTTAGGTTACCTCTCTTCTCCCTCCCTTATCATCTGTGTCCTCTAGCTTGGGTATTGATTCCCAACACTAATTGATGATGATCTGTGGACTCACTGTGTCATTAGAAAGAAAACAAAATTTATGCTTACCTGATAAATTTCTTTATTGACATGGTGAGTCCACGGTCCTCCCTGTTCTTCAGACAGTTTTTTTTTATATATATAAACCTCAGACACCTCTGCACCTTGTGTTGTTTCCTTTCTTTCCTTTTCCTTCAGTCAAATGACTGGGGGTTGTGGGAAGGGAAGTGATACTTAACAGCTCTGCTGTGGTGCTCTTTGCCTCCTCCTGCTGGCCAGGAGTGATATTCCCAACAGAAATTGATGATGATCAGTGGACTCACCGTGTCAAGAAATAAATAAATTTATCAGGTTAGCATAAATTTTGTTTTTTTCTTACTTTGCTTCATGTAAATGATACACATATGTGCCCTCTCTATCCCTTCTCCTCAACCTCTAGTTCATCAAATCATATTCTCTTTTTTTATTGTGAATTCAGTAATTTTGGACATTAATAAATATGTGTTTTAATATAGGAATACATTGGCAACTGGTACTTTGAAATATGATTATCCTTTTGAATTGATGACTAGTGGGACATTTTTTAATCAGATTATAATATGTACAGTAGAGCTGCAACAACTAATCGATATAATCGATTATGAAAATAGTTGTTAACGAATCTCATAATCTATTAGTTGGTTTCCAATTAGTTGGTCTGTGCACGGCACCAGCTGCTTCACTCCAATGAGCTCTTGCACATGATATTGTGTTTTATGGTTATGCTCCTAGTCTAAAGGACGTCTACAGACATTTACTTTTCAGAACAGAAATAAAATACAAGTCATTTGGATTGTTTATATTAAATCAGGTGATTTGGGACTATGCTTTGTATGATATAGTGTTGAGCTTGCTATTTATACCTAGCCTGATGGGATTTGTTATTTGAATTGATGGGCACTATTATCTGTTTTCACAATTATTAGCAGAATGTTTATTGAGAAGAAGGACAGAAAAAGAAAAGCATATTGGGCACACTTGTTAGGGGTCAAAACCAATACTGTAGGTAGTGTGGTGTGTCGTGTATTTGTTAAAACTTAACTTTTATATCAATAATATTAAAAAAGAGTGGAATTTTCCACCAGTGAGAATAAAATAACCAAATAAATTAAAATGTGTCCGAGTAATACTCGGTACGCAAGAGCTCCTCTCTGGTGTGATACAGTGATCAGTCTGTATCACAGAGTCCGATAGATAGCTAGAACAATAGATAGAAAGTATCCTTAACTATATGATTGAACTTATGTTGTGAATACCATTATTTATCAATAATATGATTAAATATATCACTGAAGTCTTATCTGTTCTGAACTTTCCACGCAATAACTATCTATATGAAAATAAATTATTGGTATGTGGATACAATACAGTTACCACACAAAATATATAAATATATATGTTCAGGTGTTTTTACTGTGGGTTAAAGAGGATATATTAATCATATGCTATTCCACTTGGGATCACCCTCAATCACCCAGATTTATTATAAAGTATCCCCCTGGATTGGGATATATGGGTTAATATAGGGGATTGAATGGCTCAAATACTTATAATTTCCACGATAAGTTTTGGTTCATGAACACTTATAAGAGGCAGTAAGCTTACATTAATCAGTTCCGCTATTATGAGACTAAATGTAGTCTAAATCAATAAAGTGATTTGTGCTAACTGTCGCTAGGTTCATGAATGCTGGTGAGAAGCGGTTAGCTTATATTTGTATTGCTTCACTATTATCTGGCTAAGCATAGTCTAGAGCGATAAAAGTATTCAGTGCTAACTATCGTTTAGTCAAAATAGACATAAAGTGGAAGTGCAATGAAATAGCTCCCAAAATTGGAGTGGTATCACAATAATTAAACTATAACAGTAGCCTAGATTTGAGCATATCGCTCCAACAAGATCGGGCTAAGTACAGCCTGTATCAATAGTAATATAGGCTAATGTTGGTTAAGTTTAAATAAGTACTAGTTTAAAATCTATTATTTTTAAGTATAAGGATAAGGTGCCTAAAAGAGGCCAACAATTTAAGCTAAAGCAACCGGACTGCAGGAGAGGAGCAGTGCGAACGCCTGACGCGCGTTTCGCTACTGCTTTTTCAGAGGCGTCCGGTCCGACCGCCACACATGGTTTTTAAAGGATCAACAGCCAATCGTATGGCTGATTACATTCTTTCAATTAGTGTCAGCCTATCAGCTGTTATCTTACACCTTTCAGTGTAAGGATGACGTGTCGACGTCATCATCAGCTGTAACCTATTGGGTTGCGAGGTGTGTCCGCTCCCGATAGCCAATAGATGTCCTTTGTTATGTTTACATTGTCTTATTGGGTATTTCTTTCTTGTAATCGTTATTGGTTATTTTGATCGTATATACACAAAGCTGCATCTGGATTAGAAAGCGAGTGATTCGATATATGATTCTGTGTATATTTATACTGTGTATCCCGTTATAGTCAAATAGATGATTACTATGTGATCATTTCCACAACTGGTATTGTTCAGTTTCACTCGGTCTCATTATCGGTTACACTTTAACATAATAATTTCATTGAAAATCTCAGGTATTACTGTTTTATATTATTTATGAATGAGTTGTGTCTGCTCCAAGTAGTCAGTAGATTTAATACCATATTTTCCTTATTATGTTTGGTCATTTCAATCTTGTGTATCTAACACTCGATATTGATTAAATTTATCACATTTAAAATACACCAAGCTGCTTCTGAATTAAATAATGGGTAGTTTCCTATATAATTTATTACCGCAAATGCTGTTATGCGGTTTTACTTAGTCTTGTTATGGATTGCACCTTTACATAATATTTCTAATCAGAGTCATCAATTCAATGTTTGTGTATATGGGGTATATGAAAATTGTCAGTGGATGAAATATCGTATTAGTGCTATTAATATTTTTGCTGTTGTGAATGGTGGTTCGTGTTAAACTTATCTGCAGTTACCAAACATCTTGAGATATAAGAGTAGATTTATCAGTCTCGTACTCACTTTCAACCTATAAGATAAAGGGATGTGTTTATTTCACAACATCCATTGTGTCCCATGTGTAACGTTTGCACTATAATGTTAATCTATTCTGTCTTATAAAGTTGCTGACTGTTATAAGTGATTGCTCTTCTGTGCCCTTACATAAGGTACTTTAGATATGTAGAAGTCACTTAAATAAGTGATTCTATCTGATTTCTGCCGATCTGTCTTCCATTATAAATTATAAGTAATATCATAGACCTCTGAACGATTCTATATACTCCTATAACCTACATAAAAATAATATATATAACTTATATGTTATTGGGTTATGAGTATGGTTCCTGTTCTAGGCAGTTCAAATCTCAATAGAACACCCAGTTAGTACTGGTTCAAGATGTAAATCGATTATTACATTATTCTAATATTCCCTATAGGTTGAAAAGGTTACTGTAAGGATCATCTTGCTATCAGATATTCAGTTGTATTTTACCATGAGGTATTTACATGATAAGTTGTTGAAGAAGCACTATGTTCAGTTTAAAAAAGCACTATATTGTATCATCTCATTTAATCCGTTGGGTGCTATACTTTGTAGCCAAAAAATCCATTTTGATTCGGCTTTTAACAGGGTATTTTCCATATTGCCTCCTCTGATGCCCAGTGTAAGTTTTTGTCAGACCCAGCATTTCAAATCTGGTTTGCTTTATGGTAGTCCAAAAAATGTTTTGCAACTGATGTCAGTTTTTTTTCCTTTCTCCAGATCTTTTTTGGCATTTTTTATGTTACCCAGGTGTTCACCTAGTCTTCTCCTGAGTTCCCTAGTGGACATTCCCACGTATTTTTTGTTGCAACTGCATTCCAAACAGTATATTATGTTGCATGTTCTGCAGTTGAATAGACCATTAATTCTTTTCATCCCTTCTGGGAAGATTGGTATTTCTTTGATATTTTTCATTTAGATGCAGAATTTGCAAGTACCACATGGGTATGTGCCATTCAAACCATCTTTTCTGGTACTAGGTTTTCTTGCGAAGTGACTTTTCATGACTTTATCTCTGATTGTCGGAGCTCTTTTCCAGCTAATTGCTACTTTGTTTCCTACATTTTTAGCCAGATCTCTATCAGTACGTAGTATATGAACATGCTTGTTCAGAATTGTAGTTATTTCTTTGTGTGCCATATTATATGTGCCCACAAACCGAATTCTGGTGTCTTTGTTCTGTTTTTGTTTTGGAAAAAGTAAGTCATTTCTGTTCATATGGAGTGCTTTATGATATGCTTTTTTGAGAATACTGTTAGGATATCCTCTACTTTTTAATCTCATTTTTAGTTCTTTTGATTCTTTTTTAAAAGTATCAATCTCTGAGCAGTTTCTGCGTATTCTGAAAAATTCGCCATATGGAATGGCTCTTTTAGTAGAAGGATGGTGTGCACTGTCAAAAGATAGTATAGAGTTCTTAGCTGTTTCCTTTCTATGTATACTTGATTGGACACGTCCAAACATGTCCCTTGATATTGTTAGATCAAGAAAAGTTACTGTTGTGTTACTGATTTCGTAGGTTAGTTTCAGGTTAAGATCATTGCAGTTTAATTCCTGTATAAACTGTTTGAATTTGAATTCATCCCCTTTCCATACAATGAAAACATCATCTATGTACCTGAGCCATAACAGTATGTTGTCCATATACTGTTCCATCTTTTCCCCAAATACGTGTTCGCGCTCCCACCATCCAAGATAGATATTTGCATATGTGGGGGCACAGGCTGTGCCCATGGCAGTGCCACGTATCTGAAGAAAGAATTTATCATTGAACACGAAATAGTTATGGCTCAGGACAAATTTTAAAAGTTTCAGTATGAATTCATTTTTGGGTATATTTACACTTGGGTCCATTTCTAGGAGGTATCCTACGGCATGGTATCCCCACTTGTGTTCTATTGACGTGTATAGGGACTCGACATCGCATGTTGCCAGCCAAGTGTCTGAGTCTAGGGTCATACCCTCAATTTTGTTCAAAACATCCATAGTGTCCCTGGTATATGAGGGGAGAGAAAGGACTATATCCCTTAGTCTTAGATCGATATATCGTGAAACCTGCTCGCATAAACTTCCAATGCCTGACACAATAGGTTGGCCGGGTGGTATCTTCTGGTTTTTGTGCACTTTTGGTAATATATAAAGTGTAGCTACTTTCGGATTGTTGACAGTTAGAAATTTGTATTCTCTTGTATCTATCAGTTTGTCTTTTCTTGCTGTTTCAATTAGAGTATTATAGTTGGTTAGGAATTCTTGAGTGGGGTTTCCCCAGAGCGGTTTGTAACATTTTTTGTCTCCAAGTTGTTTTTTTGCTTCTATTAGGTATAGCTCAGTAGGCCAGATTACAATATTTCCTCCCTTGTCAGATGATTTTATTACCACATCCTCCCACTTCTGGATCTCTTTTAATGCTTGTGATTCCTTTTCACTTATATTGCTTGATTTGCCATCACGAAGTTTCAAAATATCTCTGATCACCACTTTTTGATAGGTATCTATTTCGGGGAACTGACAGATTTGAGGCATATACAGGGAGTGCAGAATTATTAGGCAAGTTGTATTTTTGAGGATTAATTTTATTATTGAACAACAACCATGTTCTCAATGAACCCAAAAAACTAATTAATATCAAAGCTGAATATTTTTGGAAGTAGTTTTTAGTTTGTTTTTAGTTTTAGCTATTTTAGGGGGATATCTGTGTGTGCAGGTGACTATTACTGTGCATAATTATTAGGCAACTTAACAAAAAACAAATATATACCCATTTCAATTATTTATTTTTACCAGTGAAACCAATATAACATCTCAACATTCACAAATATACATTTCTGACATTCAAAAACAAAACAAAAACAAATCAGTGACCAATATAGCCACCTTTCTTTGCAAGGACACTCAAAAGCCTGCCATCCATGGATTCTGTCAGTGTTTTGATCTGTTCACCATCAACATTGCGTGCAGCAGCAACCACAGCCTCCCAGACACTGTTCAGAGAGGTGTACTGTTTTCCCTCCTTGTAAATCTCACATTTGATGATGGACCACAGGTTCTCAATGGGGTTCAGATCAGGTGAACAAGGAGGCCATGTCATTAGATTTTCTTCTTTTATACCCTTTCTTGCCAGCCACGCTGTGGAGTACTTGGACGCGTGTGATGGAGCATTGTCCTGCATGAAAATCATGTTTTTCTTGAAGGATGCAGACTTCTTCCTGTACCACTGCTTGAAGAAGGTGTCTTCCAGAAACTGGCAGTAGGACTGGGAGTTGAGCTTGACTCCATCCTCAACCCGAAAAGGCCCCACAAGCTCATCTTTGATGGTACCAGCCCAAACCAGTACTCCACCTCCACCTTGCTGGCGTCTGAGTCGGACTGGAGCTCTCTGCCCTTTACCAATCCAGCCACGGGCCCATCCATCTGGCCCATCAAGACTCACTCTCATTTCATCAGTCCATAAAACCTTAGAAAAATCAGTCTTGAGATATTTCTTGGCCCAGTCTTGACGTTTCAGCTTGTGTGTCTTGTTCAGTGGTGGTCGTCTTTCAGCCTTTCTTACCTTGCTCATGTCTCTGAGTATTGCACACCTTGTGCTTTTGGGCATTCCAGTGATGTTGCAGCTCTGAAATATGGCCAAACTGGTGGCAAGTGGCATCTTGGCAGCTGCACGCTTGACTTTTCTCAGTTCATGGGCAGTTATTTTGCGCCTTGGTTTTTCCACACGCTTCTTGCGACCCTGTTGACTATTTTGAATGAAACGCTTGATTGTTCGATGATCACGCTTCAGAAGCTTTGCAATTTTAAGAGTGCTGCATCCCTCTGCAAGATATCTCACTATTTTTGACTTTTCTGAGCCTGTCAAGTCCTTCTTTTGACCCATTTTGCCAAAGGAAAGGAAGTTGCCTAATAATTATGCACACCTGATATAGGGTGTTGATGTCATTAGACCACACCCCTTCTCATTACAGAGATGCACATCACCTAATATGCTTAATTGGTAGTAGGCTTTCGGGCCTATACAGCTTGGAGTAAGACAACATGCATAAAGAGGATGATGTGGTCAAAATACTCATTTGCCTAATAATTCTGCACTCCTGTATGTTGATTTCTTTACCAATTCCTTTCTCCAGTCACTGCTATTAGTAACTTCATTTTCATTATCTTCCAACAAAGATATCAAATCCATAATTGCTTGTGTATCGCCATCAGCATCTTCATGTTTGGAAAATATTTTGTTTAGTGCCATTTTTCTAGTGAAGAGATGAATATCTTTTATAATTTCAAAGTAGTCTATATTGTTTGTTGGTGAAAAAGAAAGGCCTTTTTTCAGGACATTGATATGTTCTTGGGATAGTACTTTGTTAGATAAGTTTATAATTTGTAGGTCTGTGTTCTTCACCACCTCGGTCTCTTCGACCAGTCCTCCTTGTTCCGATCGTTCCCATACCCCCATCTTGACCTGTTCCTGAGATTGCGCTCTGGTTTTCCCTCCCCTCCTTTTTCTTTTGTTTTTGGTTTGGTACTTGTCTCGTTTTTTGACTCAGTTTGTGATAATATGGCCAGTCTTTCGTTGGCGCTAGGGACCAGTAGTCTTCTATTAGAGGTGCCTTCTTCTGCATCTTCCGCTGCTGATGTTTCATATTCGGAAGTGGAGACCTCATCTTTATCTCCTTTTGGTGGAAGGAAATTTCTCCTCCTTCTTGGGTTCTGTTCATCCCACGTGAATACTCTCCCTTTTTTGAAGTCTTTTATGTCCCTACTTAATTTATCACATTTTGTTTTAATTATTTCTTTTTCCTTTAAGTCTAGATCTTCTCTTAGGCTTTTGTATGCAGTTTTAAAGTTGTCTAGCGATTCAAATTTAGCTAATTTAGTTGTGATTTCAGATATTTCTGTGCCTAGTTCTTCTACAATTTCAGTTTCATAATCAGATAATATTGCAACGAGTACTTCTGAACACAAGATCAGAGCTTGTTCCCATCTTCCCCTGTAACTTTTTATGTGGAAGCTAAAAGATGGGAATAATCTTACTCTCAAACCTCTTGGAATTATGTGCTTCGCTAGGTATTTATCGTATGCGCTTTTATTCCACACAGAACGTGTGTGTTTTCTAAGCAGTTCACCTAGTTCACCTAGTTCTTTCAGACCAGATTACCAGTTGTCAATTTCTGTTTGTTTAATGCCTTCAGCTGATAGGTTGGCAAATGTTTTGTCTATGTTAGCCTTACGATCCTTTTCTCTCTTTAGAAAGTCTTCCATTAAATTAATGGAAGCCATAATTCCCCCAGGAAATGACTACTGAATAGTCTGAATTAACGTTTGTTAGTGTATCCCTATGGCCTCTAGGGAAAGAGGGGGGGACAGGGATTGACCCCAAATGACCTATTGATACAGACCTAAGTGTCACGCCTCTGAAAAAGCAGTAGCGAAACGCGCGTCAGGCGTTCGCACTGCTCCTCTCCTGCAGTCCGGTTGCTTTAGCTTAAATTGTTGGCCTCTTTTAGGCACCTTATACTTAAAAATAATAGATTTTAAACTAGTACTTATTTAAACTTAACCAACATTAGCCTATATTACTATTGATACAGGCTGTACTTAGCCCGATCTTGTTGGAGCGATATGCTGAAATCTAGGCTACTGTTATAGTTTAATTATTGTGATACCACTCCAATTTTGGGAGCTATTTCATTGCACTTCCACTTTATGTCTATTTTGACTAAACGATAGTTAGCACTGAATACTTTTATCGCTCTAGACTATGCTTAGCCAGATAATAGTGAAGCAATACAAATATAAGCTAACCGCTTCTCACCAGCATTCATGAACCTAGCGACAGTTAGCACAAATCACTTTATTGATTTAGACTACATTTAGTCTCATGATAGCGGAACTGATTAATGTAAGCTTACTGCCTCTTATAAGTGTTCATGAACCAAAACTTATCGTGGAAAGTATAAGAATTTGAGCCATTCAATCCCCTATATTAACCCATATATCCCAATCCAGGGGAATACTTTATAATAAATCTGGGTGATTGAGGGTGACCCCAAGTGGAATAGCATATGATTAATATATCCTCTTTAACCCACAGTAAAAACACCTGAACATATATATTTATATATTTTGTGTGGTAACTGTATCCACATACCAATAATTTATTTTCATATAGATAGTTATTGCGTGGAAAGTTCAGAACAGATAAGACTTCAGTGATATATTTAATCATATTATTGATAAATAATGGTATTCACAACATAAGTTCAATCATATAGTTAAGGATACTTTCTATCTATTGTTCTAGCTATCTATCGGACTCTGTGATACAGACTGATCACTGTATCACACCAGAGAGGAGCTCTTGCGTACCGAGTATTACTCGGACACATTTTAATTTATTTGGTTATTATTTTATTCTCACTGGTGGAAAATGCCACTTTTTTTTTTATTTTATTTTTTATATTTTTTATTGAGGTTCAGAATGAGGCATACATATAATGTAATCAACAAAACGTCACAGTAAAAAATAACAGGTAGATTATGACATCTGTTTGGGAAGAAACACAATGCGTACCTGAGACAATAATGCAGACTAATATTGTGAATGTACAATGCCTAGTAAACTGTAGGCTCCCTAGAAGGTAACAAAGGCCGCTCTTGGGCCACAGCCAGCAGGGTATGGTCATATATAGGGGGCTATTTCAAGTATAAAAGACCACTTTTGGATCTTCAGATGAGAACCTCTTTTTTTTTTTTTTGTAGGAATATAGTAGAATGCGATAACTATTAACTGAAAAAAGGACACAATAAACTTGGTGTTAACCCTTATTGTATAAACAAACTGGTTGGTTAATGCAAAGATACTTGTTATGGACAAGGGATATAATTATGGTCCTGGAGATCCCAAATTTGACACTGGAGAATAAGGAGCATCTAAATTCCAAGCATATGGGCTTCACATGTTAAATGGGAATTTGAATTTACTTAAAATTTCTGAGGGACTGAGTAACTACTAGTCCATAAAGCATGTTAGCGAATGCACTGGCTATTCCTGGGAAATTAACCCGCTGACCCTGGTCTCTATAAGAAGGGTACAAGTATTTTAGTGTACTCCCCTAAGTATATCTGACAATATATAGTTGACCTAACTTCCTACATTAACAGTAATGGTCAGAAACCCTAAAAGTTAAGATATACATATTACTCAGATCTGTTATAGGTAGTGCAAAACCTCATATAGCTCAAAGGAGTGTAATATTTGAAGGACCAGCCTTCACTGAAATGTTAAATTATTATGAGGTAACAGTTATAGTAGACCATATAAAAAGCTAGAACTTCAGAGTACAAATCTCAGTATATGCAATGTCAGAGCATAGAGAATACAGAACTGCAATAGATTCATATGTAATGGTGATTAGCAGATCAGTCTACCAGATATACAAACAGCTATACAGAGATACAACAGGTTAAAGGAATATAAATACCCAGGAGAGATACAGTATGTGCGATACTGAGTATAAACATAGTGTTCATAGCTAAAGTTTCAGAGGCTCTTATATGCGTGTGGCAGGAGCAGTAATTATAAAAACTAGAGCTTCAGAGTACAAATCTCAGTATAAGTAATTTCAGGACATAGAGAGTTTAACACTACAACAGGTTCATATGTAATGGTGATTAACAAATCAGTCCACCAGATACACAAACAGCTATATAGCGATGCAACGGGTTAATGGAATATAAATATCCAGGAGAGATACAGCGTGTGCTGTGCTGAGTATAAACATAGTGTTCATAGGAAAAGTTGCAGAGGCTTTTATGTGCATGTGACAGGAGCGGTAAGTATAATTTGGAGTGGCGATAAATTTAAAAGTCACCTTATCGCTAAAGGAAAAGCAGTGTCCTCATTGCGCCAAGTCGTCAGCAGCCACCTTCCAAGGCTAAGAAATCTGAAAAGTGCCCCTCCAGTACTCCCGCAGAACGGAGGTCCCGGGTCCCAGGAGAGGCGAGGTTGCAAGTATGGCCATAATATTACAGGTCTATGCGAAGCTGTATCACTTAGGAGCTCACCCTGACCCATTACCTCTTGAATAGAATGTACTAAATGCCGGGCAGGGGTCACATCGGCACGGTTTAACTTGTGTCCTGAGCGTGAGTGGCGAGAGTTCTCAGCTATCTTCAGCTCCTGCTGTACTTCAGACCGGAACTTTTGCAGCTTGCTAGCGTGAGGTAAACTAGTGGGGGTCTGTAAAGTAAGCGCTGCTTCTAAGTCCGTCTTTACATCAGGGCATTCTGCTGCTCTCATAGTCTCCGGCTCCCCATCTGTCACTAAAGAACCAAGGGTAGGGTGTAGGCGCCGGGGCCCCAAAGCGCCCACATCCCCCCCTTCTGCTGTGTGGGTCACGGGTCGGGAGTCCTTGTGGACCAATTCATTGTTATTACAGTCGAATGCCATAGCGAGCTCAGCTTCTAATGTAGCATGATGATTCCTAAGTAAGTTGCACAGCTCCTCCATAAAACTCGGCGGGAACTCCATAGTGAATAAGTTGTAGTTTACAACAAATAAAGATACAACAAGCGATGTAGCTCTAGGTATATATTGTGTCTTGCGAGAAAAGAGATATGCAGTGTCTTGCGGTGCTCACTGCTTCATAACGACAGAGGCACATCCATGCCCTGCCGGGGGGTTAGAAAGATGATAGGCCGCAACCTCTAATTCACTCCGGTTCGGTAAATACTGTTACTGTTCCAAAGATATTTACATATCCTGAGAGAACTGGCTTTACTGTATGTCCTCAACTCAAAATATATGTAGGATGGTATATTGGGAAGGAGATTTCACATAGATTCCTTTGTAGAGATGAAGGAGCTGATGATTAAGCGACCTGTCATGGCCGCCGCCCGGAAGTTCCCCCTCCACTTTTTTTTTTAATATTATTGATATAAAAGTTAAGTTTTAACAAATACACGACACACCACACTACCTACAGTATTGGTTTTGACCCCTAACAAGTGTGCCCAATATGCTTTTCTTTTTCTGTCCTTCTTCTCAATAAACATTTTGTACTGTTTTGGCATAAGGCACTACCTATTGCTAACACTTAGGTCTGTATCAATAGGTCATTTGGGGTCAATCCCTGTCCCCCCCTCTTTCCCTAGAGGCCATAGGGATACACTAACAAACAATTATTAGCAGATCACTTACTATTGCTGATTATATGTACTGTATAGATAAATGTGTAAGGCTTTGTCCTGTTATTGATATATATATATATATATATAGTCCTTAGCGCTTTTGACTCTTGTTGTTTTTTTAATATTTTTAATTCTAATATGTACCAGGAGCATGTGGTCATGTTTTCATTTTTGCATTTGAATGCAAAGTTTCTGAGATAGTGAATAACTGAATGTTATTAAAGGGATAGGAAAGTCAAAATTAACTTGCATGATTCCAATTTTAAGACACTTTTTTAAATTCACTTTTATTTTCAAATGTCCTTTGTTCTCGGGGTATCCCTTGTTGAAAAAGAATACGCACATATCCTACACTAGTGGGAGCTGCTGCTAATTGGTGCCTGCACATGTTGTCTTTTGTGATTGGCTGACTAGATGTGTTCATCTTTCTGCCAGTAGTGCAATGCTGTTCCTTCAGCAAAGGGTGACAAAGGAACAAAGCAAATTTCATAATGGAAGTAAATTGGAAAGTTGTTTAAAATTGTATGTTCTATCCAAATCATGAAAGAAAATGTTGGGGTTTCCTGTCCCTTTAACAGTGATAGTCTACCTCGTTGTAGTTCTACATCTTTTGCAACAGTGTTTGTTGGTTTTTGCTTGATTATACAAATGTGTCCTGCTGTCGGTTAGACAAACAGTTGTGTTAATGTAACGTTTTAGTCTGAAGTTTATATTTATAACACTCAGTATGTGGACTTTATTTTAAAGGGACAGTCTAGTCCAAAATAAACTTTCATGATTCAGATAGATCATGTAATTTTAAACAATTTTCCAATTTACTTTTATCACCAATTTTTGCTTTGTTCTCTTGGTATTTTTAGTTGAAAGCTTAACCTAGGAGGTTCATATGCTAATTTCTTAGACCTTGAAGGCCACCTCTTTTCAGAATGCATTTTAACAGGTTTTCACCACTAGAGGGTGTTAGTTCATGTATTTCATATAGATAACACTGTGTTCATGCACGTGAAGTTACCTGGGAGCTATCACTGATTGGCTAAACTGCAAGTCTGTCAAAAGAACTGAAAAAAGGGGCAGTTTGCAGAGGCTCAGATACAAGATAATCACAAAGGTAAAAATATATAAATATAACTGTGTTGGTTATGCAAAACTGGGGAATGGGTAAAAAAGAGATTATCTATCTTTTAAAACAATAACAATTCTGGTGTATACTGTCCCTTTAAATATAGGATTTTTTTTTTTATCAGATTAATCGAAAAAATAATCTACCGATTAATTGATAATGAAAATAATAGTTGCAGCCCTAATGTACATTTAACTTCTGAAATATGTTTTTTGGTGTATATGCTTCATACTCCATACCTTCAAATTTGCCAAATTTTTTAAATATTTGAATGTAATATCTGAATTTTTAAATCTAATACAAGTACATTTTTAATGTTATTGATCTCAATATGTCCCACATATTGTATATGGCAATTAAGTACCCATTACTATGTGAAACATTAGTTGCTTTTTAAATATTTTCTGCATTAAATTATCTGACAGATGACATTAATACAGATGTAGATGTTAAAACAGAAGATCTGAGTGTAACGTGTCAACTGGAAGCGCCAATGCATGAAATGTGTTACAGCGACAATGAAGGTAAGTGTACGTGTGCGACGTGTCTTCTGTTTATGGGGTATTGCCTGGCTTTTATAGCTTATTGTCTGTAAGAACTGTACATTATATTACCAGTCAGGGTGTCATCTCAATCAGACAGTGAGTATCATAGTGCAATATAGCCAAATACTCACGGACTGTTGTCACATTTCTACGGTTTGGTTATCCTCATCACATGACATGACACCCAAGCCCTAGCTGCTGCCATTTATATCTGCCAGAATATAATCATTAATATTGTGATCTGATCAGCTGTGGATACACGGGATACTCCCCCTGAGTAAGCATGATTGCGAAACACGTGTCAGGGGAACCTTTTGAGATTTTTTTTCTATTTTTAGCTTGCTTACTCGAACAGATGATAAACATTAGTGTGTGAAAGATGGTATTGTTACCATCTGTATGTCCTGTCTGTTGGAATACTAGTGCTGTATTGTCCCCATGTTAGGTATAGAGGTTGTTTGGATACAAGTGGGTATTGTTTCTATGTCAGGTATAGGGGGTGTTTGAATACTAGTGCTGCATTGTCTCCATGTCAAGTATTGGGACTGTTGGAGTACTTGTGCTTTATGGTCATTAAGTTAGGTATAGGGTTTTTTGTGATACTAGTGAGTATTGTCCATATGTGAGGTATAGGAGATGTTGGAATGCTAAGGCTGCATGTCCCCATTTCAGGTATAGGCACTGGCAGGTATAGGGGCTGTTTGAATACTAATGCTGCATTGTCCCCATATCAGATATAGAGGCTGTTGGAAAACTAGCAATTTATTGTCTCTGTGTCAGTAATAGGGACTGGCGGGTATAGGGGCTGTTGGCATACTAATACTGTATTGTCTCCATGTCAGGTATAGGGGCTGTTGGAATACTTGTGATATATTTTCCCCATGTCAGGTATAGGAGATGTTGGAAAACTAAGGCTGCATGTCCCTATTTCAGGTATAGGTGGTTGCAGGTATAGGGGCTGTTTAAATACTAATGCTGCATTTTGCCAATTTCATGTATAAGGGCTGTTGGAGTACTAGTGCTGTATTGTCCCGATGTCAGGTATAGGGGCTGTTGGAATATGAGCGCTGTATTGTCTCCATGTTAGCAATAGGGGCTGGCAGGTATAGGGGCTGTTTGAATACTAATGCTGCATTGTTCCCATTTCATGTATAAGGGCTGTTGGAATACTAGTGCTGTATTGCCACCATGTCGGGTATCAATCTGATGGAAAACTAGTGCTGAATATTCCGCATGTCAGGTATAGGGGCTGTTGGAGTACTAGTGTGATATGGTCCCCATATGAAGTATAGGGTCTGTTGGAATACTAGTGCTGTATTATCCCCATATCAGGTATACAAGCTGTTGGAATACTGGCACTGTATTGTCTCCATGTCAGCAATAGGGTCTGGCAGGTATAGGTTCTGTTGGCATACAAATGCTGCATGTCCCCATTTCAGGTATAGGGACTGTTTGAATACTAATGCTGCATTGTCCCTATATCAGGTATAGGGGCTGTTGGAATACTAGCACTGTATTGTCTCCATGTCAGCCATAGGGGCTGTTGGCATACTAATGCTGCATGTTCCCATTTCAGGTATAGGGGGTATTTGAATAATAATGCTGCATTGTCTCCATATCAGGTATAGGGGCTGTTGGAATACTAGCACTGTATTGTCTCCATGTCAGCAATAGGGGCTGGCAGGTATAGGGGCTGTTGGAATACTAGTTATGTATTGTCCCCTTGTCAGGTATAGGAGATGTTGGAATACTAAGGCTGCATGTCCCTATTTCAGGTATAGGCGCTGGCAGGTATAGGGGCTGTTTGAATACTAATGCTGCATTGTTCCCATTTCATGTATAAGTGCTGTTGTAGTACTAGTGCTGTATTGTCACCATGTCAGATATAGGGGCTGTTGGAGTACTGGTGCTGTATCGTCCCTATACCAGCTATGGGTTCTGTTGAAATAATAATGATGTAATGTCCCTATGTCAGGTAAAGGGGCTGTTAGAATACTAGTGCTTTATTGTCCCCACAGCGCTATATGATTTTTAAAGCTGCTTATCTGTATGTCTTGTCTGTGTATTGTAAGTTAAAGGGGTATTGTAGTTTAATATTTTTATTATACATGTGAAAGACCAGCAGAGAAGCATACAGTAGAGATTTAAAGCTTATTTCACTACAGAGCTTAATTACTGCAGATAGGGCTACTGGCCAAGTAGCACTAAAAGAAGCAGGAACGCTGGTCCCTGGAGTTCTCTGGTGACACTTGGAGAAGGGTGTGCAGCACGGCAGGACTGCTCTGCACCTCACCTCAGGGTACAAGCTCCCAGGTCCAGTCACAAAAGTGATTCTTTAACATTAAATATAACATGGAACAAACAGAAGATCAGTGGCTAAGAAATATGTCAGAAGTTGCAGACCAGGAAATGTATTTGTTTATAAAATGTTTTACCAGGAAAAAATACATGGTTACTGTTTTTTTAGTGTTAAGAAACAGTTTATTTCTTTCATGTAATTAGCAAGAGTCCATGAGCTAGTGACGTATGGGATATACATTCCTACCAGGAGGGGCAAAGTTTCCCAAACCTCAAAATGCCTATAAATACGCCCCTCACCACACCCACAAATCGGTTTTACAAACTTTGCCTCCCTTGGAGGTGGTGAAGTAAGTTTGTGCTAGATTCTACGTTGATATGCGCTTCGCAGCAGGCTGGAGCCCGGTTTTCCTCTCAGTGTGCAGTGAATGTCAGAGGGATGTGAAGAGAGTATTGCCTAATTGAATTCAATGATCTCCTTCTACGGGGTCTATTTCATAGGTTCTCTGTTATCGGTCGTAGAGATTCATCTCTTACCTCCTTTTTCAGATCGACGATATACTCTTATATATACCATTACCTCTACTGATTCTCGTTTCAGTACTGGTTTGGCTTTCTACTATATGTAGATGAGTGTCCTGGGGTAAGTAAGTCTTATTTCTCCAACATTGGTGTGTCCGGTCCACGGCGTCATCCTTACTTGTGGGAATATCTCTTCCCCAACAGGAAATGGCAAAGAGTCCCAGCAAAGCTGGCCATATAGTCCCTCCTAGGCTCTGCCCACCCCAGTCATTCTCTTTGCCGTTGCACAGGCAACATCTCCACGGAGATGGTTAAGAGTATGTGGTGTTTAAATGTAGTTTTTTTATTCTACTATCAAGAGTTTGTTATTTTAAAATAGTGCTGGTATGTACTATTTACTCTGAAACAGAAAAGGATGAAGATTTCTGTTTGTGAGAGGAAGATGATTTTAGCAGACAGTAACTAAAATCGATTGCTGTTTCCACATAGGACTGTTGAGATGAAGTAACTTCAGTTGGGGGAAACAGCAGACTTTTCTGCTTAAGGTATGACTAGCCATATTTCTAACAAGACTGTGTAATGCTGGAAGGCTGTCATTTCCCCTCATGGGGACCGGTAAGCCATTTTCTTAGTTTCAAACAGAATAAAGGGCTTAATAGGGGCTATAAAACTGGTAGACACTTTTATGGGCTAAATCGATTGCTTTATTTGGACATTTTATACATGTTTATGCTGATAATTCACACTTATAAACTTGGGGAACGTTTTTTAACGTCAGGCACTATGTTAGACACCTTTTCCAGTCAGGGAGGGCCTTCCCAGTTGTAGGCTGAGCCTCATTTTCGTGCCATTACTGCACAGTTGTTTTTGAGAGCAAGACATGCAGATGCATGTGTGAGGACCTGAAAGTGCTTGGAAAAGTTTCTAGAAGGCGTCATTTGGTATCGTATTCCCCTCTGGGCTTGGTTAGGTCACAGCAAAGGCTGTAGCTGGGACTGTATAGGGGTTAAATTTGTAAACGGCTCCGGTTCCGTTATTTTAAGGGTTAAAGCTCTGAAAAACTGGGAAGCGGATTATCTGAGTCGTCAGACATTCCATCCGGGGGAGTGGGAACTCCACCCGGAGATTTTTGCCCAGTTGACTCAATTATGGGGCATTCCAGACATGGATCTGATGGCGTCTCGTCAGAACTTCAAGGTTCCTTGCTACGGGTCCAGATCCAGGGATCCCAAGGCGACGCTAGTGGATGCACTAGTAGCGCCTTGGACGTTCAACCTAGCTTATGTGTTCCCACCGTTTCCTCTCATTCCCAGGCTGGTAGCCAGGATCAAACAGGAGAGGGTCTCGGTGATCTTGATAGCTCCTGCGTGGCCACGCAGGACTTGGTATGCAGACCTGGTGAATATGTCATCGGTTCCACCATGGAAGCTACCTTTGAGACAGGACCTTCTTGTTCAGGGTCCATTCGAACATCCAAATCTGGTCTCCCTCCAGCTGACGGCTTGGAGATTGAACGCTTGATTCTATCAAAGCGTGGGTTTTCAGATTCGGTGATTGATACTCTGGTTCAGGCCAGAAAACCGGTAACTAGAAAGATTTACCATAAAATATGGAAAAGATATATCTGCTGGTGTGAATCCAAGGGATTCCCTTGGAATAAGGTAAAAATTCCTAAGATTCTTTCCTTTCTGCAAGAAGGTTTGGATAAAGGATTATCTGCGAGTTCTCTAAAGAGACAGATTTCTGCTTTATCTGTCTTACTACACAAACGACTGGCAGCTATGCCAGATGTTCAAGCATTTGTTCAGGCTCTGGTTAGGATCAAGCCTGTTTACAGACCTTTGACTCCTCCCTGGAGTTTAAATCTAGTTCTTTCAGTTCTTCAAGGGGTTCCGTTTGAACCTCTACATTCCATAGATATTAAGTTGTTATCTTGGAAAGTTTTGTTTTTGGTTGCTATTTCTTCTGCTAGAAGAGTTTCAGAGTTATCTGCTCTGCAGTGTTCTCCGCCCTATCTGGTGTTCCATGCAGATAAGGTGGTTTTGCGTACTAAGCCTGGTTTTCTTCCAAAGGTTGTTTCTAACAAAAATATTAACCAGGAGATAGTTGTACCTTCTTTGTGTCCGAATCCAGTTTCAAAGAAGGAACGTTTGTTACACAATTTGGACGTGGTCCGTGCTCTAAAATTCTATTTAGAAGCTACAAAAGATTTCAGACAAACATCTTCTCTGTTTGTCGTCTATTCTGGTAAAAGGAGAGGTCAAAAAGCGACTTCTACCTCTCTTTCCTTTTGGCTTAAAAGCATCATCCGATTGGCTTATGAGACTGCTGGACGGCAGCCTCCTGAAAGAATCACAGCTCACTCCACTAGGGCTGTGGCTTCCACATGGGCCTTCAAGAACGAGGCTTCTGTTGATCAGATATGTAAGGCAGCGACTTGGTCTTCACTGCACACTTTTGCCAAATTTTACAAATTTGATACTTTTGCTTCCTCGGAGGCTATTTTTGGGAGAAAGGTTTTGCAAGCCGTGGTGCCTTCCGTTTAGGTAACCTGATTTGCTCCCTCCCTTCATCCGTGTCCTAAAGCTTTGGTATTGGTTCCCACAAGTAAGGATGACGCCGTGGACCGGACACACCAATGTTGGAGAAAACAGAATTTATGCTTACCTGATAAATTACTTTCTCCAACGGTGTGTCCGGTCCACGGCCCGCCCTGGTTTTTTAATCAGGTCTGATGAATTGTTTTCTCTAACTACAGTCACCACGGTACCATATGGTTTCTCCTATATTTTTCCTCCTGTCCGTCGGTCGAATGACTGGGGTGGGCGGAGCCTAGGAGGGACTATATTGCCAGCTTTGCTGGGACTCTTTGCCATTTCCTGTTGGGGAAGAGATATTCCAACAAGTAAGGATGACGCCGTGGACCGGACACACCGTTGGAGAAAGTAATTTATCAGGTAAGCATAAATTCTGTTTTTTTGTGACACCCTAAGCTATGGTTGGGCACTTTATATAAAGTTCTAAATATATGTGTTTAAACATTTATTTGCCTTGATTCAGGATGTTCGATATTCCTTATTTCAGACAGTCAGTTTCATTATTTGGGATAATGCATATGAATTATTAAATTTTTTCTTACCTTAAAATTTGACTTTTTTCCTGTGGGCTGTTAGGCTCGCGGGGGCTGAAAATGCTTCATTTTATTGCGTCATTTTTGGCGCGGACTTTTTTGGCGCAAAATTTTTTTTTCTCATTTCCAGCGTCATACTTGTCGCCGGAAGTTGCGTCATGTTTTTGACGTTTTTGTGCCAAAAATGTCGGCGTCACCGGATGTGGCGTCATTTTGGCGCCAAAAGCATTTAGGCGCCAAATAATGTGGGCGTCTTTTTTTGGCGCTAAAAAATATGGGCGTCTTTATTGTCTCCACATTATTTAAGTCTAGCTGTTTATTTGCTTCTGGTTGCTAGAAGCTTGTTCATTGGCATTTTTTCCCATTCCTGAAACTGTCATTTAAGGAATTTAATCAATTTTGCTTTATATGTTGTTTTTTCTATTACATATTGCAAGATGTCTCAGATTGACCCTAAATCAGAAGCTACTTCTGGAAAATCGCTGCCTGATGATCTACCAAAGTTAAGTGTATTTGCTGTAAGCTTGTGGTAACTGTTCCTCCGGCTGTTGTTTGTGATGAATGTCATGATAAACTTGCTAATGCAGATAACATTTCCTTTAGTAATGTTCCATTACCTGTTGCTGTTCCATCAACATCTAATACTCAGGGTGTTCCTGTTAATATAAGAGATTTTGTTTCTAAATCTATTAGGAAGGCTATGTCTGTTATTCCTCCTTCCAGTAAACGTAAAAGGTCTTTTAAAACTTCTAATTTTTCAGATTAATTTTTAAATGAACATCATCATTCTGATTCTGTTTCTGATGATGATTTGTCTGGTTCAGAGGATTCTGTTTCAGAGATTGACACTGATAAATCTTCATATTTATTTAAAATGGAATTTATTCGTTCTTTACTTAAAGAAGTCTTAATTGCATTAGAAATAGAGGAATCTGGTCATCTTGTTACTAAATCTAAACGTTTAAACACAGTTTCTTCTGTTAAGTGTGATCAGTCCACGGGTCATCATTACTTCTGGGATATTACTCCTCCCCAACAGGAAGTGCAAGAGGATTCACCCAGCAGAGTTGCATATAGCCCCTCCCCTCTACGTCACCCCCAGTCATTCTCTTGCACCCAACGACTAGATAGGATGTGTGAGAGGACTATGGTGATTTTATTTAGCTTTATTTCTTCAATCAAAAGTTTGTTATTTTTTAATAGCAACGGTTTAAGAAATTATATCCTGTGCCATCTGACAGATTAGAGTTTTGGGACAAAATCCCTAAGGTTGATGGGGCTATCTCTACTCTTGCTAAACGTACTACTATTCCTACAGCAGATAGTACTTCCTTTAAGGATCCTTTAGATAGGAAAATTGAATCCTTTCTAAGAAAAGCATATTTATGTTCAGGTAATCTTCTTAGGCCTGCTATATCTTTGGCAGATGTTGCTACAGCACAACAAGTAACAGATCATAATTCTCATAGCATTGTTAATCTTCTTCAACATGCTAATAACTTTATTTGTGATGCCATCTTTGACATCATTAGGGTTGATGTCAGGTATATGTCTTTAGCTATTTTAGCTAGAAGAGCTTTATGGCTTAAAACTTGGAATGCAGATATGTCTTCTAAGTCAACTTTGCTTTCCCTTTCTTTCCAAGGTAATAAATTGTTTGGTTCACAGTTGGATTCTATTATTTCAACTGTTACTGGGGGGAAAGGAACTTTTTTACCTCAGGATAAAAAATCTAAAGGTAAATATAGGGCTGCTAATCTTTTTCGTTCCTTTCGTCACAATAAGCAACAAAAGCCTGATCCTTCCCCTACAGGAACAGTATCAGTTTGGAAACCATCTCCAGTCTGGAATAAATCCAAGCCTTTTAGAAAGCAAAAGCCAGCTCCCAAGTCCACATGAAGGTGCGGCCCTCATTCCAGCCCAGCTGGTAGGGGGCAGATTAAGTTTTTTCAAAGACATTTGGATCAATTCGATTCACAGTCTTTGGATTCAGAACATTGTTTCACAAGGGTACAGAATAGGTTTCAAGATAAGGCCCCCTGCAAGAAGATTTTTTCTTTCTCGCGTTCCTTTAAATCCAGTGAAGGCTGAAGCGTTTCTGAAATGTGTTTCAGATCTAGAGTTGGCTGGAGTAATTATGCCAGTTCCAGTTTTGGAACAGGGTCTGGGGTTTTACTCAAATCTATTCATTGTACCAAAGAAGGAGAATTCCTTCAGACCGGTATTGGATCTAAAAATATTGAATCGTTATGTAAGAATACCAACATTCAAAATGGTAACTATAAGGACTATTCTGCCTTTTGTTCAGCAAGGGCATTATATGTCCACAATAGATTTACAGGATGCATATCTGCATATTCCGATTCATCCAGATCATTTTCAGTTTCTGAGATTCTCTTTTCTAGACAAGCATTACCAGTTTGTGGCTCTGCCGTTTGGCCTAGCAACAGCTCCAAGGATTTTTACAAAGGTTCTCGGTGCCCTACTATCTGTAATCAGAGAGCAGGGTATTGTGGTATTTCCTTATTTGGACGATATCTTGGTACTTGCTCAGTCTTCACATTTAGCAAAATCTCATACAAATCGACTCGTATTGTTTCTTCAAGAACATGGTTGGAGGATCAATTTACCAAAAAGTTTGTTGATTCCTTAGACAAGGGTAACCTTTTTAGGTTTCCAGATAGATTCAGTGTCCATGACTCTGTCGTTGACAGACAAGAGACGTCTGAAATTGGTTTCAGCTTGTCGAAACCTTCAGTCTCAATCATTCCCTTCGGTAGCTTTATGCATGGAAATTCTAGGTCTTATGACTGCTGCATCGGACGCGATCCCCATTGCTCGTTTTCACATGCGACCTCTTCAGCTCTGTATGCTGAACCAGTGGTGCAGGGATTATACAAAGATATCACAATTAATATCTTTAAAACCGAACGTACGACACTCTCTGACGTGGTGGTTAGACCACCATCGTTTAGTTCAGGGGGCTTCTTTTGTTCTTCCGACCTCGACTGTAATCTCAACAGATGCAAGTCTGACAGGTTGGGGAGCTGTATGGGGGTCTCTGACAGCACAGGGGGTTTGGGAATCTCAGGAGGCGAGATTACCAATGAACATTTTGGAACTCCGTGCGATTTTCAGAGCTCTTCTGTCGTTGCCTCTTCTAAAGAGAGAGTCGTTCATTTGTTTTCAGACGGACAATGTCACAACCGTGGCATATGTCAATCATCAAGGGGGGACTCACAGTACTCTGGCTATGAAAGAAGTATCTCGGATACTTGCTTGGGCGGAATCCAGCTCCTGTCTAATGTCTGCGGTTCACATCCCAGGTGTAGACAATTGGGAAGCGGATTATCTCAGTCGCCAGACGTTACATCCGGGCGAATGGTCTCTTCACCCAGAGGTGTTTCTTCAGATTGTTCAAATCTGGGGTCTTCCAGAAATAGATCTGATGGCTTCTTATCTAAACAAGAAACTTCCCAGGTATCTGTCCAGATCCAGGGATCCTCAGGCGGAGGCAGTGGATGCGTTGTCACTTCCTTGGAAGTATCATCCTGCCTTTATCTTTCCGCCTCTAGTTCTTCGTCCAAGAGTGATTTCCAAGATTCTAAAGGAGCGTTCGTTTGTTCTGCTGGTGGCTCCGGCATGGCCTCACAGGATTTGGTATGCAGATCTTGTTCGGATGGCTACTTGCCAACCGTGGACTCTTCCGTTAAGACCAGACCTTCTATCGCAAGGTCCTTTTTTCCATCAGGATCTCAAATCCTTAAATTTGAAGGTATGGAGATTGAACGCTTGATTCTCAGTCATAGAGGTTTCTCTGACTCTGTAATTAATACTATGTTACAGGCTCGTAAAACTGTATCTAGGAAGATATATTATCGAGTCTGGAAGATTTACATTTCTTGGTGCTCTTCTCATCATTTTTCATGGCATTCTTTTAGAATTCCTAGAATATTACAATTTCTTCAGGATGGTCTGGATAAAGGTTTGTCTGCAAGCTCTTTGAAAGGACAAATTTCTGCTCTTTCTGTGTTGTTTCACAGAAAGATTGCTAATCTTCCTGATATTCATTTTTTTTGTTCAGGCTTTGGTTTGTATCAAACCTGTCATTAAGTCAATCTCTCCTCCTTGGAGTTTGAATTTGGTTCTGAGGGCTTTACAAGCTCCTCCGTTTGAACCTATGCATTTTTTGGACATTAAATTACTTTCTTGGAAAGTCTTGTCCCTTTTGGCCTTCTCTTCTGCTAGAAGAGTTTCAGAGTTATCTGCTCTTTCTTGTGAATCTCCTTTTCTGATTTTTCATCAGGATAAGGCGGTGTTGCGAACTTCATTTAAATTTTTACCTAAAGTTGTGAACAACATTAGTAGAGAAATTGTGGTTCCTTCATTGTGTCCTAATCCTAAGAATTCGAAGGAAAGATCGTTGCATTCTTTGGATGTAGTTAGTGCTTTGAAATATTATGTTGAAGCTACTAAGGATTTCCGAAAGACTTCTAGTCTATTTGTTATATTTTCCGGTTCTAGGAAAGGTCAGAAGGCTTCTGCCATTTCTTTGGCATCTTGGTTAAAATCTTTGATTCATCATGCTTATGTCGAGTCGGGTAAAACTCTGCCTCAATGGATTACAGCTCATTCTACTAGGTCAGTTTCTACTTCCTGGGCGTTTAGGAATGAAGCTTCGGTTGATCAGATTTGTAAAGCAGCCACTTGGTCTTCTTTGCATACTTTTACTAAATTCTACCATTTTGATGTGTTTTTCTTCTTCTGAAGCAGTTTTTGGTAGAAAAGTACTTCAGGCAGCTGTTTCAGTTTGATTCTTCTGCTTATAATTTCAGTTTTTTTTTCATTATGAGATTTAAACTTTGTTTTGGGGTGTGGATTATTTTTTCAGCGGAATTGGCTGTCTTTATTTTATCCCTCCCTCTCTAGTGACTCTTGCGTGGAAGCTCCACATCTTGGGTATTTATTATCCCATACGTCACTAGCTCATGGACTCTTGCTAATTACATGAAAGAAAACATAATTTATGTAAGAACTTACCTGATAAATTCATTTCTTTCATATTAGCAAAAGTCCATGAAGCCCACCCTTTTTTTGTGGTGGTTATGATTTTTTTGTATAAAGCACAATTATTCCAATTCCTTATTTTTCATGGTTTCGCACTTTTTTCTTATCACCCCACTTCTTGGCTATTCGTTAAACTGATTTGTGGGTGTGGTGAGGGGTGTATTTATAGGCATTTTGAGGTTTGGGAAACTTTGCCCCTCCTGGTAGGAATGTATATCCCATACGTCACTAGCTCATGGACTCTTGCTAATATGAAAGAAATGAATTTATCAGGTAAGTTCTTACATAAATTATGTTTTTTACAGATCCATCTTTCGACCTTTAAAAAAATCCTCCAGCAACACAGCCTCAAGTTGTGATATGTTTTGTTGCATATAATATAGTGTTATCTGCATACATGTGTACACTTAAAGGTTTTGCAAACTAAAGGAAGATCATTTATAAATATAGAGAACAAGAAGGGCCCTAAAATGGAACTTTGGGTTACACCGCACGTTACTTGGAGAGCGCTGGAGACATTGTTAGAAATAGACACACATTGAGATCTGTCTGATAAGTGAGAGCAGAACCAATTTTAACTATTTATAATTTAATTCTGAGGCTTTGAGCTTGCGTATTAAGATGTCATGATCAACAGTATCAAAGGCCTTTGCAAAATCAAGGAAAATAGCTCCAGTCTGTTCGCCTCATTCCATTCCAGTCTACATAATTGCTCACTTTTAAGAGAGCTGTTAAAGTATAGTGGTTTGGGCGAAAGCTAGATTGAAACAGGGTGGGAAATACCATCTTCTGGTAAAATCTGCACAGTTGGCTGTAGACTCCAATATTTTGGGCAACACAGTGAGTAAGTACATTGGGCTATAGTTTGAGACTAGGATTTTATCTCCACTTTTGTTTACCGGAGCAACCCTTGCTGTTTTCCAAACATTGGGGACATAGCCAGACATCAGGCGGTGTTATTTAAGAATGCAATGGGAAGGGCAAGAGCCGGTGCACTGAGATATAATTTCTAGATTTTGGAGATGATTTGTTATTTCTCTAGTTTCATGTAACGCTCATTTAGGCGTACTAGGATATCCTTACTAGCCGTTGTTGGGTCTAATTAGGATCTAAAGATTATGCTGATATAGATGTTAGGTAAGTAGCCAATTTACTTCTATTATCAAATTTTCTTTGTTTTTTAATTTTCTTTGTTGAAAAGCAGTGACGTAAGCTCAGGAGTGTGCAGGTGTGTGCAACACTATATAGCAGCAGTTTTGCAACAATGCTATACATTTGCAAGAGCACTAAATGGCAGCACTATATTTCAACAAGACAGCGAATCAAATTTGATTATGGTATGCTCTATCTGAATCATGAAATAAAAAAATTGGATTTCATGTCCCTTTAAGGTTCAGAAGCAGAGTTTTAAGTCATTCAGTAACATGAGATATACAGTCACAATTAGGATGTTTCAATCACCTTTAGTTAAAGCAGCTGTAGAAAGCAGAGAGATCGTTTGCATGCAGGTAAAGAGATGATCAATGTTTTGATGATTGTACGTGTGTGACTTGTCTGAGAGACAGTGTGTAGATGAGTATACGTGTGTGACTTGTCTGAGAGACAGTGTGTATACGAGTATACGTGTGACTTGTCTGAGAGACAGTGTGTATACGAGTGTACGTGTGACTTGTCTGAGAGACAGTGTGTATATGAGTGTACGTGTGTGACTTGTCTGAGAGACAGTGTGCAGATGAGTGTACGTGTGACTTGTCTGAGAGACAGTGTGTATATGAGTGTACGTGTGTGACTTGTCTGAGAGACAGTGTGCAGATGAGTGTACGTGTGACTTGTCTGAGAGACAGTGTGCAGATGAGTGTACGTGTGACTTGTCTGAGAGACAGTGTGTATATGAGTGTACGTGTGACTTGTCTGAGAGACAGTGTGCAGATGAGTGTACGTGTGACTTGTCTGAGAGACAGTGTGCAGATGAGTGTACATGTGACTTGTCTGAGAGACAGTGTGCAGATGAGTGTACGTGTGTGACTTGTCTGAGAGACAGTGTGCAGATGAGTGTACGTGTGTGACTTGTCTGAGAGACAGTGTGCAGATGAGTGTACGTGTGTGACTTGTCTGAGAGACAGTGTGCAGATGATTGTACGTGTGACTTGTCTGAGAGACAGTGTGCAGATGAGTGTACGTGTGACTTGTCTGAGAGACAGTGTGCAGATGAGTGTACGTGTGACTTGTCTGAGAGACAGTGTGCAGATGAGTGTACGTGTGTGACTTGTCTGAGAGACAGTGTGCAGATGAGTGTACATGTGACTTGTCTGAGAGACAGTGTGCAGATGAGTGTACGTGTGACTTGTCTGAGAGACAGTGTGCAGATGAGTGTACGTGTGACTTGTCTGAGAGACAGTGTGCAGATGAGTGTACGTGTGACTTGTCTGAGAGACAGTGTGCAGATGAGTGCACGTGTGACTTGTCTGAGAGACAGTGTGCAGATGAGTGTACGTGTGACTTGTCTGAGAGACAGTGTGCAGATGAGTGTACGTGTGTGACTTGTCTGAGAGACAGTGTGCAGATGAGTGTACGTGTGACTTGTCTGAGAGACGGTGTGCAGATGAGTGTACGTGTGTGACTTGTCTGAGAGACAGTGTGCAGATGAGTGTACGTGTGACTTGTCTGAGAGACAGTGTGCAGATGAGTGTACGTGTGACTTGTCTGAGAGACAGTGTGCAGATGAGTGTACGTGTGACTTGTCTGAGAGACAGTGTGCAGATGATTGTACGTGTGTGACTTGTCTGAGAGACAGTGTGCAGATGAGTGTACGTGTGACTTGTCTGAGAGACAGTGTGCAGATGAGTGTACGTGTGACTTGTCTGAGAGACAGTGTGCAGATGAGTGTACGTGTGTGACTTGTCTGAGAGACAGTGTGCAGATGAGTGTACATGTGACTTGTCTGAGAGACAGTGTGCAGATGAGTGTACGTGTGACTTGTCTGAGAGACAGTGTGCAGATGAGTGTACGTGTGACTTGTCTGAGAGACAGTGTGCAGATGAGTGTACGTGTGACTTGTCTGAGAGACAGTGTGCAGATGAGTGCACGTGTGACTTGTCTGAGAGACAGTGTGCAGATGAGTGTACGTGTGACTTGTCTGAGAGACAGTGTGCAGATGAGTGTACGTGTGTGACTTGTCTGAGAGACAGTGTGCAGATGAGTGTACATGTGACTTGTCTGAGAGACAGTGTGCAGATGAGTGTACGTGTGTGACTTGTCTGAGAGACAGTGTGCAGATGAGTGTACGTGTGACTTGTCTGAGAGACAGTGTGCAGATGAGTGTACGTGTGTGACTTGTCTGAGAGACAGTGTGCAGATGATTGTACGTGTGTGACTTGTCTGAGAGACAGTGTGCAGATTCATGTAACGCTTATTTAAGCGTACTAGGATATCCTTAATAGCCGTTGTTGGGTCTAATTAGGATCTAAAGATTATGCTGATATAGATGTTAGGTAAGTAGCCAATTTACTTCTATTATCAAATTTTCTTTGTTTTTTTAATTTTCTTTGTTGAAAAGCAGTGACGTAAGCTCAGGAGTGTGCAGGTGTGTGCAACACTATATAGCAGCAGTTTTGCAACAATGTTATACATTTGCAAGAGCACTAAATGGCAGCACTATATTTCAACAAGAGAGCGAATCAAATTTGATTATGGTATGCTCTATCTGAATCATGAAATAAAAAAATTGGATTTCATGTCCCTTTAAGGTTCAGAAGCAGAGTTTTAAGTCATTCAGTAACATGAGATATACAGTCACAATTAGGATGTTTCAATCACCTTTAGTTAAAGCAGCTGAGGAAAGCAGAAAGATCGTTTGCATGCAGGTAAAGAGATGATCAATGTTTTGATGATTGTACGTGTGTGACTTGTCTGAGAGACAGTGTGTATATGAGTGTACGTGTGTGACTTGTCTGAGAGACAGTGTGTATACGAGTATACATGTGACTTGTCTGAGAGACAGTGTGTATACTAGTGTACGTGTGACTTGTCTGAGAGACAGTGTGCAGATGAGTGTACGTGTGACTTGTCTGAGAGACAGTGTGCAGATGAGTGTACGTGTGACTTGTTTGAGAGACAGTGTGCAGATGAGTGTACGTGTGTGACTTGTCTGAGAGACAGTGTGCAGATGAGTGTACGTGTGTGACTTGTCTGAGAGACAGTGTGCAGATGAGTGTACGTGTGTGACTTGTCTGAGAGACAGTGTGCAGATGAGTGTACGTGTGTGACTTGTCTGAGAGACAGTGTGCAGATGAGTGTACGTGTGTGACTTGTCTGAGAGACAGTGTGCAGATGAGTGTACATGTGACTTGTCTGAGAGACAGTGTGCAGATGAGTGTACGTGTGACTTGTCTGAGAGACAGTGTGCAGATGATTGTACGTGTGTGACTTGTCTGAGAGACAGTGTGCAGATGAGTGTACGTGTGTGACTTGTCTGAGAGACAGTGTGCAGATGAGTGTTCGTGTGTGACTTGTCTGAGAGACAGTGTGTATATGAGTATACGTGTGTGACTTGTCTGAGAGACAGTGTGCAGATGAGTGTACGTGTGACTTGTCTGAGAGACAGTGTGTATATGAGTGTACGTGTGACTTGTCTGAGAGACAGTGTGCAGATGAGTGTACGTGTGACTTGTCTGAGAGACAGTGTGCAGATGAGTGTACGTGTCTGACTTGTCTGAGAGACAGTGTGCAGATGAGTGTACGTGTGTGACGTGTTCAAGCGACAAAGGGTACAGATGTGATGTACCTAATGGATGTAGCATACAGGAGAGTGCACACAGGGGACATTCAGCTTAAAAACTAAACTTTGATTATCTTTATATCATCCATGTATACAGGTTGTTAAAAACTGAAACAGAAACTTTAAATAATGTTTTATTTTATTTAGGTGAAAATCATTCTAGGATTTCAGGTAAAAAAGATCAGTGGCTAAGAAATGTACCTGAAGCTCCAGTGCAGGAAATATGTGACAATATTTATACAGGTGAGTTTATATTTGTGGAAAAAAGGGCCACAGGCGAGTGTATGTGTGTGATGTGTCTGATGAATGCAGGACACAGGTGAGTGTATGTGTGTGATGTGTCTGAGGAATGCAGGACACAGGTCAGTATATGTGTGTGATGTGCCTGAGGGTTGCAGGGCGCAGGTTACTGTATGTGTGTGATGTGTCTGAGGGACACAGGGCACAGGTCAGTGTATGTGTGGGATTTGTCTGCGGGATAGAGGGCACAGGTGTGTGATGTGCCTGAGGGACGCAGGGTACAGGTGAGTGTATGTGTGTGATGTGCCTGAGGGACACATGGCACAGGTTAGCGTATGTTTGTGATGTGCCTGAGGGACGCAGGGTACAGGTGAGTGTATGTGTGTGACGTGTCTGATGAATGCAGGGCACAGGTGAGTGTATGTGTGTGATGTGCCTGAGGGACGCAGGGTACAGGTGAGTGTATGTGTGTGATGTGCCTGAGGGACACAGATGCATGTACGTGTGTGATGTGTCTGAGGGACGCAGGGCGTAGGTGAGTGCATCTGTGTGATGTGTCTGAGGGACGCAGGGCGCAGGTGAGTGTATGTGTGTGACGTGTCTGATGAATGCAGGGCACAGGTGAGTGTATGTGTGTGATGTGTCTGAGGAATGCAAGACGCAGGTCAGTGCATGTGTTTGATGTGTCTGAGGAACGCAGGGCGCAGGTGAGTGTACATTAGTGATGTGTCTGAGGGACGCAGGGCGCAGGTGAGTGTATGTGTGTGATGTGTCTGAGGGATGCAGGGCACAGGTGAGTGTACGTATGTGATGTGTCTGAGGAATGCAGGTTACAAGTGAGTGTATGTGTGTGAGGAATGCAGGGCCCAGGTCAGTGTAAGTGTGTGATGTGTCTGAGGGACGCAGGGAACAGGTGAGTGTATGTGTGTGATGTGTCTTGGGGACGCAGGGCGCAGGTGAGTGTATGTGTGTGACGTGTGTGATGAATGCAGGGCAAAGGTGAGTGATGTACCTGAGGGACGCAGGGTACAGGTGAGTGTATGTGTGTGATGTGTCTGATGAATGCAGGGCACAGGTGAGTGTATGTTTGTGATGTGTTTGAGGGACGCAGGGCGCAGGTTACTGTATGTGTGTGTGATGTGTCTGAGGGACACAGGGCACAGGTCAGTGTATGTGTGGGATTTGTCTGCGGGATAGAGGGCACAGGTGCGTGTATGTGTGTGATGTGTCTGAGGGACGCAGGGCGTAGGTGAGTGTATCTGTGTGATGTGTCTGAGGAATGCAGGGCACAGGTCAGTGCATGTGTTTGATGTGTCTGAGGAACGCAGGGCGCAGGTGAGTGTACATTAGTGATGTGTCTGAGGGATGCAGGGCGCAGGTGAGTGTGTCTGAGGGATGCAGGGTGCAGGTGAGTGTATCTGTGTGATGTGTCTGAGGGACGCAGGGTGCAGGTGAGTGTATCTGTGTGATGTGTCTGAGGGATGCAGGGTGCAGGTGAGTGTATCTGTGTGATGTGTCTGAGGGACGCAAGGCGTAGGTGAGTGTATCTGTGTGATGTGTCTGAGGGACGCAGGGTGCAGGTGAGTGTATGTGTGTGACGTGTCTGAGGGATGCAGGGCACAGGTGAGTGTATGTGTGTGATGTGTCTGAGGAATGCAGGGCACAGGTGAGTGTATGTGTGTTATGTGTCTGAGAGATGCAGGGCACAGGTGAGTGAATGTTTGTGATGTGCCTGAGGGACGCAGGGTACAGGTGAGTGTATGTGTGTGATGTGCCTGAGGGACACATGGCACAGGTTAGTGTATGTTTGTGATGTGCCTGAGGGACGCAGGGTACAGGTGAGTGTATGTGTGTGACGTGTCTGATGAATGCAGGGCACAGGTGAGTGTATGTATGTGACGTGTCTGATGAATGCAGGGCACAGGTGAGTGTATGTGTGTGACATGTCTGATGAATGCAGAGCACAGGTGAGTGTGTGTTATGTGTCTGAGGGAAGCAGGGCACAGGTGAGTGTGTGTGTATGTCTGATGAATGAAGGACACAGGTGAGTGTATGTGTGTGATGTGTCTGATGAATGCAGGGCACAGGTCAGTGCATGTGTTTGATGTGTCTGAGGAACGCAGGGCGCAGGTGAGTGTACATTAGTGATGTGTCTGAGGGGTGCAGGTGAGTGTATCTGTGTGATGTGTCTGAGGAACACAGGGTGCAGGTGAGTGTACATTAGTGATGTGTCTAAGGGGTGCAGGTGAGTGTACATTAGTGATGTGTCTGAGGGGTGCAGGTGAGTGTATCTGTGTGATGTGTCCGAGGAACGCAGGGTGCAGGTGAGTGTACATTAGTGATGTGTCTGAGGGATGCAGGGCGCAGGTGAGTGTATCTGTGTGATGTGTCTGAGGGACGCAGGGCGCAGGTGAGTATCTGTGTGATGTGTCTGAGGGACGCAGGGCGCAGGTGAGTGTATCTGTGTGATGTGTCTGAGGGACGCAGGGCGCAGGTGAGTGTGTGTGTGTGTGATGTGTCTGAGGAATGCAGGGCACAGGTCAGTATATGTTTGTGATGTGCCTGAGGGACGCAGGGCACAGGTGAGTGTACACATGTGACATTCAGATATTACAGTTTCCTAAAAAGCCAAAATTTGTCTATTTATATGATCTATACAGGTGATGTTAAGACTGAAGTCACACTTAATGCTGAACAAACAAATGATCTGTATGTAGAGAGTCTACGGGAATCTGTGCAGCAGGAAATCTGTGATAATATTAGTATAGGTGAGTGCACGTGTGTGAGGTGTCTGAGGCATACTGCCCCACTAGGCACAGGGAGGTTTTTATTTAGGGAAAGTCTCTTTTTGAGACCCTTTACCCTCCTTAAAAACCATAAATGTAAACTAATTTGTTATATGTAGGTGATTGTGATATCATTTACATAAGACTGAAAGCCAACTTTAAATGGAATGAGTGCAATAGAGCAAATATGACTTCAGCATAAGGGTATGACATGGCCCAGCCGTAAAAACCTGCTGACTTTCAGTGTCATATTCAGATTACTTTCCCCCTTTTTATTAAATAACTTTCTCTTGTAAGGTGTATCCAGTCCACGGATTCATCCATTACTTGTGGGATATTCTCCTTCCCAATAGGAAGTTGCAAGAGGACATCCACAGCAGAGCTGTCTATATAGCTCCTCCCCTAACTGCCACCCCCAGTCATTCTCTTGCAACTCTCGACAAGAAAGGAAGCATCAAGAGATATGTGGTGACTTAGTGTAGTTTTAACTTCAATCAAGAGTTTGTTATTTTTAAACGCTACCGGCGTTGTACTGTTTTACTCTCAGGCAGAAATTAGAAGAAGAGTTCTGCCTGGAGATTTGATGATCTTAGTGGTTTGTAACTAAGGTCCACTGCTGTTCTCACACATAACTGAAGAGTATGGGACAACTTCAGTTGGGGGGACGGCCTGCAGATTACCTGCTTTGAGGTATGTTCAGTAATTTTATTTCTAGAGAGATTATATGAGTTCTAGAAAATGCTGACAGAGCCTTGTGTACTGAGGTAAGCCTGATGCAGTAATTTAACAGCAACTGGGATCATGCTTACAGAACAGGGTAATACTCATGTTAATACTTATATTACTTAGGGACAAAACGTTTTCATGATTTTAAAAATAGGACGTTTTTTTCTCTGAGGGAGATAACTCTTTATTTGGGGCCTAGTTTCCACATGGCTAATCAGGCACTCCTAGGAGTACTTTCTTAAGGCCCTCTGGCATCCAGTACATGGTGGGAGGGGCCTATTTTAGCGCTCTAAATGCGCAGTTTTTATTCAGACTGAGACATCCAGCTTCCCTAGAGGAGTCCTCTGACACCTGAGGACCATTACAAGGGGTTTATTTCTACACAGAATCCTATTTGTGGACAGGTAGGAGCCTCAGCAGAGCTGTGGCAGGGTGCTAAACTGTCTTTTAACGTTTTTCAATCCGGTTTGGGGCCTAAGGGGTTAATCATCCATTTGCAAGTGGGTGCAATGCTGCTTTAGTCCCTTACACACACTGTAAAAATTTAAAAGAATTTGCTTTATTTTTTCACTGTTTTGCAGTTTAAGTGTTAGTTTTTTTCTCTTAAAGGCACAGTAACGTTTTTGTTTAATTGCTGTTTTACCTTTATTAAAGTGTTTTCCAAGCTTGCTTGTCTCATAACTAGTCTGTTAAACATGTCTGACATAGAGGAAACTCCTTGTTCAATATGTTTAGAAGCCATGGTGGAACCCCCTCTTAGAATGTGTACCAAATGTACTGAAATTTCTATAAACTATAAAGACCATATTATGGCACTTAAAGATTTATCTCCAGGGGATTGTCTGACTAGAAAAAGGGAGATTATGCCATCTAACTCTCCCCATGTGTTAGAACTTATAACTCCCGCTCAAGTGACGCCAAGTACAGCTAGCGCGTCTAATTCATTTACCTTGTGGGACATTGCGGCAGTTAGGAATAATACCCTCACAGAGGTATTTTCCAAACTGCCAGGGTTACAAGGAAAGCGAGACAGCTCTGGGGCTAGAACTAATACAGAGCTTTCTGACGCTTTATTGCCTATGTCCGATATACCCTCACAATACTCAGAAGCCAAAGCAGGCGAGCTTCTATCTGTGGGTGAACCTTCAGACTCAGGGAGGGCGTTACTTCAGCCTGATTCTGAAATGACAGCGTTTAAATTTAAGCTTGAACACCTCCGCTTATTCTTAGGGAGGTTTTAGCGACTCTGGATGACTGTGACCCCATTGTGGTTCCAGAGAAATTGTGTAAAATGGACAAATACTTTGCAGTGCCTGTTTACACTGATGTTTTTCCAGTCCCTAAGAGGTTTTTGGAAATTATTACTAAGGAATGGGATAGACCAGGTGTGCCGTTCTCTCCCCCTCCTTTCAAAAAGATGTTTTCCGTAGATGCCGCCATGCGGGACTCGTGGCAGACGGTCCCTAAGGTGGAGGGAGCAGTCTTTACCCTAGCTAAGCGTACAACTATCCCCGTCGAGGACAGTTGTGCTTACCTAGATCCTATGGATAAAAAACTGGAGGGTCTCCTTAAGAAAATTTTTATACATCAAGGTTTTATCCTCCAGCCTCTTGCATGCATAGCCCCAGTTACTGCTGCAGCGGCTTTTTGGTTCAAGTCTTTCGAGGAGGCTCTACAGGTAGAGACGCCGCTAGAAGATATTCTAGACAGGATTAAAGCTCTTAAGTTAGCTAATTCCTTTATTTCTGATGCCGTTTTTCAGTTAACCAAATTGACGGCTAAGAATTCAGGTTTTGCCATTTTGTCGCGTAGGGCGCTATGGCTTAAGTCCTGGTCAGCAGACGTTACTTCAAAGTCTAAACTTCTTAACATCCCCTTCAAGGGACAGACCCTATTCGGGCCTGGTCTGAAGGAGATCATTTCTGATATTACTGGAGGAAAAGGTCACGCCCTTCCTCAGGATAGGTCCAATAAGAGGACCAAACAGAATAATTTTCGTTCTTTTGAAACTTTGAGTGGCGCAGCTTCAACTCCCTCTACTGCAAAACAAGAGGGAAATTTCGCCCAGTCCAAACCAGTCTGGAGACCTAACCAGGCTTGGAGCAAGGGGAAGCAGGCCAAGAAGCCTGCGGCTGCCTCTAAGACAGCATGAAGGAGTAGCCCCCGATTCGGGACCGGATCTAGTGGGGGGCAGACTTTCTCTCTTCGCCCAGGCTTGGGCAAGAGACGTCCAGGATCCCTGGGCGCTAGAGATTGTTTCCCAGGGATATCTTCTGGAATTCAAAGGGTCATCTCCAAAGGGGAGATTTCATCTCTCACAACTATCTGTAAACCAGATAAAAAGAGAGGCATTCTTACGTTGCGTTCAAGACCTACTGGTTATGGGAGTGATTCACCCAGTTCCAAGAGAGGAACAGGGCCTGGGTTTCTATTCAAACCTGTTTATAGTTCCCAAAAAAGAGGGAACTTTCAGACCTATCTTGGATCTCAAGATCCTGAACAAATTTCTCAAAGTCCCATCCTTCAAGATGGAGACAATTCGAACCATCCTTCCTATGATCCAGGAGGGTCAATATATGACTACAGTGGACTTAAAGGATGCTTATCTCCACATTCCGATTCACAGAGATCATCATCAGTTCCTCAGGTTCGCCTTTCTAGACAGGCATTACCAGTTTGTGGCTCTTCCCTTCGGGTTAGCCACGGAACCAAGAATCTTTACGAAGGTTCTAGGGTCCCTTCTGGCGGTTCTAAGGCCGCGGGGCATAGCGGTAGCCCCTTACCTAGACGACATTCTGATTTAGGCATCTACTCTTCAAATCGCCAAGTCCCATACGGACATTGTTCTGGCCTTTCTGAGGTCTCATGGGTGGAAAGTGAACATAGAAAAGAGTTCTCTCTCCCCTCTCACAAGAGTTTCCTTCCTAGGGACTCTAATAGATTCAATAGAAATGAATTTTTTTCTGACAGAAGTCAGGATATCAAAGCTTCTAACTTCTTGCCGTGCTCTTCATTCCACTCCTCGGCCATCCGTGGCTCAATGTATGGAAATGATCGGCTTAATGGTAGCGGCAATGGACATAGTTCCGTTTGCACGCTTACATCTCAGACCACTGCAACTTTGCATGCTTAACCAGTGGAATGGAGACTACACAGATTTGTCTCCTCTGTTAGATCTGGATCAAGAGACCAGGGATTCTCTTCTCTGGTGGTTATCTCGGGTCCATCTGTCCAGGGGAATGAGTTTCCGCAGGCCAGAGTGGACTATTGTGACGACAGATGCCAGCCTTCTGGGCTGGGGTGCGGTCTGGAACTCCCTGAAGGCTCAGGGTTCGTGGACTCAGGAGGAAGCCCTCCTTCCAATAAACATTCTGGAACTAAGAGCGATTTTCAATGCTCTACAGGCTTGGCCTCAACTAGCTGCGGCCACGTTCATCAGATTTCAGTCGGACAATATCACGACTGTATCCTATATCAACCATCAGGGGGGGACGAGGAGTCCCCTGGCCATGATGGAGGTTTCCAAGATAATTTTATGGGCAGAGATTCACTCGTGCCATCTCTCAGCTATCCATATCCCAGGAGTAGAGAACTGGGAGGAGGATTTTCTAAGTCGGCAGACTTTTCATCCGGGGGAGTGGGAGCTCCATCCGGAGGTATTTGCCCAGCTGATTCAACTATGGGGCAAACCAGAACTGGATCTGATGGCGTCTCGTCAGAACGCCAAACTTCCTCGTTACGGGTCCAGGTCAAGGGATCCCCAGGCAACGCTGATAGATGCTCTAGCAGTGCCCTGGTCCTTCAGCCTGGCTTATGTGTTTCCACCATTTCCTCTCCTCCCTCGTCTGATTGCCAAGATCAAGCAGGAGAGAGCTTCGGTGATTTTGATAGCACCTGCGTGGCCACGCAGGACTTGGTTTGCAGATCTGGTGGACATGTCATCCTTCCCACAATGGACTCTGCAGCTGAGGCAGGACCTTCTACTCCAAGGTCCATTCAAACATCCAAATCTAGTTTCTCTGCGTCTGACTGCTTGGAGATTGAACGCTTGATTTTATCAAAGCGTGGTTTCTCCGAGTCTGTCATTGATACCTTGATTCAGGTTCGAAAGCCTGTCACCAGGAAAATCTATCATAAGATATGGAGTAAATATCTTGATTGGTGTGAATCCAAGGGTTACTCGTGGAGTAAGATCAGGATTCCTAGGATACTATCTTTTCTCCAAGATAGATTGGAAAAGGGATTATCTGCTAGTTCCTTAAAGGGACAGATTTCTGCTCTGTCTATTCTTTTACACAAGCATCTGGCTGATGTTCCAGACGTTCAGGCGTTTTGTCAGGCTTTGGTTAGAATCAGGCCTGTGTTTAAACCTCCGAAATCCAACAAAGGAATCCAGCGAGGATCGTAGAAAAAAGTGGTAACTTTATTATTTAAAAAAATAAAATACACTCAAAAAATCGGGGATATAGAAATATGAGTTAAAGGGTATGCCATTTACTCATCAGTCGGTCTAACGTGTTTCGGCTGAAAAATAGCCTTATTCATAGACCATACAAAGTATCTGGTTTACATTCTTTTTAAAGCCTGGTCAATAAAATTAAGGGTGTACAGCTGATGAGTATTGCATGCCCTAATTAACCCTTTATGGCACTACACCTTATACAATTATCAATATGGAGTAATTTGGTTAGCAATTTGTATTTAAACTAACAACATCATTGTCATATACATAGGAAAAGGTTAAACTGGTAGCGTTTAAACATTTTATATACATTTATTACATACATTTTATATATGGGGAAACAATGAGAGACAATGTGACCACTACAACTCTTAAATGTTTTTTATATATATGCTTCTCACTATAAACGTGCTGGCCCTTTATTTTAAAAAACAAAGCCTGCTTTTTTAGCGTAATGAATAATTTCTCAGCATAAGAAATGTGCCCTATTTTATTATTATGGGCAAGCTAAGGAAATAATTATATCAAGATGTTAAAGGAAATTGTAGATGAAAAAGCTACTTTCTCTCCTATATCATAAATTAGTTGCAAGTGAGGCTACTACACTAAGATACCATTGTTCACTATTTGTGTTGCCAATGGTTTATGATATCACTGACTGCATTAAAGCCCTTTGGGCGTCTGGTTTGCAGGGTGAATATCCAGAATGCCTCTCTGTGTAATAATCTTGTTGCCTATCACCTCCTCTTGCAGTATGTGTGATGCTCTCAATAACCTGCCATCTAAAACTAAGGACTGATTTGTTGTGTTGATAGATAAAGTGGTGCACTAAATCTGATACGTCAATGTTCTTGTCTATGTTGTTGAGATGCTCCCTAATACGTGAGCGTGCTTCTCCTGTGGAGCACCCCACGTATTGCTTGTCACACTATGTGCACTCAACCAAATAGATTACATATTTGGTACGACAATTAGTGCAACTAGATGACAGAAAAATTATTTGTGTAATTTTGGATTGGAACCTGTCAGTAACCTTTGCATGGCTACAGGCTATGCAATTTGAAAAGTGACACTTGAAATGACCTTTAATTAGTAACCAGCTACTCCCTGTAGTTGTTGCTCTTCTCAGCGAGCTAGGAGCCACAATATTACCAATAGTGCGGCCCTTCCTAGGTATACAATTTATACCTTCTGTTATCAGATCCTTAAGACTATCTTCGCCTGTTAATATTGGAAGATGTTTCTTTATAGTTTGACAAATTTCGGCAAATTGGGGGCTGTAGTTTGTAATAAATTTGGGTTTATTTTGATCGAACCTTCTATTTAGTGGTTCTTCTTTGTGTCGCAACATTTGCATCCTGTCTAATCTACTAAACTCCAAAAAGGCTCTATTGATCATTTTGTTAGAATACCCTCTATCTTGTAGTTGTTTTTTCAGTACATCTGATTCCTTGATAAAGTTATCCTCGGTTGAACAGTTACGCTTCAACCTTATGAATTGCCCTTTTGTGTTTAAACCTGTTGCTCCGCCATGGAGTTTAAATTTAGTTCTTACGGTTCTTCAAGGGGTTCCGTTTGAACCCTTGCATTCCATAGATATCAAGCTGTTATCTTGGAAAGTTCTGTTTTTAGTAGCTATCTCTTCGGCTCGAAGAGTTTCAGAGTTATCTGCCTTGCAGTGTGATTCCCCTTATCTGATCTTCCATGCAGATAAGGTAGTTTTACGTACCAAACCTGGGTTTCTTCCTAAGGTAGTATCTAATAGGAATATCAATCAGGAAATTGTTGTTCCTTCACTGTGTCCTAATCCTTCTTCATACTTTTTCCAAATTTTCCAAATTTTGATACTTTTGCTTCTTCGGAGGCTATTTTTGGGAGAAAGGTCTTAAAGGCAGTGGTGCCTTCCGTTTAAGTACCTGCCTTGTCCCTCCCTTCATCCGTGTCCTAAAGCTTTGGTATTGGTATCCCACAAGTAATGGATGAATCCGTGGACTGGATACACCTTACAAGAGAAAACAAAATTTATGCTTACCTGATAAATTTCTTTCTCTTGTGGTGTATCCAGTCCACGGCCCGCCCTGTCACTTTAAGGCAGGTGTTTTTTATTTTTAAACTACAGTCACCACTGCACCCTATAGTTTCTCCTTTTTCTTGCTTGTCTTCGGTCGAATGACTGGGGGTGGCAGTTAGGGGAGGAGCTATATAGACAGCTCTGCTGTGGGTGTCCTCTTGCAACTTCCTGTTGGGAAGGAGAATATCCCACAAGTAATGGATGAACCCGTGGACTGGATACACCACAAGAGAAGGAAATTTATCAGGTAAGCATAAATTTTGTTTTTGTCATGAACTTGATTAAATCCTTTAATTTATCTGACATATTCTGTCATATCACTGTGTTACATTCTCCCTTACTAGCATTGCATGTTAACATAATTAAGTGTTTCTTTATAATAGATGGTTTTGAAACAATGTCCTGTTTTAGAAGCCTACTTTATAGGCTATTTGTGTGTGATGTGTCTGAGGGACGCAGGGCGCAGGTGAGTGTATGTGTGTGACGTGTCTGATGAATGCAGGGCACAGGTGAGTGTATGTGTGTGATGTGTCTGAGGAATGCAGGGCACAGGTCAGTGCATGTGTTTGATGTGTCTGAGGAACGCAGGGCGCAGGTGAGTGTACATTAGTGATGTGTCTGAGGGATGCAGGGCGCAGGTGAGTGTCAGTATATTTATGAAAATCTTAGTAGTGCTATCCAAATAATATATCAGCTTATGGCAGGGTTATGACACAATACAACCAATAATTTTCCTTAAAAATAGAAACCCTTAATAAACATGCATCTACTAGAAACAATAAAATTAATATAAATACCTGAACTCTTTTATTTAGTTAATATCCATGAACATTTTTGAAATATATTTGCAATAAAAGAAATATGAAATAAATTTATATGCGCTTGAAAACTATTTAAATATGCTATGCAAAGTTTATACACGCTTATCTTTAGAACCAACCTTATTTATACATAGCCTTTAACATCCAAGCATTACAATTCTAAACTGTGCTCTTAAACAATAGGACAATATATATATTCTGCTATTTAACTGCAATTTATCCTAATACAATATTGACTTAAAACACCAGAACTTTCATAGATAAATCACTTAGTCTACCAGATACAAATTTAGACAATACCTAGGCTTATAAAATATTAACTTGAAAAACACACTGCTTCTTTAAATCTTTTAACTGTACTTTAAACTGCAGTGACTTTAAAATATCACATGTAATTAGCAGCCCTTTTCTTATACTTTACCAAATAAACAGCAATCCAGTTTTCAATGTCTCTCAACAGATCCAATTTCACCTCAGAAATTCAAAATTGGGGATAATGCATATGTAGTCCAATAGTAGGTGTGTGCTTTAATAATAACTCCAGCAGTTATTTCCTTCAGGATCAGTCAACCACCCTCTTTAGTCTCTATGCTGGGGTTTAAATCATCTGATTTCACCCCTCCCCGTTTTTGATTGTTCTCAGTCATTGGTGAATATTGGAAACGCCCACGGCCTTATCTTGGATTGGTTCTTTGCAACTGAACATGGATTGGTTTATTTGGTAAATGTGTTGTCAAGGAAATGCATTCTTTGCAACAACCAATCATCTCATGGCTGCAATTTCGCATCATAACACTAGGTGGCAGCAGACATACGAACAAATTCACCTTTACATTTCTAAAACATTTTTAAGTAAGTTAATTATTTTCATAAAATGGTTATTTAATCAGATTACACTCTCTGCATTAATCATATATAACCCCAATTACAGATGGTTAATATTAGGTTATTTTTTCTGATTATTCTGATACCAAATACGTTATATTATTAACATTTTATTATGTTAAGGCAATTTAATACTGCTAATTATTAGCTTAAAATGCATTATAATTTTATCAGTATCCTGGCATTTATATATAAATAATAGCCTATTTTGAATTCAGTATTGTATTGTATTCCAACAAGAATATGCCATATTTTATGTTTCTAATAAGCCCAGGATGTATGAACCTTCTTCATGCAGATCTGAGATTAAAATGTCTGAAAAATATAAACAATACAGAGGTTATTAAACATTTTTGACTGACTAAAACAGTTACCTCCCAAGCTTAGCAAATATCCATGTAATAATAGAGAATTAGACAATTTCCCAAATTTCTATATTTAATACATTCTGAGGCATGTATTCAAACAGAAAAAAAGTCACACCTTAGCATTTGTCTTTTGTTTCCCAAGGCCTTCACTGCCCCACAATGGGTCAATCCATGAGTAGTTGTAAAAGTCTTAATACAACATATTTTATGTTTAGCTATCAGTGCAGACGTGTATTTGATGTTTAGGGATAACTGACACCTACGTGCATAAAAGCTGTTTCCCTATGATTTTGACCAGTTCCAAGGGGGTATTTCAGACATCTCGTCTCCATGCATTTTGTGTGGTGTCACCTATCTGACAGTCTATCCTCTTAATTTGCCTTTTATGACTCATCCTGTCTCAAACTGTAAGTTGATTATAGCAAATTTGGTATGGGCTTCATGTTCACACTTTAGCTAGGAATTACTCTTTTAAAGTAATCCTTAAGAGTTTCCTGTGTAATTTAAAAAGTGGGGGAGAATTAAACCTGTTTGAAGTCAGTTCTTCTGAATGCAATGAGTTATTTTCTACTGATCAGTGAACTATCTGATCAAAGATACAGATTTATTAATCTTGAAATATATGATTAAAATATATATTTATTAACCTCACATATACCTCGACATGAGTGTATCTGTGTGATGTGTCTGAGGGATGCAGGGTGCAGTTGAGTGTATGTGTGTGATGTGTCTGAGGGACGCAGGGTGCAGGTGAGTGTATGTGTGTGTGTGACGTGTCTGATGAATGCAGGGCACAGGTGAGTGTATGTGTGTGATGTGTCTGAGGAATGCAGGGCACAGGTCAGTGCATGTGTTTGATGTGTCTGAGGAACGCAGGGCGCAGGTGAGTGTACATTAGTGATGTGTCTGAGGGATGCAGGGCGCAGGTGAGTGTATCTGTGTGATGTGTCTGAGGGATGCAGGGTGCAGGTGAGTGTATCTGTGTGATGTGTCTGAGGGACGCAGGGTGCAGGTGAGTGTATGTGTGTGATGTATCTGAGGAATGCAGGGCACAGGTGAGTGTACGTATGTGATGTGTCTGAGGAATGCAGGGTACAGGTGAGTGTATGTGTGTTATGTGCCTGAGGGACACATGGCACAGGTTAGTGTATGTTTGTGATGTGCCTGAGGGACGCAGGGTACAGGTAAGTGTATGTGTGTGACGTGTCTGATGAATGCAGGGTACAGGTAAGTGTATGTGTGGGACATGTCTGATGAATGCAGGGCACAGGTGAGTGTAAGTGTGTTATGTGTCTGAGGGACGCAGGGCACAGGTGAGTGTGTGTGTGTGTGTATGTCTGATGAATGAAGGACACAGGTGAGTGTATGTGTGTGATGTGTCTGATGAATGCAGGGCACAGGTCAGTGCATGTGTTTGATGTGTCTGAGGAACGCAGGGCGCTGGTGAGTGTACATTAGTGATGTGTCTGAGGGATGCAGGGCGCAGGTGAGTGTATCTGTGTGATGTGTCTGAGGGACGCAGGGCGCAGGTGAGTGTATCTGTGTGATGTGTCTGAGGGACGCAGGGCGTAGGTGAGTGTATGTGTGTGATGTGTCTGAGGGGCGCAGGTGAGTGTATGTGTGTGATGTGTCTGGGGAATGCAGGGCACAGGTCAGTATATGTTTGTGATGTGCCTGAGGGACGCAGGGCACAGGTGAGTGTACACATGTGACATTCAGATATTACAGTTTCCTAAAAAGCCAAAATTTGTCTATTTATATGATCTATACAGGTGATGTTAAGACTGAAGTCACACTTAATGCTGAACAAACAAATGATCTGTATGTAGAGAGTCTACGGGAATCTGTGCAGCAGGAAATCAGTGATAATATTAGTACAGGTGAGTGCACGTGTGTGAGGTGTCTGAGGCATACTGCCCCACTAGGCACAGGGAGGTTTTTATTTAGGGAAAGTCTCTTTTTGAGACCCTTTACCCTCCTTAAAAACCATAAATGTAAACTAATTTGTTATATGTAGGTGATTGTGATATCATTTACATAAGACTGAAACCTAACTTTAAATGGAATGAGTGCAATAGAGCAAATATGGCTTCAGCATAAGGGTATGACCTGGCCCAGCTGTAAAAACCTGCTGACTTTCAGTGTCATATTCAGATTACTTTCCCCCTTTTTATTAAATAACTTTTGTCATGAACTTGATTAAATCCTTTAATTTATCTGACTTATTCTGTCATATCACTGTGTTACATTCTCCCTTACTAGCATTACATGTTAACATAATTAAGTGTTTCTTTATAATAGATGGTTTTAAAACAATGTCCTGTTTTAGAAGCCTACTTCATAGAGTCTTTAATGTATGTGCCTCTATTAATGTTATCTCCATATGTTTACACAGTATACAGTAAGGTGAGGCTTGATTTATAATCTATAAAGTGACATAGAAACGTCACTATTTCTATGGTGGTTATAGTCCACAAAAATCCTTACTTGTGGAAATTAATTCACCTGGCCACCAGGAGGAGGCAAAGACATCCCACACCAAGAGCTTAAATATCCCCCCTCCTTCCCTGACCCTATGGGGGTTAGGGAACTATAGAGGATTTTGGCATTTAAGCCGAGTGTTGAATTAAACACTAACTAATCAATATAAATGAATAAAAAATTAACGAGTCTGTATGTATTTATTATGGAAGAAATGAGCTAGAAATCAGCTGACTTTGTTCAATCAAAGCAGTACGCAGATATGAGGCTGCCTTTGAGCACATAGGATGTCTGTATTTGAATGCAAATAAGATTGAGCAGTTTTTTGACTGATACTGTGATATACAGATAGCTGTTATACCAGCTCTCCATATCTATCCTATAACACTAACCAAGCAGATAACCCACACTACCCTCTGCTCCACAAGGAATATTGATTCATATAGAGTTTGGAAGTGCCTATACAAATCTCTAAGATTCCACATTGGTGTCTGATTCACTGTTTTGTCCATTTGCATATTTATGTTAAATAAAGTGTAAATTTTGTATTCATTTATATATCTTCCCTGACCCTCCAAGTATTTTCTTTGCCTAATCTAGGAGGCAGGTGAAGATAGAGGTGCTCAGCATCTACTTCAAGTTTACAAGGATATTAATCCAAATATTTTCCCACAATGGATAGTTCCTGGAAGAAAGTGATATAGGAAAATACTGGCTGTGCAATGTAAATCTTCTCTATGGAGTTGTGGTCACAAGCCTGCCATGGGTGTCACTGGAAAGTTCCTTTAGACTCTTCATGTCTGGCTATGAAGATGTACTCCCTAAGTATATCCTTTACTGTCAGTTACAGTACAGGATGGCTTTTCTACTGTATCCTCAGGAATTCCAGCTGGGTAAGTACTTGCATGGATTACACAACTCACAGGCTATTGCTGGAACTAGCCAGGTTACAGCTTTTTGGTACGCATATCAGTTTATGTAGTGGAGAAAAGGGGTTAATGTGAGAAAGGGAGTGTTAGAAGGATGATGGATGATTTGCAGTTGCTTAGCACCTGGGTAGGAGGAAGATCACCTGTTCTAAAATTATCTGTATAATACATATATATTAATTAGAACTATGAGGGGTGGGTTGAGGGGAGGGAGGTATGGGAATTAGTGTAAAACCAGGTTGCTTTTAGGGGGTCGATTTATCAAGCTACAGCGGACAGGGGCGTACATATGTGCCCCTGTCTGCCTCTGCCCGCTTCTGGCAGACAGAATTCCTCTGGCGGTATTCATCATCGCACAAGAACGCTATTTTGCAATGCTGCCCCCTGCCCGCACACAGCCAATCTCGCACAGGCAGGAGCTGTCAATCTCCCCTATCGGATGAGGCCAGGGAGATTGAAATTCTCCATCTAAGAGGTGGAGAAGAAGATAGGAAGCAGCGATCTGATGATCTCACAAGAGAACCTGCAGTCGTAGGCAGGCAAAACCTGCCAAAGCATTTGATAAATCGACATCTAAATTATCTGATTGTCTGAGGAGAGAAATGGAGAGACAGGGGTTATCTGAAACAGAAGCAAGTGTTTGTAGGTAATAAAAATGGTTCAGAATTTAAGTACAGAGGGCACTGATATGAAAATGGTTTGTAAACAGTGCTAAATAAATCAATGTTTTGTTCTGTTGTGGCTTCAATGTAAAACTAGGTTGCTTTTATGTGTATCTGATTGTCTATATTTTAAGCAGCTGAGGAAAGTAGAGAGAAAGTTTGCATGCAGGGAGAGACCATCAATGTTTTTTGTTCTGTGAACATATTTGTATTTATTGTACGTGTGTGACTTGTCTGAGGCACAGTGTGCATAGGAGTGTATGTGTGTGAATTGTCTGAGAGACACACTGTACAGATGAGTGTACATGTATTAAGGGATGAAGGGTACAGATGTAGTGTACCTAAGGGATGTAGTGTTCAGGTGAGTGCACATATGGACATTTAGCTTAAAAGCTCTTGTAATATTGTGTTTTCTTCCTAATGGGAAAGAGTCCACAGTCGCATTCATTACTTATGGGAAATAAGAACCTGGCCACCAGGAGGAGGCAAAGACCCACCAGCCAAAGGCTTAAATACTCCTCCCACTTCCCCTATCCCCCAGTCATTCTTTGCCTTTCGTCCCAGGAGGTTGGCAGAGAAGTGTCAGAAGTTTTTTTCCTTTTATTTAATTTTTTTTTTTTTTGTCTCTTATGGAGGGTGCTACCCTTCGACACGAGACGGGACTTTTAAGTAGTCTTATCAGCCTCTTGTGGAGGGCCTGGGCGAAAGTGAGAGTCCGGAGATGCAGTGGGAGCTTCACCATCGAAATTCGTATTCACAACTCCCCTTCAGCACTTGGCGTTGCCGAACTTCTCTTCGCTACCTGCTGTTTTTCTCTCAAGTCCATGACTTGGAACACTTGGAGGGCCGTGTTCCTGTTCCACGGCGTGGATTCCGGTAAGATTGTTTCATTTTATTACATTGCTGTAATGTGATTTATTATGACAGTTAAGTATGGTCCTCACTGAGGCACCTTCTTTTTAGATCTAGGAATCAAGGGATTATCTCCCCTTTTTGGGGAATTTGTGAACGGGGATGGGGTATTTATCATGTTTCGTATATGATTGTCCTGCTTGTGTACGGGAATTTGGGCTCCGAGGCTGAGACATGTATCATTTTCTATGTACTACATAGTGCCTTGTTCTGTCGACATGGCCTTGACCTTCTCTTTCGAGTTATGGTATAATTGGTTTTTATTCAGACTTGCTTAGTTGTTTATGTGGCCTAGTCTTGCCGCCTTCAGGTGGCTCGCTTTTTGGATTTCGTGGGGGAACATCTGGTAACCGGGCGTACTTACGCTTTGGTGGGGCTTCTTCCCCTTCCGCATTCCTGACCGAGTGGCGACAGAGGAGAGAGTCTGCTCCGATGAGGCCTGGTCATAGGAGGTGTTGATTGCCCCAGCCATTGTAGGTGTCAGGTTCCAGTCGTTTTCCAAAATGGGATTTTATTTTAAGTCTTAGCCATGGAGGATTGTAATGCCGAAACTATTTTAATATCTAATTCTGATTCGTCCTTGGATGATTATTTGCTTTCTTTTTTTGTTTTCCCTATGGGAATTCTGGGATTGCTCGAACTAGTTCTTCTATGGAAGTTTTTCCAAGATTTTCATCTGGAGCGTTTGTGTGCCTTGTTGCTTGTTAAGTGACGCACGTTGTGTCTGGCGGGACCTGCTGATTCACTTGTTTCAATTCTTTTTAAAAAAAAAAAAAAAACTTTGGGCGTTCAGTGTCTGGGTAATCATCTGTGGATGATTTGGAGGTTCTGGCAACGTGTACTTCCTGTCTCATATCTTCAGCTGAGGGTCTCTTTGCTCTCTGTGTGAGTAATGGGTCCCGGTGGTCCTTGGTTTTTCGGAGATGGATTTGCCCGTTGGGATTCTTTATTCCCCATTTGCTGGGTGTTTTATCTCAGAGTTCTGGTTACCTTTTTTTTCTTAGGAGACTGGTTATTTTCCTCCCCTTTTTTGGGCGGTGTTTCCGGTTTGCTGACCATTGTGGCCTGTGGACCCGTTTTTCTGCCGGACAGGTGGAAGGTTTGCAATTGAAACCGGTTACTGCTATCTGCGCCTTGGTTGCTATTTAGCTTGGCTGCTGATTAGCTGTTTTGGTACCAGTTGGTATGTTCTCAACCCTCTGGGGGAGTGGATCTTTGGGATCCTTATGTTTCCGGAAATTCGATCAGTGATTATGTTCTGCTGCTCTTGTAGTGGTATTGCGTTGGTCTGTGCTGTCTTGGTTGTGCAAGAGCGACATGTTACAATTTCTTTTAGAGAGGGGCTCTGCCTTCCCTGTTCGCACCACTATCTTCTCCTTCATTCCCGGCATCTTTTCCATCTATGGAATTGTTCCTTGCTTGTGCGACACCCTCAGTCTCCTGCGGGCTGGGGTGTGGGACTGAGTTTTTCTATTTTTGTGTTTCTCCTGTTCACTGGTAAGGTTTTTTTTTCCCTTGGTGACCGGGTGTTTCATAGAATTGCCGTTGGTCCCTGCTGTTTAGCTGTCTATAGGTTTGCTGGAAGAAAAGAAAATTATCAGGTAAGCATAATTTATGTTTTTAAGTATCTCATTATTTCCTTATGTAAGTGCTGCTGTTATACTGTGTCTTATGTGTTTAATTGGTTCACACTTTTGTAAAAATGCTCAATATCTTCATATTCCTTTCTGCTACCTCTTGTCTCTATAACAAACTACTTTATTCAATTACTCCTTCCGCCTCACCACCTGCACTGTTCATTAGCCCATCACTCTTAAACTCCACCTTACTTTTGTACTTATTAACTTTATCTATTCCTAAACACTCTCTCTCCCCCCCTGCACCTTGCTTTAAAAACAGTCTCATTACTGCAAATCTGTATCTCATCTCATGTCACTCTCCCTCTTACTTATACTAGCTGCTGGTAAAATCTCCCCTAATCCTGGTCCCCAACAACTTCCATGCCATGCACATCCATTTGTACCTTTCCATAGACTCAGAAAACAAAACTCACTGGTAACCTTACTCACATTCCTCTTGCATCTAAAGCCACTACCACTTTCACTTGTGTACTCTGGAACTCTCGCTTTGTTTGCAACAAGCTCACTTCTATACATGACCCCTTTATCTCCCGCTTCCTCAACCTTCTGGCTCTAACTGAAACCTGGCTCTCTCCCCTAGACACAGCATCTACTGCTGCTCTGTCACATGGGGGTCTCCACTTCAGCCACACTCCTAGGTCTGATAATAGACAAGGAGGTGGTATAGGTATTTTACTTTCCTCTCGTTGCACCTTCCAACAAATACATCCCATCTCTTGCCTTAAATTTTCCTCATTTGAAACCCACATGATTCACTTATTCTCTCCCCTCTCTATACGTGTTGCAGTCATATACCGACCCCCTGGCTCCTCAACTCAATTTCTAGATCACTTGGCTGCCTGGCTACCTTATTTCCTCTCCTCAGGTACCCCTGCCCTCATTATTGGTGATTTCAACATCCCTCTTGACAAGCCCACTGCCTTCTCTGCAAAACAACTTCTTTTGTCACAATGGACTGACTCTCCCACTCAAAAAGATGGTCACTCCCTTGACCTGATCTTTAGCTATTGATGCACTATTTCAAACTTCACAAACTCTCCTTTTCCTCTTTCTGACCACCATCTCCTCACTTGCAACATCTCACCCCTCCCTACAACTCTCCCTCCTTCTACTCCTCACACCAAACTTCACAGAAGTATAAAACTTGGTCCTAGAAATGACAAAAAAAGAAGAGGCGCTCTGGTGCAGATAAACCCAACAATAAGTGAGATTTCCAAAAAGGAAGGAAAATTGGTACTCACAAAGATATTTGCACTTCCAGTGCAATAATCCGCAAGCCGAAGCTTCAGAGCCGTTCGGCTGACTCTTATTCTCCCGATATGCTCCCGGCAATAGTCAGGCCCCTAAGAGCAATGAAGCATAGGACACCTTGGTGCAGATCACCCTTACCAATATCGAGCTAACAACAGTGGGTAAATATTTATACTCACAAACGTATGTGCACAAACAGTGCAATATCGGGCGGACCGAAACTTTATAATGCCGTTCGGCTGACTTTCAACAAAGGAGGCTGTTACTCTCTTTCTCTCCCGATATGCTCCCAGCAATGGTCAGGCCCAAACGTGTGTGCACAAACAGTGCAATATCGGGCGGACCGAAACTTTATAAAGCCGTTCGGCTGACTTCCAACGAAGGAGGCTGTTACTCTCGAAAATCCAGTAAAAAGAAAAGTTCAAAGCAAGGTAGAACAATGTAAAAACTTTTATTAAAAATCTTAAAACTTCGCTACGCGTTTCTCGGCTGCACGCCGTTTCATCAGGCTCATAAATTTAATGAACTACCTTGCTTTCTTAAAAAGGCTGAGTTAACCAATGAGAATGGTTTACAAGTTACACACCCACCATAACATGTGCATTAATCAATTCGGTGCTACGCCTCTTTCAGGTACTGGGTAACTAACAGAATTGTGTTTCAGCTGTCAATAGCACATTCGGTAAATAGTGATATGTTAACATACATTTCTAGCAACATTGTACAGATAAACATAGTGAATAAAGACTCATCTTATACAGCATATATACAATAGTCTGAATTTTAGATACATAAAGTGTACGGGTGGATATCCTATCGATTCTAAATTGCAGGGTTCAAAATATATGCTCAGTTAACATTAGGCCCTCGCTGTGGTATTACTAAATGTCCTAAAATATATATATGATGTTATCGATAGTGGGTCATATATAATTGAAGTAATTGAGAAACATATTAGTCTAATACGTACATACTGCGATGCATTATATATATACGATTTCGGCTCGATAACAAAATACATGGAATTAGTGAGTGAAAAGTTATGATATTCATTATCAATTTTAAGTTTAATGGGTATCGATATGTTTCTAAAAATTCTACGTGATCTTGGTTGCAACTTTAGATCCTCCGTGTTTTGTGATGCGGTCGATGACATAAACATAAATTAGGAATTCTGTGATGTGATACTAGGGAGTGAAGACTATCCTCTAGTGAATCTAATGAAGTGCTAAAATGACCTTAGTCTAGTGATACTATACGTGGCAACTGTCTAAGTGGGTATAAAGTGAATCTGTGTGTAACAGAATTTAGGTTGTGAGGATAATAATAAATAATAATACTACTATTAGTAAATGTGGCTAAAAGTGTCTAATATTAAATGGCGTGTGTTTTGTGTAAAAATAATAATATTGTCAAAGAATGATGCAGCTATTGGTTGGTGTTGCTGTGCTTGTAAATTCCGGTTGGTCAGAAGTGTATGGTGAAATAATGTAACATTGTTATAACTAATACGGGAAAAATAATATATATGTGATGTTTATGTAACTAATGTCAGAGAATGATATTGGTATATGTCCTTGCTCTTATCAATGAGTATCTGTTACTATAACTAAAATTATTTGAAAACACAAATTTCTGGTCATTAACCCGAATAATGTATAGTGGTCTTCTTTTATCTATATTTATATTGTTTAGAAGTCATGTAATCTTTAGAGAGAACCCCATATATATACATTATATATATGTATAATGCAAAAAGTGTATCTATTTGGCAATAAACCAGTCAAAACAATTCAGACTAGAAATGGGAACACTAAATTCTCTACAGGGTGAGGCAGAGAGAGACACACACCTCTGATGGTGAATATATGGATCTTAAAATGCTGCTAAGTCCACATTGAGATTGAGACCCAAGGGGTGCATGGTCTTCAGTTTGTGAATCCAGTATGTCTCTGCCTCAGCCTCAGGAATCTGCTGTATAAGTTGGAAGGTACAATCTCCTCTATCGGGACTATAGTATAACAGTTAGGATTTCCTCCATGTTTTTTATGGCAGTGTTTAATAACACTATGCGATTTCTTATTTCTAAGAATACTACAATAGTGTTCAGACCAGCGATGACTCAGGCGTTTAATTGTGCGACCAATATATTGGATCCCACATACGCAGGATATTAAGTATATAACATAATTGGAAGCACAGGTCATCCTACTTGTAATTCTATAGGTTTTGGTATCTACATGAGAACGGAAATGGAGTGTGCCATGACCAATGTGGTCACACATTTCGCATCTAGAAATCCTACATTTGTAGGCACCCCTATTCTTAATTGGACAATTATTATTTAGACTCTTATTTGTTTTATTCGTGATTTTCCAGGTCTTCTTAATTTGATGTCTAACTACCTTACTAGGTGCTAAAATGTTTTTCAGGGTAGGTGCCCTTTTATATACTATAGATGGACTATCGCCAATCAAATCATTGAGAATGGGATCTCTCTTTAGAATTCTCCACTGCTTCTGAAATATATTTTTAATTTCCTTATGATTGCTATTAAATTGTGTTATAAATCTAATCTCCATTGGTTTGTCAGCTTCTAATTGTGTTTGTTTATTGTCCTTTTTCTTGACAAAATAATTTTCCCTTCTTTCATTTCTAGCTCTTTGGTAACTGGATTCAATAAGTTCCATGGGATAGTGTTTTTCCTTGAATCTTTCTTTGAGAATGAGGCTCTGTCTGTCATAGTCTGTTAATAAACTACAATTTCTCCTTATTCTTTTAAATTGCCCATATGGGACATTCCTTTTCCAAGGATAGTAGTGATTGCTGGAGAAATCTAAGTAGCTATTACTATCCACGGTTTTGAAGTGGGTAGAACTGTCAATTCCTCCATTGCCATTAAAACACAAACTCAAGTCCAAAAAGACTACACTCTCTGAATGAATGCAGCTTGTGAATCTAAGTCCCCTATCATTATTATTTAGGTGATTAATGAATTCTTCTGCTTTATCTTTGGTACCATTCCACAAAAATATAAGGTCGTCTATGAACCTACCATAGAACACCAGGTTCGCCCCAAATTCAGATTGATAAATAAATTGGTTCTCGAAACTTCCCATATACAAGTTTGCAAAACTAGGGGCGAACCTGGTGCCCATGGCGGTTCCTTTAATCTGCAAAAAATATTGATCATGAAACAAAAAATAATTGTGTTGCAAAACAAATAAAATTAATTGTAAAATAAATTGTTTTAGCAATGATGGGATATATGGATCTTCTTCTAAATAGTTGGAGATTGCTATTACACCTTGATTGTGAGGAATGTTTGAATAGAGCGCTTCTACATCACAGGTTATCCATAATAGATCATCTGTGATGGGGATATGTGTCAGTTTCTCCAGAAGATCAGATGAATCTCTAATATATGATTCGAGATTAATGACATATTTCTGGAGGAAAAAGTCAATGTATGCAGATACATTTTCTGTGAGGCTGCCTATGCCCGCTATTATGGGTCTTCCCGGGGGGTTGGCCGTATCCTTGTGGATTTTCGGTAAGTGGTAATAGAATGCACAGGCAGGCTCCTTTGGAATCAAGAATTCCTTCTCTCTTTTGGATACTATACCCTCCTGGTGGGCGAAATTAATTAGGCCCGTAAGGGTCTGTAGGTACCTAGATGTGGGGTCTTCTTTAAGGGGAGAATAATAGTGCTTGTCTCCCAAAATGCGATTTGCTTCTTTTATATAATCACTACGGTTCTGTAAGACAATACCGCCCCCCTTGTCAGCCTGGCGGATTATCAGTTCAGTGTTATTTTTTAAAATATCTAAAGCTTTTAGCTCATTTGGAAATAGATTTCGATTAGGGATATTTTTGGGATGCTGTTCTAATTCTTCTAAGACAAGTTCTTTGAAAATTTCAATATAAGAATCATTAGAAATCTGTGGGTTAAAGTTTGACTTATTTCTAAAATTTGTCTGGATAAAACCCCCATTTAGTTGTTCCAAAAGAGTGTCCGGTTCATAAGTTGGAAAACCAGAAGTAATTCTAGCTTCCATAGCATCTGTCAGAATTGGTAAAGCACTAGATTCTTTTAGACTCTTCTCAGCAAAATATTTTTGCATTGTGAGTTTCTCCAACATAGGTGTGTCCGGTCCACGGCGTCATCCTTACTTGTGGGATATTCTCTTCCCCAACAGGAAATGGCAAAGAGCCCAGCAAAGCTGGTCACATGATCCCTCCTAGGCTCCGCCTACCCCAGTCATTCTCTTTGCCGTTGTACAGGCAACATCTCCACGGAGATGGCTTAGAGTTTTTTAGTGTTTAACTGTAGTTTTTATTATTCAATCAAGAGTTTGTTATTTTAAAATAGTGCTGGTATGTACTATTTACTCAGAAACAGAAAAGAGATGAAGATTTCTGTTTGTATGAGGAAAATGATTTTAGCAACCGTTACTAAAATCCATGGCTGTTCCACACAGGACTGTTGAGAGGAATTAACTTCAGTTGGGGGAACAGTGAGCAGTCTCTTGCTGCTTGAGGTATGACACATTCTAACAAGACGATGTAATGCTGGAAGCTGTCATTTTCCCTATGGGATCCGGTAAGCCATGTTTATTAAGATTGTAAATAAGGGCTTCACAAGGGCTTATTAAGACTGTAGACTTTTTCTGGGCTAAATCGATTCATTATTAACACATATTTAGCCTTGAGGAATCATTTAATCTGGGTATTTTGATAAGTTTATATCGGCAGGCACTTTTTTAGACACCTTTCTCTTTAGGGGCTTTCCCAAATCATAGGCAGAGCCTCATTTTCGCGCCGGTGTTGCGCACTTGTTTTTGAGAGGCATGACATGCAGTCGCATGTGTGAGGAGCTCTGATACATAGAAAAGACTTTCTGAAGGCGTCATTTGGTATCGTATTCCCCTTTGGGCTTGGTTGGGTCTCAGCAAAGCAGACACCAGGGACTGTAAAGGGGTTAAAGTTAAAAACGGCTCCGGTTCCGTTATTTTAAGGGTTAAAGCTTCCAAATTTGGGGTGCAATACTTTTAAGGCTTTAAGACACTGTGGTGAAATTTTGGTGAATTTTGAACAATTCCTTCATATTTTTTCGCAATTGCAGTAATAAAGTGTGTTCAGTTTAAAATTTAAAGTGACAGTAACGGTTTTATTTTAAAACGTTTTTTGTACTTTGTTATCAAGTTTATGCCTGTTTAACATGTCTGAACTACCAGATAGACTGTGTTCTGAATGTGGGGAAGCCAGAGTTCCTTCTCATTTAAATAAATGTGATTTATGTGACAATGACAATGATGCCCAAGATGATTCCTCAAGTGAGGGGAGTAAGCATGGTACTGCATCATTCCCTCCTTCGTCTACACGAGTCTTGCCCACTCAGGAGGCCCCTAGTACATCTAGCGCGCCAATACTCCTTACTATGAAACAATTAACGGCTGTAATGGATAATTCTGTCAAAAACATTTTAGCCAAAATGCACACTTATCAGCGTAAGCGCGACTGCTCTGTTTTAGATACTGAAGAGCATGACGACGCTGATAATAATGGTTCTGAAGGGCCCCTAAACCAGTCTGATGGGGCCAGGGAGGTTTTGTCTGAGGGAGAAATTACTGATTCAGGGAACATTTCTCAACAAGCTGAACCTGATGTGATTACGTTTAAATTTAAGTTGGAACATCTCCGCATTCTGCTTAAGGAGGTATTATCCACTCTGGATGATTGTGACAAGTTGGTCATCCCAGAGAAACTATGTAAAATGGACAAGTTCCTAGAGGTCCCGGGGCTCCCAGAAGCTTTTCCTATACCCAAGCGGGTGGCGGACATTGTAAATAAAGAATGGGAAAGGCCCGGTATTCCTTTCGTCCCTCCCCCCATATTTAAAAAATTGTTTCCTATGGTCGACCCCAGAAAGGACTTATGGCAGACAGTCCCCAAGGTCGAGGGAGCGGTTTCCACTTTAAACAAACGCACCACTATACCCATAGAAGATAGTTGTGCTTTCAAAGATCCTATGGATAAAAAATTAGAAGGTTTACTTAAAAAGATGTTTGTTCAGCAGGGTTACCTTCTACAACCAATTTCATGCATTGTCCCTGTCGCTACAGCCGCGTGTTTCTGGTTCGATGAGCTGGTAAAGGCGGTCGATAGTGATTCTCCTCCTTATGAGGAGATTATGGACAGAATCAATGCTCTCAAATTGGCTAATTCTTTCACCCTAGACGCCACTTTGCAATTGGCTAGGTTAGCGGCTAAGAATTCTGGGTTTGCTATTGTGGCGCGCAGAGCGCTTTGGTTGAAATCTTGGTCAGCTGATGCGTCTTCCAAGAACAAGCTACTTAACATTCCTTTCAAGGGGAAAACGCTGTTTGGCCCTGACTTGAAAGAGATTATCTCTGATATCACTGGGGGTAAGGGCCATGCCCTTCCTCAGGATCGGCCTTTCAAGGCCAAAAATAAACCTAATTTTCGTCCCTTTCGTAGAAACGGACCAGCCCAAAGTGCTACGTCCTCTAAGCAAGAGGGTAATACTTCTCAAGCCAAGCCAGCTTGGAGACTAATGCAAGGCTGGAACAAGGGAAAGCAGGCCAAGAAACCTGCCACTGCTACCAAGACAGCATGAAATGTTGGCCCCCGATCCGGGACCGGATCTGGTGGGGGGCAGACTCTCTCTCTTCGCTCGGGCTTGGGCAAGAGATGTTCTGGATCCTTGGGCGCTAGAAATAGTCTCCCAAGGTTATCTTCTGGAATTCAAGGGGCTTCCCCCAAGGGGGAGGTTCCACAGGTCTCAGTTGTCTTCAGACCACATAAAAAGACAGGCATTCTTACGTTGTGTAGAAGACCTGTTAAAAATGGGAGTGATTCATCCTGTTCCATTAGGAGAACAAGGGATGGGGTTCTACTCCAATCTGTTCATAGTTCCCAAAAAAGAGGGAACGTTCAGACCAATCTTAGATCTCAAGATCTTAAACAAGTTTCTCAAGGTTCCATCGTTCAAAATGGAAACCATTCGAACAATTCTTCCTTCCATCCAGGAAGGTCAATTCATGACCACGGTGGATTTAAAGGATGCGTATCTACATATTCCTATCCACAAGGAACATCATCGGTTCCTAAGGTTCGCATTCCTGGACAAGCATTACCAGTTCGTGGCGCTTCCTTTCGGATTAGCCACTGCTCCAAGGATTTTCACAAAGGTACTAGGGTCCCTTCTAGCTGTGCTAAGACCAAGGGGCATTGCTGTAGTACCTTACTTGGACGACATTCTGATTCAAGCGTCGTCCCTTCCTCAAGCAAAGGCTCACACGGACATTGTCCTGGCCTTTCTCAGATCTCACGGATGGAAAGTGAACGTGGAAAATAGTTCTCTATCTCCGTCAACAAGGGTTCCCTTCTTGGGGACAATAATAGACTCCTTAGAAATGAGGATTTTTCTGACAGAGGCCAGAAAAACAAAACTTCTAGACTCTTGTCGGATACTTAATTCCGTTCCTCTTCCTTCCATAGCGCAGTGCATGGAAGTGATAGGTTTGATGGTAGCGGCAATGGACATAGTTCCTTTTGCGCGCATTCATCTAAGACCATTACAACTGTGCATGCTCAGTCAGTGGAATGGGGACTATACAAACTTGTCTCCGAGGATACAAGTAAATCAGAGGACCAGAGACTCACTCCGTTGGTGGCTGTCCCTGGACAATCTGTCACAAGGGATGACCTTCCGCAGACCAGAGTGGGTCATTGTCACGACCGACGCCAGTCTGATGGGCTGGGGCGCGGTCTGGGGATCCCTGAAAGCTCAGGGTCTTTGGTCTCGGGAAGAATCTCTTCTACCGATAAATATTCTGGAACTGAGAGCGATATTCAATGCTCTCAAGGCTTGGCCTCAGCTAGCGAGGGCCAAGTTCATACGGTTTCAATCAGACAACATGACAACTGTTGCGTACATCAACCATCAGGGGGGAACAAGGAGTTCCCTGGCGATGGAAGAAGTGACCAAAATCATTCTATGGGCGGAGTCTCACTCCTGCCACCTGTCTGCTATCCACATCCCAGGAGTGGAAAATTGGGAAGCGGATTTTCTGAGTCGTCAGACATTGCATCTGGGGGAGTGGGAACTCCATCCGGAAATCTTTGCCCAAGTCACTCAACTGTGGGGCATTCCAGACATGGATCTGATGGCCTCTCGTCAGAACTTCAAAGTTCCTTGCTACGGGTCCAGATCCAGGGATCCCAAGGCGGCTCTAGTGGATGCACTAGTAGCACCTTGGACCTTCAAACTAGCTTATGTATTCCCGCCGTTTCCTCTCATCCCCAGGCTGGTAGCCAGGATCAATCAGGAAAGGGCGTCGGTGATCTTGATAGCTCCTGCGTGGCCATGCAGGACTTGGTATGCAGATCTGGTGAATATGTCATCGGCTCCACCATGGAAGCTACCTTTGAGACGAGACCTTCTTGTTCAAGGTCCGTTCGAACATCCGAATCTGGTCTCACTCCAGCTGACTGCTTGGAGATTGAACGCTTGATCTTATCGAAGCGAGGGTTCTCAGATTCTGTTATCGATACTCTTGTTCAGGCCAGAAAGCCTGTAACTAGAAAGATTTACCACAAAATTTGGAAAAAATATATCTGTTGGTGTGAATCTAAAGGATTCCCTTGGGACAAGGTTAAGATTCCTAAGATTCTATCCTTCCTTCAAGAAGGATTGGAAAAAGGATTATCTGCAAGTTCCCTGAAGGGACAGATTTCTGCCTTGTCTGTGTTACTTCACAAAAAGCTGGCAGCTGTGCCAGATGTTCAAGCCTTTGTTCAGGCTCTGGTTAGAATCAAGCCTGTTTACAAACCTTTGACTCCTCCTTGGAGTCTCAACTTAGTTCTTTCAGTTCTTCAGGGGGTTCCGTTTGAACCTTTACATTCCGTTGATATTAAGTTATTATCTTGGAAAGTTTTGTTTTTGGTTGCAATTTCTTCTGCTAGAAGAGTTTCAGAATTATCTGCTCTGCAGTGTTCTCCTCCTTATCTGGTGTTCCATGCAGATAAGGTGGTTTTACGTACTAAACCTGGTTTTCTTCCAAAAGTTGTTTCTAACAAAAACATTAACCAGGAGATTATCGTACCTTCTCTGTGTCCGAAACCAGTTTCGAAGAAGGAACGTTTGTTGCACAATTTGGATGTTGTTCGCGCTCTAAAATTCTATTTAGATGCTACAAAGGATTTTAGACAAACATCTTCCTTGTTTGTTGTTTATTCCGGTAAAAGGAGAGGTCAAAAAGCAACTTCTACCTCTCTCTCTTTTTGGATTAAAAGCATCATCAGATTGGCTTACGAGACTGCCGGACGGCAGCCTCCCGAAAGAATCACAGCTCATTCCACTAGGGCTGTGGCTTCCACATGGGCCTTCAAGAACGAGGCTTCTGTTGATCAGATATGTAGGGCAGCGACTTGGTCTTCACTGCACACTTTTACCAAATTTTACAAGTTTGATACTTTTGCTTCTTCTGAGGCTATTTTTGGGAGAAAGGTTTTGCAAACCGTGGTGCCTTCCATTTAGGTGACCTGATTTGCTCCCTCCCTTCATCCGTGTCCTAAAGCTTTGGTATTGGTTCCCACAAGTAAGGATGACGCCGTGGACTGGACACACCTATGTTGGAGAAAACAGAATTTATGTTTACCTGATAAATTACTTTCTCCAACGGTGTGTCCGGTCCACGGCCCGCCCTGGTTTTTTAATCAGGTCTGATAATTTATTTTCTTTAACTACAGTCACCACGGTTTCATATGGTTTCTCCTATGCAAATATTCCTCCTTAACGTCGGTCGAATGACTGGGGTAGGCGGAGCCTAGGAGGGATCATGTGACCAGCTTTGCTGGGCTCTTTGCCATTTCCTGTTGGGGAAGAGAATATCCCACAAGTAAGGATGACGCCGTGGACCGGACACACCGTTGGAGAAAGTAATTTATCAGGTAAACATAAATTCTGTTTTCTGTGTGTATCTATTTAGGTCTACAAACAAATTAAAAGTGTTGTGCAAATTTGAGGGGCTGTAAGATAATCCCTTTCCCAATACTCGTATCTCGTCATCAGTCAAATTATGATTTGATAAGTTATATATACCCTTAATTTTTGTAGTCTTGTTTTTTTGTGGGTGGTCCCACGCCCTCTGCACCCCCGTCTGTGTAGGGTCGTTTTCCTTTTTGGAATTGAGTCTGTGTGGTAACCGGCTCTAGATAGCTTGCAATTTTTCTCTGGGACCAAGATTGTGGTCTCTGTCTTTGTTCTAAAAAAGCAGAGCTCTCTACTTCTTTCGGGTTAATGACCAGAAATTTGTGTTTTCAAATAATTTTAGTTATAGTAACAGATACTCATTGATAAGAGCAAGGACATATACCAATATCATTCTCTGACATTAGTTACATAAACATCACATATATATTATTTTTCCCGTATTAGTTATAACAATGTTACATTATTTCACCATACACTTCTGACCAACCGGAATTTACAAGCACAGCAACACCAACCAATAGCTGCATCATTCTTTGACAATATTATTATTTTTACACAAAACACACGCCATTTAATATTAGACACTTTTAGCCACATTTACTAATAGTAGTATTATTATTTATTATTATCCTCACAACCTAAATTCTGTTACACACAGATTCACTTTATACCCACTTAGACAGTTGCCACGTATAGTATCACTAGACTAAGGTCATTTTAGCACTTCATTAGATTCACTAGAGGATAGTCTTCACTCCCTAGTATCACATCACATCACAGAATTCCTAATTTATGTTTATGTCATCGACCGCATCACAAAACACGGAGGATCTAAAGTTGCAACCAAGATAACGTAGAATTTTTAGAAACATATCGATACCCATTAAACTTAAAATTGATAATGAATATCATAACTTTTCACTCACTAATTCCATGTATTTTGTTATCGAGCCGAAATCGTATATATATAATGCATCGCAGTATGTACGTATTAGACTAATATGTTTCTCAATTACTTCAATTATATATGACCCACTATCGATAACATCATATATATATTTTAGGACATTTAGTAATACCACAGCGAGGGCCTAATGTTAACTGAGCATATATTTTGAACCCTGCAATTTAGAATCGATAGGATATCCACCCGTACACTTTATGTATCTAAAATTCAGACTATTGTATATATGCTGTATAAGATGAGTCTTTATTCACTATGTTTATCTGTACAATGTTGCTAGAAATGTATGTTAACATATCACTATTTACCGAATGTGCTATTGACAGCTGAAACACAATTCTGTTAGTTACCCAGTACCTGAAAGAGGCGTAGCACCGAATTGATTAATGCACATGTTATGGTGGGTGTGTAACTTGTAAACCATTCTCATTGGTTAACTCAGCCTTTTTAAGAAAGCAAGGTAGTTCATTAAATTTATGAGCCTGATGAAACGGCGTGCAGCCGAGAAACGCGTAGCGAAGTTTTAAGATTTTTAATAAAAGTTTTTACATTGTTCTACCTTGCTTTGAACTTTTCTTTTTACTGGATTTTCGAGAGTAACAGCCTCCTTCGTTGGAAGTCAGCCGAACGGCTTTATAAAGTTTCGGTCCGCCCGATATTGCACTGTTTGTGCACACACGTTTGGGCCTGACCATTGCTGGGAGCATATCGGGAGAGAAAGAGAGTAACAGCCTCCTTTGTTGAAAGTCAGCCGAACGGCTTTATAAAGTTTCGGTCCGCCCGATATTGCACTGTTTGTGCACATACGTTTGTGAGTATAAATATTTACCCACTGTTGTTAGCTCGATATTGGTAAGGGTGATCTGCACCAAGGTGTCCTATGCTTCATTCCTCTTAGGGGCCTGACTATTGCCGGGAGCATATCGGGAGAATAAGAGTCAGCCGAACGGCTCTGAAGCTTCGGCTTGCGGATTATTGCACTGGAAGTGCAAATATCTTTGTGAGTACCAATTTTCCTTCCTTTTTGGAAATCTCACTTATTGTTGGGTTTATCTGCACCAGAGCGCCTCTTCTTTTTTTGTCATTTCTAGGACCAATTTTTATCCTCACGCATATTGTGGAGAGAGCCGCTGCTTTTTTTGGGGCTACCTGTATTACCTCCTTAGGAGTTGTGGGACTTTCAGTATATTCAATATATATGGACGTTTTTTTGTTGAATATAAACACCAAGGATTCCATCAAGTATTTGCCAATTATTATTTATTATTGTTGACCAGTTATATATTATTTCACTGTTATTATTGCTATATGATATCTCACATAAAACACCATAATTAGAAGCTCCATCACAAGAATAGCATAGAATAGGCGCTCCTCTTGTTATCAAACACACTTTGTTAGTGTTGTTTCTTTGTTCACAGAAGTATTATGTCATTAGATCAGCAACAGCTTGCTAATTACCTCAAACCTCTCCTCTCATCCATCTCCTCCTTCTCCTGCCCCGACCAATCTATCTGCCGCTATATTTCCACCCTTACATCGGTCCTTGACAATCTGGCCCCTCTTACCATTGCTCGGAAATCACACACTCATCCTCAGCCCTTGCATACTCCTCTGACATGGTACCCTATGCTGATGTTCCCGTACTGCTGAGCGGCACTGGAGAAAGTCTCCGAGTTCAGCTGATTTCCTTCATTATAATTTATTTGAATCCCTACTATTCTGCCCTTAATCTCTATAAGCAACATTACTTCACTGCTCTTATCTCTAATCTTTCTTCAAACCCAAAACGTCTGTTCTCCAATTTCAATATTCTTCTCCGCCCACCCCCTAATACAACTTCTCTGTCAAGACTTTGCCAGTCGCTTCAATAATAAATCCGACCCCATCAGAAACTAAATCAGCTCTCAACATACTTCCATTCTCTCACCCCCTCAAACGCTCGCAATTAACCAAAAACCCACATAGCCATAAATTTAGCTTGTTCTCCCCTGTTACTGAGGAAGAAGTTTCGGCACGTATACTGAGCTCTCGCCTCACTACCTGTCCTCTTGACCCTATCCCCTCAAAGCTGCTCTCCTCCCTCTCTTCTACCCTTACTCTATACTCACACTTTTCAACCTCTCCCTCAACACCGGTATATTTCCCTCATCTCTGAAACATGTATTGGTCACACTTATCCTCAAAAAACCTTCTCTTGATCCAACCTCCCCATCCAACTACCACCCTATTTTCCTACTCCCTCTTGCCTCAAAGCTTCTCGAAAAGCTAGTATATGCACGCCTATCTCATTTCCTTACATTAAACTCCCTCATTGACCCACTGCAATCTGGATTTTGTCCCCATCACTCCACAGAGACAGCAATCGTTAAGGTTACCAACGACCTACTTACAGTTAAATCAAAAGGTCACTTCTCTCTGCTTATCCTCTTTGACCAGCCTTTGATACTGTTGACCAACCTCTTTTGCTCCAAAACCTCCGATCCTTCAGAATTTGTGACACATACCTCTCGTGGTTCTCTTCCTACCTGTTAAACCAAACCTTTAGTGTAGCCTTCTCTGGTGCCTCCTCTGCCCCATCACCACTTTCTGTTGGGGTACCGCAAGACTCTGTCCTCAGTCCCCTTCTCTTCTCAATCTACACGTCATCATTAGGTTCCCTAATAAAGTCCCACAGGTTCCAATATCATTTGTATGCAGACGACATTCAAATCTACTTCTCTGCACCAGACATATCTCCTTCCTTGCTAACCCGTGTCACTAACTGTCTTTCTCACATCTCTTCCTGGATGTCCTCTGACTACTTCAAGCTAAATCTCTCCAAAACTGAGCTCCTTATTTTCCCTCCTTCTTCCAAAATCTCCACCCCAATCTCTCTATAACTATCGAACACTCCATCATTATCCCTAAATGCATGCCCGATGTCTTGGGGTCACACTTGACTCAGATCTTTCTTTCACACATCACATTCAGTCCTTGGCTAAATCCTGCCGCTTCCACCTTAAAAACATCTCTAAAATTAGACATTTCCTTACACAAGACACAACTAAGATTTTAATCCACTCTCTCATCCTTTCCCACCTCTATTACTGCAACTCTGTCCTCTCCGGTCTCCCCAGCTGCCGCCTAGTTCCTTTACAATCCATAATAAATGCCTCTGCCAGGCTCATCTTCTTACATGTCGCTCTTCATCTGCTGCACCTCTCTGCCAATCCCTTCACTGACTTCCTCTTGCCTCCAGGAATAAACACAAAATTCTCACTCTGACATACAAAGCCCTCAACTGCACTGCTCCCCCCTATATATTAGACCTTGTCTCCGGATACTCTCCCTCCCGTCCACTTCGCTCTGCTCATGACCTCCTACTGTCCTCCTCTTTTGTTACCTCCTCACACTCCCGCTTACAGGACTTCTCCAGACTGGCTCCCATCTTGTGGAACTCTCTGCCTCGCTCTACAAGACTCTCCCCTAGTTTTGAATACTTCAAGCGCACCCTAAAGACTCTACTGTTCAGGGATTCATACAACCTACACTAACCTTTCTTTATACTTTTTCCTCTTCTCCATTGCTATCCCCTTGAACCCCCTTAGCATGTAAGTCTAAGAGCTATGCTGTTTGTAGATCACCTTCTTTAGAGCTGACTACAACAGTGTGACTCTTGGCAGGGCCCTCTACCCATCTGATCCCTATAAATGTTTCCTTGTATTCCGCCTATGCTTATAGCGCTGCAGAATCTGTTGGTGCTCTACAAATAACCAATAATAATAATAATAATATGATGTATACAGGTTAAAAACGTAACAGAAACTGTAAAACATTTTTCTTTTACCTAGGTGAAAATCATTATAGATTTTTGCATAAAAAAGATGATCAGTGGCTAAGAAATGTCCCTGGAGCTTCAGAGCAGGACATATCTGACAATATTAATACAGGTGAGTTTATAGTTGTAGAAAACAGGCTACAGGTGCGTGTATGTGTGTGACGTGTATGAGGGACACAGGGCACAGGTAAGTTTATGTGTTTGATGTGTCTGAGGAATGCAGGGCACAGGTAAATGTGTACGCATGTGACATTCAGATATTACACTTTCCTAAAAAGCCAAAATTTGACTATATATTAACCAACACCACATGCCCGATGTCTTGGGGTCACACTTGACTCTGATTTCTCTTTCACTCCTCACATCCAGTTTTTGGCCAATTTCTGCTACCTCCACCTTAAAAGCATCTCCAAAATTTGCCACTTCCTCACACAAGACACAACTAAGACTTTAATCCACTCTCGCATCATTTCCTGCCTTGACTATTGCAACTACATCCTCTCCAGCCTTCCTAGCTGCCGTCTATCTACCTTATAATCCATAATAAATGACTCTGCCAGGCAATCTTTCTTACACGTCACTCCTCATCTGCTGTACTTCTCTGCAAGTCCCTTCTAGCTTCCTTTAATCTCAAGTAAAACACAAAATCCTAACTCTAACTTTTAAAGCTCTAAATAATACTGCTCCACCCTATATCTCCAACTTAGTCTCCAGATACTCTCCCTTCCGTTCCCTTTGCTCTGCTCATGACCTCCTTCTCTCCTATTCTCTTATTACCTCCTCACATTCCTGTCTACAAGGCTTCTCCATACTGGCCCCTATTTTGTGGAACTCTCTGCCTCGCTACACAAGACCCTCCCCTAGTTTTTCAAATTTTCATGTGCTCCTTAAAGATTCCACTGTTCAGGGATGCATATAACATACACTAACATTTTCCTATCTTAGTTCCTCTCCTCCTTTAGTAATCCCCATTTAACCCCCTTATCATGTAAGCCTACGAGCCTAGCTGCTTTGTAGATCACCTTCATCACTACTGATTTACAGCAGTGAAACTCCTGGCAGGGCCCTCTATCCTTTTGTATTCCACAATTGTTACCTTGCATATTAGACCCATGTTTTTAGCGTTGTGGAATCTGTTGGCGCTCTACAAATAACTGATAATAATAATATATTTATATGATCTAAACAGGTGATGTTAAGACAGAAATGACACTTAATGCTGAACAAACAAATGATCTGTATGTAAAAAGTCCACGGGAATCTGTGCAGCAGGAAATCAGTGATATTAGTACAGGTGAGTGCACGTGTGAGCTGTCTGAGGGATACAGATCATCTGCCCCACTAGGCACAGGGAGGTTTTTATTTAGGAAAAGTCTCTTTTTGAGACCATTTACCCTTCTTAAAAACCTTAAATGTTAACTCCTTTGTTATATGTAGGTGATTGTGATATCATTTACATAAGACTGAAAGACAACTTCAAATGGAATGAGTGCAATAGAGCAAAGATGGCTTCAGCATAAGGGTATGACATGGCCCAGCTGTAAAAGGCTAAACTTGCTAACTTCCAGTGTAATATTCAGATTACTTCAACCTTTTTATTAAAGACAAAAATAACTTTTGTCATGAACTAGCTTTAGTCATCACTGTTACATTTTTCCTTAATAGCAATACATGTTAACATAATTCATTCTTTCTTTATAAATTCTGATTTTGAAATGATGTCCTATTTTAGAAGCCTTCTTTATGGAGTTTGTAATGTATGTGCCTCTATAAATGGTGTTTCCATATGTGTACACAGTATACAGTAAGGTGAGGCCTGATTTATAATCTATAAAGTGACAGAAACATCACTTTCTTTCTATGGTGATGATAGTCTACGAAAAACTTACTTGTGGGAATTATATCACTCGGCCACCAGGAGAAGGCAAAGACATCCCACACCAAGAGCTTAAATATCCCTCTTTCTTCCCTGGCTCTCCAAGTATTTTCTTTGCCTAGTCTAGGAGGCAGGCCAAGATAGAGGTGCTCAGCATCTACTTCAAGTTTACAAGGATATTAATCCAATAATTTTCCCTCAATGGATAGTTCCTGGAAGAGAGGGACATAGGAGAATACTGGCTGTGCAATGTAAATCTTCTCTATGGAGTTGTGGTCACAAGCCTGCCATGGGTGTCACTAGGAAGTTCCTTTAGACTCCTCATGTCTATGAAGATGTACTCCCTCAGTATATCCTTTACTGTCAGTTACAGTACAGGATGGCTTTTCTACTGTATCCTCAGGAATATCAGCTGGGTAAGTACCTGCATGGATTACACAACCCACAGGCTATTACTGGAACAAGCCAGGTGTAACATTCCCCAACCTTGGTAAGCAAACTATGTTATTATACCTTTAAATCTTACAAGCAGTCTCTGGTTCAGCCTATAAATAGGCTTCTCTTACTCACTTCCTTGCTTGTTATTGATTCTGGTTGGATCTGTTTCCACTTCCGGATTTCAAGCCCAGATGACTACGGATCTCACCGCAATACTTTTCTAGCAACAAGGAAACTAATTCTACTTGTTGTTCTACTTTGTTCTACTCCGCTTTCTCCAGGAGTGAGGTAATTTAATCTGAGTTTGCCTTCCTCACTTGCAGCGTGTCCCATCTCGGCTGTGTGATGTCACCGCCGCCTGCATTGCTCTGTCTTCCTGTCATCTCTGTAGCAGTGTCAACGCTCCGGTAAGCAAAGAAGCTAAACTGTTTTACTGGCTCTTCATCTATTCTAAAGGCAGTAATTATTACATGAGTATATATCTTGAAGTAACCATTACAACCTACATTCAAATAATACCATTCCAGTTTCATTTATATGCAGTACTGTGCTTTTTCCTTTCATTTTACTTTTTGATATCATTTATCCAGAGGTCTCAAGGTAGATATTAAAGGGACACTGTACCCAAAATTTTTATTTCTCTTGTTAAGTGTATCCAGTCCACGGATCATCCATTACTTGTGGGATATATTCCCTTCCCAACAGGAAGTTGCAAGAGGATCACCCACAGCAGAGCTGCTATATAGCTCCTCCCCTACATGTCATACCCAGTCATTCTCTTGCAACCCTCAACATAGATGGAGGTCGTGAGAGGACTGTGGTGTTTTATACTTAATTATTTCTTCAATCAAAAGTTTGTTATTTCTAAATGGCACCGGAGTGTGCTGTTTTTTTCTCAGGCAGTATTTGGAAGAAGAATCTGCCTGCGTTTTCTATGATCTTAGCAGAAGTAACTAAGATCCACTGGCTGTTCTCACACATTCTGAGGAGTGGGGTAACTTCAGAAAGGGAATGGCGTGCGGGGTATCCTGCAACTAAGGTATGTGCAGTAAAATATTTTTCTAAGGAATGGAATTGACTAAGAAAATGCTGCTGATACCGAAGTAATGTAAGTAAAGCCTTAAATGCAGCGAAAGCGACTGGTATCAGGCTTATTAATGTATGTGCAGTAAAATAATTTTCTAGGTAATGGAATTTGACTAAGAAAATGCTGCTAATACTGAAGTAATGTAGTAAAGCCTTAAATGCAGTAGAAGCGACTGGTATCAGGCTTATCATTAGAGATACATACTCTTTAAAAAAAGATGTTTTTTAAAACGTTTGCTGGCATGTTTAATCGTTTGTTTTTTTGAGGTACATTGGTGATAAAATTTATTGGGGCATATTTTTTCCACATGGCTAACTTAATTTCTCCAACATTGGTGTGTCCGGTCCACGGCGTCATCCTTACTTGTGGGAATATCTCTTCCCCAACAGGAAATGGCAAAGAGTCCCAGCAAAGCTGGCCATATAGTCCCTCCTAGGCTCCGCCCACCCCAGTCATTCTCTTTGCCGTTGCACAGGCAACATCTCCATGGAGATGGTTAAGAGTATGTGGTGTTTAGTTGTAGTTTTTTTATTCTACTATCAAGAGTTTGTTATTTTAAAATAGTGCTGGTAGGTACTATTTACTCTGAAACAGAAAAAGATGAAGATTTCTGTTTGTGAGAGGAAGATGATTTTAGCAGACAGTAACTAAAATCGATTGCTGTTTCCACATAGGACTGTTGAGATGAAGTAACTTCAGTTGGGGGAAACAGTTAGCAGACTTTTCTGCTTAAGGTATGACTAGCCATATTTCTAACAAGACTGTGTAATGCTGGAAGGCTGTCATTTCCCCTCATGGTGACCGGTAAGCCATTTTCTTAGTCTCAAACAGAATAAAGGGCTTAATATGGGCTATAAAACTGGTAGACACTTTTATGGGCTAAATCGATTGCTTTATTTGGACATTTTATACATGTTTATGCTGATAATTCACACTTATAAACTTGGGGAACGTTTTTTAACGTCAGGCACTATGTTAGACACCTTTTCCAGTCAGGAAGGGCCTTCCCAGTTGTAGGCTGAGCCTCATTTTCGCGCCATTACTGCGCAGTTGTTTTTTGAGAGCAAGACATGCAGATGCATGTGTGAGGACCTGAAAGTAGTTGGAAAAGTTCCTAGAAGGCGTCATTTGGTATCGTATTCCCCTCTGGGCTTGGTAAAGTCACAGCAAAGGCTGTAGCTGGGACTGTATAGGGGTTAAATCTGTAACCGGCTCCGGTTTCGTTATTTTAAGGGTTAAAGCTCTGAAAATTGGTGTGCAATACTTTTAATGCTTTAAGACACTGTGGTGAAATTTTGGAACAATTCCTTCATATTTTTTCACATATTCAGTAATAAAGTGTGCTCTGTTTAAAATTTAAAGAGACAGTAACGGTTTTGTTTTAAAACGGTTTTTGTGCTTTATTGACATGTTTAAGCCTGTTTAACATGTCTGTGCCTTCAGATAAGCTATGTTCTATATGTATGAAAGCCAATGTATGAAAGCCAATGTGTCTCCCCCTTCAAAATTGTGTGATAATTGTGCCATAGCGTCCAAACAAAGTAAGGACAGTACTGCCACAGATAATGAAATTGACCAAGATGATTCCTCAGATGAAGGGAGTAGACATGGTTCTACGTCATCTCCTTCTGTGTCTACGCCAGTTTTGCCCACGCAGGAGGCCCCTAGTACTTCTAGCGCGCCAATGCTTATTACCATGCAACAATTGACGGCTGTAATGGATAACTCCATAGCAAATATTTTATCCAAAATGCCTGCATATCAGAGAAAGCGCGATTGCTCTGTTTTAAACATTGAAGAGCAGGAGGGCGCTGATGATAATTGTTCTGTCATACCCTCACACCAATCTGAAAGGGCCATGAGGGAGGTTTTGTCAGATGGGGAAATTTCAGATTCAGGAAAAATTTCTCAACAGGCTGAACCTGATGTTGTGACATTTAAATTTAAATTAGAACATCTCCACGCACTGCTTAAGGAGGTGTTATCTACTCTGGATGATTGTGACAAGTTGGTCATTCCAGAAAAATTATGCAAGATGGACAAGTTCCTAGAGGTTCTGGTGCACCCCGACGCTTTTCCTATACCCAAGCGGGTGGCGGACATAGTGAATAAGGAGTGGGAGAAGCCCGGCATACCTTTTGTTCCCCCTCCTATATTTAAGAAATTATTTCCTATGGTCGACCCCAGAAAGGACTTATGGCAGACAGTCCCTAAGGTCGAGGGGGCAGTTTCTACTCTAAACAAGCGCACTACTATTCCTATCAAGGATAGTTGTGCTTTCAAAGATCCTATGGATAAAAAATTGGAAGGTTTGCTTAAAAAGATTTTTGTACAGCAAGGTTACCTTCTACAACCCATTTCGTGCATTGTTCCTGTCACTACAGCAGCGTGGTTCTGGTTCGAGGAACTAGAAAAGTCGCTCAGTAGAGAGACTCCATATGAGGAGGTTATGGACAGAGTTCACGCACTTAAGTTGGCTAACTCTTTTATTTTATATGCCGCTTTGCAATTAGCTAGATTAGCGGCGAAAAATTCAGGGTTTGCAATTGTGGCGCGCAGAGCGCTTTGGCTAAAGTCTTGGTCAGCGGATGTATCATCCAAGACAAAATTGCTTAACATCCCCTTCAAGGGTAAAACTCTCTTTGGACCAGAATTGAAAGACATTATCTCAGACATCACTGGGGGAAAGGGTCACGCCCTCCCACAAGATAGGCCTTTCAAGGCCAAGATTAAGTCTAATTTTCGTTCCTTTCGTAATTTCAGGAACGGACCGGCCTCTAATTCTGCATCCTCTAAGCAAGAGGGTAATGCCTCACAGTCCAAACCAGCCTGGAAACCGATGCAAGGCTGGAAACAAGGGTAAGCAGACCAAGAAGCCTGCTACCGCTAACAAAACAGCATGAAGGAGTAGCCCCCGATCCGGGACCGGATCTAGTGGGGGGCAGACTCTCTCTCTTTGCTCAGGCTTGGGCAAGAGATGTTCAGGATCCCTGGACGCTAGAAATAGTTTCTCAGGGTTATCTTCTGGAATTCAAGGAACTACCCCCAAGGGGAAGGTTCCACATTTCTCACTTATCCTCAAACCAAATAAAGAGACAGGCGTTCTTACATTGTGTAGAAGACCTGTTAAAGATGGGAGTGATACACCCCAGTTCCAATGACGGAACAAGGAATGGGATTTTACTCAAATCTGTTCGTAGTTCCCAAAAAAGAGGGAACCTTCAGACCAATTCTGGATTTAAAGATCCTAAACAAATTTCTCAGGGTACCATCGTTCAAAATGGAAACCATTCGAACGATTCTACCCACTATCCAGGAAGGTCAATTTATGACTACCGTGGATCTAAAGGATGCGTACCTACATATTCCTATCCACAAAGAACATCATCAGTTCCTAAGGTTCGCCTTTCTGGACAAACATTACCAGTTTGTGGCCCTCCCATTCGGATTAGCCACTGCTCCAAGGATTTTCACAAAGGTACTCGGGTCCCTTCTAGCGGTTCTAAGACCGAGGGGCATTGCAGTAGTACCATACTTGGACGACATTCTAATACAAGCGTCGTCCCTGTCAAAAGCAAAGGCTCATACAGACATCGTTCTGGCCTTTCTCAGATCTCACGGATGGAAGGTGAACATAGAAAAAAGTTCTCTGTCTCCGTCAACAAGAGTTCCCTTCTTGGGAACAATAATAGATTCCTTAGAAATGAGGATCTTTCTGACAGATGTCAGAAAGTCAAAACTTCTAAGCGCTTGTCAAGTTCTTCATTCTGTTCCACGTCCTTCCATAGCTCAGTGCATGGAAGTAGTAGGGTTGATGGTTGCAGCAATGGACATAGTTCCTTTTGCACGAATTCATCTAAGACCATTACAACTGTGCATGCTGAAACAGTGGAATGGGGACTATACAGACTTGTCTCCAGTGATTCAAGTAGATCAGAAGACCAAAGATTCACTCCGTTGGTGGATATCCCTGGACCACCTATCCCAGGGAATGAGCTTCCGCAGACCAGAGTGGGTCATTGTCACGACCGACGCCAGTCTGGTGGGCTGGGGTGCGGTCTGGGAATCCCTGAAAGCTCAGGGACTATGGTCTTTGGAAGAGTCTCTTCTCCCGATAAACATTCTGGAACTAAGAGCGATATTCAATGCTCTCAGGGCTTGGCCTCAGCTTGCAAAGGCCAGATTCATAAGATTCCAATCAGACAACATGACGACTGTTGCGTATATCAATCATCAGGGGGGAACAAGGAGTTCCCTGGCGATGAAAGAAGTAACCAAAATAATACAATGGGCGGAGAATCACTCCTGCCATCTATCTGCGATCCACATCCCAGGTGTGGAAAACTGGGAAGCGGATTATCTGAGTCGTCAGACATTCCATCCGGGGGAGTGGGAACTCCACCCGGAGATTTTTGCCCAGTTGACTCAATTATGGGGCATTCCAGACATGGATCTGATGGCGTCTCGTCAGAACTTCAAGGTTCCTTGCTACGGGTCCAGATCCAGGGATCCCAAGGCGACTCTAGTGGATGCACTAGCAGCGCCTTGAACCTTCAACCTAGCTTATGTGTTTCCACCGTTTCCTCTCATTCCCAGGCTGGTAGCCAGGATCAAACAGGAGAGGGCCTCGGTGATCTTGATAGCTCCTGCGTGGCCACGCAGGACTTGGTATGCAGACCTGGTGAATATGTCATCGGTTCCACCATGGAAGCTACCTTTGAGACAGGACCTTCTTGTTCAGGGTCCATTCGAACATCCAAATCTGGTCTCCCTCCAGCTGACGGCTTGGAGATTGAACGCTTGATTCTATCAAAGCGTGGGTTTTCAGATTCTGTGATTGATACTCTGGTTCAGGCCAGAAAACCGGTAACTAGAAAGATTTACCATAAAATATGGAAAAGATATATCTGCTGGTGTGAATCCAAGGGATTCCCTTGGAATAAGATAAAAATTCCTAAGATTCTTTCCTTTCTGCAAGAAGGTTTGGATAAAGGATTATCTGCGAGTTCTCTAAAGGGACAGATTTCTGCTTTATCTGTCTTACTACACAAACGACTGGCAGCTATGCCAGATGTTCAAGCATTTGTTCAGGCTCTGGTCAGGATCAAGCCTGTTTACAGACCTTTGACTCCTCCCTGGAGTTTAAATTTAGTACTTTCAGTTCTTCAAGGGGTTCCGTTTGAACCTCTACATTCCATAGATATTAAGTTGTTATCTTGGAAAGTTTTGTTTTTGGTTGCTATTTCTTCTGCTAGAAGAGTTTCTGAGTTATCTGCTCTGCAGTGTTCTCCGCCCTATCTGGTGTTCCATGCAGATAAGGTGGTTTTGCGTACTAAGCCTGGTTTTCTTCCAAATGTTGTTTCTAACAAAAATATTAACCAGGAGATAGTTGTACCTTCTTTGTGTCCGAATCCAGTTTCAAAGAAGGAACGTTTGTTACACAATTTGGACGTAGTCCGTGCTCTAAAATTCTATTTAGAAGCTACAAAAAATTTCAGACACACATCTTCTCTGTTTGTCGTCTATTCTGGTAAAAGGAGAGGTCAAAAAGCGACTTCTACCTCTCTTTCCTTTTGGCTTAAAAGCATCATCCGATTGGCTTACGAGACTGCCGGACGGCAGCGTCCTGAAAGAATCACAGCTCACTCCACTAGGGCTGTGGCTTCCACATGGGCCTTCAAGAACGAGGCTTCTGTTGATCAGATATGTAAGGCAGCGACTTGGTCTTCACTGCACACTTTTGCCAAATTTTACAAATTTGATACTTTTGCTTCTTCGGAGGCTATTTTTGGGAGAAAGGTTTTGCAAGCCGTGGTGCCTTCCGTTTAGGTAACCTGATTTGCTCCCTCCCTTCATCCGTGTCCTAAAGCTTTGGTATTGGTTCCCACAAGTAAGGATGACGCCGTGGACCGGACACACCAATGTTGGAGAAAACAGAATTTATGCTTACCTGATAAATTACTTTCTCCAACGGTGTGTCCGGTCCACGGCCCGCCCTGGTTTTTTAATCAGGTCTAATGAATTATTTTCTCTAACTACAGTCACCACGGTACCATATGGTTTCTCCTATATTTTTCCTCCTGTCCGTCGGTCGAATGACTGGGGTGGGCGGAGCCTAGGAGGGACTATATGGCCAGCTTTGCTGGGACTCTTTGCCATTTCCTGTTGGGGAAGAGATATTCCCACAAGTAAGGATGACGCCGTGGACCGGACACACCGTTGGAGAAAGTAATTTATCAGGTAAGCATAAATTCTGTTTTCTGCATAGAAACAGTTAACTGAGGCTTCCCACTGATGTAATAATAAGTGGGAGGGGCCTATTTTAGCGCTTTTTTGCGCAGTAAAATTTCAGACTCAGTCTTCCTGCTTCTTCTTGCATGATCCAGGACGTCTCTAGATAGCTCAAGGGACTTCAAAAGTCATTTTGAGGGAGGTAATCAGTCACAGCAGACCTGTGACAGTGTGTTTGTGTTTAAAAACGTTTTTTTCTCTATTGATTATCCGGTTTGGGTATTAGGGGGTTAATCATCCATTTGCAAGTGGGTGAAATGCTCTGCTAATTTAATACATTTACTGTGAAATTTTGGTTGGTATAACTGATTTGGTTCATTGTTATTTCAACTTGAGACAGGTTGTGTGCTTCTTAAAGGCTCAGTAGCGTTTTTTATTTTGCTTGTAAACTGATTTTAAAGTTTTTTCCAAGCATGCTAGTCTCATTGCTAGTCTGTTTAAACATGTCTGACACAGATGAATCTGTTTGTTCATTATGTTTGAAGGCCAGTGTGGAGCCCCATAGAAATATGTGTACTAAATGTATTGATTTCACTTTAAATAATAAAGGTCAGTCTTTATCTATAAAAGAATTATCACCAGACGACGAGGGGGAAGTTATGCCGACTAACTCTCCTCACGTGTCAGTACCTTCGCCTCCCGCTCAGGGGGCGCGTGCTAATATGGCGCCAAGTACATCAGGGACGCCCATAGCAATTACTTTACAGGACATGGCTACAATCATGAATAATACCCTGTCAGAAGTATTATCTAGATTGCCAGAATTGAGAGGCAAGCGCGATAGCTCTGGGATTAGGAGAGATGCAGAGCGCGCTGGTGCTGTAAGAGCCATGTCTGATACTGCGTCACAATTTGCAGAACATGAGGACGGAGAGCTTCATTCTGTGGGTGACGGATCTGATCCGGGGAAACCTGATTCAGAGATCTCTAATTTTAATTTTAAGCTTGAGAACCTCCGTGTATTGCTTGGGGAGGTTTTAGCTGCTCTGAATGACTGTAACACAGTTGCAATTCCAGAGAAATTGTGTAGGCTGGATAGATACTATGCGGTACCGGTGTGTACTGACGTTTTTCCTATACCTAAAAGGCTTACAGAAATTATTAGCAAGGAGTGGGATAGACCCGGTGTGCCATTTTCCCCACCTCCTATATTTAGGAAGATTTTTCCTATAGACGCCATTACATGGGACTTATGGCAGACGGTCCCTAAGCTGGAGGGAGCAGTTTCTACTTTAGCTAAGCTTACCACTATCCCGGTGGAGGATAGTTGTGCTTTTTCGGATCCAATGGATAAAAAATTAGAAGGTTACCTCAAGAAAATGTTTGTTCAACAAGGTTTTATCTTGCAGCCCCTTGCATGCATTGCGCCTGTCACTGCTGCTGCGGCATTCTGGTTTGAGTCTCTGGAAGAGGCCATTCACACAGCTCCATTGGATGAAATTATGGACAAGCTTAAATCACTTAAGCTAGCTAATGCATTTGTTTCTGATGCCATTGTACATTTGACTAAACTAACGGCTAAGAACTCCGGATTCGCCATCCAGGCGCGGAGAGCGCTATAGCTTAAATCCTGGTCAGCTGACGTGACTTCTAAATCTAAATTACTTAATATTCCTTTCAAGGGGCAGACCTTATTCGGGCCCGGCTTGAAAGAAATTATTGCTGACATTACTGGAGGTAAGGGTCATACCCTTCTTCAAGACAGGGCCAAATCAAAGGCCAAACAGTCTAATTTTCGTGCCTTTCGAAATTTCAAGGCAGGAGCAGCATCAACTTCCTCCGCTCCAAAACAGGAAGGAACTGTTGCTCGTTACAGACAGGCCTGGAAAACTAACCAGTCCTGGAACAAGGGCAAGCAGGCCAGAAAACCTACTACTGCCCCCAAGACAGCATGAAGGAACGGCCCCCCTATCCGGAAACGGATCTAGTGGGGGGCAGACTTTCTCTCTTCGCCCAGGCGTGGGCAAGAGATGCCCAGGATCCCTGGGCGTTGGAGATCATATCTCAGGGATATCTTCTGGACTTCAAAGCTTCTCCTCCTCGAGGGAGATTCCATCTATCAAGGTTATCAGAAAACCAGATAAAGAAGGAGGCATTCCTACGCTGTGTACAAGACCTCCTAGTAATGGGGGTAATCCACCCGGTTCCGCGGACGGAACGAGGACAGGGATTTTACTCAAATCTGTTTGTGGTTCCCAAGAAAGAGGGAACCTTCAGACCAATCTTGGACCTAAAGATCTTAAACAAATTCCTAAGAGTTCCATCATTCAAAATGGAAACTATTCGAACCATCCTACCCATGATCCAAGAGGGTCAGTACATGACCACAGTGGACTTAAAGGATGCCTACCTTCACATACCGATTCACAAAGATCATTATCGGTACCTGAGATTTGCCTTTCTAGACAGGCATTACCAGTTTGTAGCTCTTCCCTTCGGGTTGGCTACGGCCCCGAGAATCTTTACAAAGGTTCTGGGCTCACTTCTGGCGGTTCTAAGACCGCGAGGCATAGTGGTGGCTCCGTATCTAGACGACATCCTGATACAGGCGTCAAGCTTTCAAATGGCCAAGTCTCATACAGAGATAGTTCTGGCATTTCTGAGGTCGCATGGGTGGAAAGTGAACGTGGAAAAGAGTTCTCTATCACCACTCACAAGAGTCTCCTTCCTAGGGACTCTTATAGATTCTGTAGAGATGAAAATTTACCTGACGGAGTCCAGGTTATCAAAACTTCTAAATGCTTGCCGTGTGCTTCATTCCATTCCACGCCCGTCAGTGGCTCAGTGCATGGAAGTAATCGGCTTAATGGTAGCGGCAATGGACATAGTGCCATTTGCACGCCTGCATCTCAGACCGCTGCAATTATGCATGCTAAGTCAGTGGAATGGGGATTACTCAGATTTGTCCCCTCTACTAAATCTGGATCAGGAGACCAGAGTTTCTCTTCTCTGGTGGCTTTCTCGGGTCCATCTGTCCAAGGGCATGACCTTTCGCAGGCCAGATTGGACGATTGTGACAACAGATGCCAGCCTTCTAGGTTGGGGCGCAGTCTGGAACTCCCTGAAGGCTCAGGGATCGTGGACCCAGGAGGAGAAACTCCTCCCAATAAATATTCTGGAGTTAAGAGCAATATTCAATGCTCTTCTAGCTTGGCCTTAGTTAGCAACACTGAGGTTCATCAGATTTCAGTCGGACAACATCACGACTGTGGCTTACATCAACCATCAAGGGGGAACCAGGAGTTCCCTAGCGATGTTAGAAGTCTCAAAGATAATTCGCTGGGCAGAGTCTCACTCTTGCCACCTGTCAGCGATCTACATCCCAGGCGTGGAGAACTGGGAGGCGGACTTTCTAAGTCACCAGACTTTTCATCCGGGGGAGTGGGAACTTCATCCGGAGGTGTTCGCTCAACTGATTCATCGTTGGGGCAAACCAGAACTGGATCTCATGGCGTCTCGCCAGAACGCCAAGCTTCCTCATTACGGATCCAGGTCCAGGGACCCGGGAGCGGCGCTGATAGATGCTCTAGCAGCCCCTTGGGTTTTCAAGATGGCTTATGTGTTTCCACCGTTTCCGCTGCTGCCTCGACTGATTGCCAAGATCAAACAGGAGAGAGCATCGGTGATTCTGATAGCGCCTGCGTGGCCACGCAGGACCTGGTATGCAGACCTAGTGGACATGTCGTCCTGTCCACCATGGTCTCTGCCCCTGAGGCAGGACCTTCTAATACAAGGTCCTTTCAACCATCCAAATCTAATTTCTCTGAGGCTGACTGCATGGAGATTGAACGCTTGATCCTATCAAAGCGTGGCTTCTCAGAGTCAGTTATTGATACCTTAATACAGGCACGGAAGCCTGTTACCAGAAAAATCGACCATAAAATATGGCTTAAATACTTATATTGGTGCGAATCCAAGAGTTACTCATGGAGTAAGGTTAGGATTCCTAGGATATTGTCCTTTCTACAAGAGGGTTTGGAAAAGGGCTTATCTGCTAGTTCGTTAAAGGGACAGATTTCTGCTCTGTCTATTCTTTTGCACAAGCGTCTGCCAGAAGTTCCAGACGTCCAGGCATTTTGTCAGGCTTTGGCTAGGATTAAGCCTGTGTTTAAAACTGTTGCTCCTCTGTGGAGCTTAAACTTGGTTCTTAAAGTTCTCCAAGGAGTTCCGTTTGAACCCCTTCATTCCATTGATATTAAGCGTTTATCTTGGAAAGTTCTGTTTTTGATGGCTATTTCCTCGGCTCGAAGAGTCTCTGAGTTATCCGCCTTACATTGTGATTCTCCTTATCTGATTTTCCATTCAGACAAGGTAGTGCTGCGTACTAAACCTGGGTTTTTACCTAAGGTAGTTTCTAACAGGAATATCAATCAAGAGATTGTTGTTCCATCATTGTGCCCTAATCCTTCTTCAAAGAAGGAACGTCTTTTGCATAATCTGGACGTAGTCCGTGCCCTGAAGTTCTATTTACAGGCAACTAAAGATTTTCGTCAAACTTCTTCCCAGTTTGTCGTTTACTCTGGTCAGAGGAGAGGTCAAAAAGCTTCGGCAACCTCTCTCTCCTTTTGGCTTCGTAGCATAATACGTTTAGCCTATGAGACTGCTGAACAGCAGCCCCCTGAAAGGATTACAGCTCATTCTACTAGAGCTGTGGCTTCCACCTGGGCCTTTAAAAATGAGGCCTCTGTTGAACAGATTTGCAAGGCTGCGACTTCGCTTCACACCTTTTCAAAATTTTACAAATTTGACACTTTTGCTTCTTCGGAGGCTGTTTTTGGGAGAAAGGTTCTACAGGCAGTGGTTCCTTCCGTTTAAGTTCCTGCCTTGTCCCTCCCATCATCCGTGTACTTTAGTTTTGGTATTGGTATCCCACAAGTAATGGATGATCCGTGGACTGGATACACTTAACAAGAGAAAACATAATTTATGCTTACCTGATAAATTTATTTCTCTTGTAGTGTATCCAGTCCACGGCCCGCCCTGTCTTTTTAAGGCAGATCTAAATTTTAATTAAAAAATCCAGTCACCACTGCACCCTATGGTTTCTCCTTTCTTGTTTTGTTTCGGTCGAATGACTGGATATGACATGTAGGGGAGGAGCTATATAGCAGCTCTGCTGTGGGTGATCCTCTTGCAACTTCCTGTTGGGAAGGGAATATATCCCACAAGTAATGGATGATCCGTGGACTGGATACACTACAAGAGAAATACATTTATCAGGTAAGCATAAATTATGTTTTCGTGATTCAGATTGAGCATGAAATTTTAAGCAAATTTCTAATTTACTCCTATTATCAAATTTTCTTCATTTTCTTGGTATCTTTATTTGAAATGCAAGAATGTAAGTTTAGATGCCGGCCCATTTTTAGTGAACAACCTGGGTTGTCCTTGCTGATTGGTGGATAAATTCATCCACCAATAAAAAAGTGCTGTCCAGTTTACTGAAACCAAAAAAAGCTTAGATGCCTTCTTTTTCAAATAATGATAGCAAGAGAACGAAGAAAATTTGATAATAGGAGTAAATTAGAAAGTTGCTTAAAATTGCATGCTCTTTATGAATTACAAAAGAAAAAATGTGGGTTCAGTGTCCCTTTAAGAACTAGGTTCCTAGTCATAGTTGTGATAACTACCTGAGACTATTGGAGAGATTAATTTCTTCATTTCAAGCTACTCTGTAAAATCAGTAGTATTTACATAGTACCTTTTATTGCTCCACTACCATTTTTTCCTACAGCAAGCAACAGAATTATATATACATTGAATTCTTATGTTTCTTTCTATTCATGAATCATTCAGGAACTGCAGCTGTGATTCATCACTTAAAAGACGAACTGAATAATCTTACTGACATTTATAACAGAATAACAAGCCTAATTAAAAATATGAATCCAGCAGACCTGCCTGCCCATGTTGTCAATTTAACACAAAAAGTGGATCTCCTTTCTCAAAATGTTAGAGATCTCCAACTTGATAATGAACAGCTGAAAGGTTATATTAACGAATCCCTTAAAGCCTCCGCTGCTCATTCACCTTAAACCTGTTATAGGTACTGTATGCCAGAGAAATTCAGTGGTAACAAGGAATTATATAGGGATTTTAAAAACGCTTGTATACTGCTTTTCACACTTAAACCCAAGACATACCCCTCTGATAGAGTCTGTGTGCTAATGTAATATCCTTCCTACAAGGAGAGCCCCGTACTTGGACCAATTCATTTTTTGAAAGAAGTGACCCTATACTGGGTTCACTTGATCAATTCTTTACTGAGATGTATTACCCTAACACACAAAACACAGCTGAATCTTATATCAGGTCTTTGAAACAATCAAAGAGACCTGTAGAAGAATATATTATAGACTTTAGAAGATATGCTAAGGACACACTGTGGAATGATAGTTCACTAAAAAATCAATTTAGGCTGGGTCTCTCTGACTATATCAAGGATGAATTGTCCTGAAATGACCTACCTAACACCCTTGAAAAACTGATGACTCTAGTGGTTTCTATAGATAGAAGATATAGGGAGAGACAACAAGAAAAATCAGTGTCAGATACCCCCACTAAAAGACCTCTTCTCCAATATCGACCACCCCAACCTCTGAAACCTGCAGACGAACCTATGGACATTAACTTCATCAGAGGCCCTTTGACTCAAGAGGAAAAGCTCAGGAGAAGAGCACTAAACCTGTGTTTATACTGCACTGGAAGTTATCATACCGTGTAGGACTGCCCTAACTTATTAAAACAAAAAAAGGGTAAGTCCCATTTCACTCAGAATTGTCTTAATGTTTCACATTTAAAATCCTCATACTGTATCCTCTCTCTCTCCAGTGGGGTACACACAAAGTGAAGATTGATACAGTAATTAAATACAGAGCCTGTGCAAATTATATTGACGACTCCTTCATAAAACTAAATAAAATACCTTTAATTGAAAAGGCTGTCCCTATTGTCATTAGAGTGATAGATGGTATCCAAATAAGTTCTGGGCCTATCCTATATGACACTGTACCTCTTCTAGTTTCCACACATTCTGCACATGTTGAAACCCTTAGTTTCAGTGTCATTTCTTCACCCATATTCACTGTGGGTTTGGGGTTAGATTGGTTAAGGAAACACCAGCCTACTATAAACTGGTTAGAAAATAATCTAACTTTCTCTTGCAAGGTGTATCCAGTCCACGGATTCATCCTTTACTTGTGGGATATTCTCATTCCCTACAGGAAGTAGCAAAAGATAGCACACAGCAAAGCTGTCCATATAGCTCCCCCTCTAGCTCCACCCCCCAGTCATTCTCTTTGCTGGCTCTAAGCACTAGGGTCTCTCTCGGGAGTGTAAAGTGAATGTGGTGTTAGAATTGTAGTTTTATTATCTTCAATCAAAAGTTTGTTATTTTAAATGGTACCGGTTTGTACTATTTACTCTCTAGCAGAAAAGTGATGAAGATTTCTGCTGAGAGGAAAATGATTTTAGCATGTTGTAACTAAAATCCACTGCTGTTCCCACACAGGACTGAGGAGTACCAGAAAACTTCAGTTGGGGGGGAACAGTTTGCAGGGTGATCTGCAATAAGGTATGTTCAGTCAATTATTTCTAGACAAGACTGAGATAATGCTAGAAGACTGACAAGATCCCCATGTGGGGAGGGTAAGCTATGTTCATAGACTTAGTAAGGAATTGAATGCTTACATAATAGGGCTAATATACAGGGAGTGCAGAATTATTAGGCAAGTTGTATTTTTGAGGATTAATTTTATTATTGAACAACAACCATGTTCTCAATGAACCCAAAAAAACTCATTAATATCAAAGCTGAATATTTTTGGAAGTAGTTTTTAGTTTGTTTTTAGTTTTAGCTATTTTAGGGGGATATCTGTGTGTGCAGGTGACTATTACTGTGCATAATTATTAGGCAACTTAACAAAACACAAATATATACCCATTTCAATTATTTATTTTTACCAGTGAAACCAATATAACATCTCAACATTCACAAATATACATTTCTGACATTCAAAAACAAAACAAAAACAAATCAGTGACCAATATAGCCACCTTTCTTTGCAAGGACACTCAAAATCCTGCCATCCATGGATTCTGTCAGTGTTTTGATCTGTTCACCATCAACATTGCGTGCAGCAGCAACCACAGCCTCCCAGACACTGTTCAGAGAGGTGTACTGTTTTCCCTCCTTGTAAATCTCACAATTTGATGATGGACCACAGGTTCTCAATGGGGTTCAGATCAGGTGAACAAGGAGGCCATGTCATTAGATTTTCTTCTTTTATACCCTTTCTTGCCCAGCCACGCTGTGGAGTACTTGGACGCGTGTGATGGAGCATTGTCCTGCATGAAAATCATGTTTTTCTTGAAGGATGCAGACTTCTTCCTGTACCACTGCTTGAAGAAGGTGTCTTCCAGAAACTGGCAGTAGGACTGGGAGTTGAGCTTGACTCCATCCTCAACCCGAAAAGGCCCCACAAGCTCATCTTTGATGATACCAGCCCAAACCAGTACTCCACCTCCACCTTGCTGGCGTCTGAGTCGGACTGGAGCTCTCTGCCCTTTACCAATCCAGCCACGGGCCCATCCATCTGGCCCATCAAGACTCACTCTCATTTCATCAGTCCATAAAACCTTAGAAAAATCAGTCTTGAGATATTTCTTGGCCCAGTCTTGACGTTTCAGCTTGTGTGTCTTGTTCAGTGGTGGTCGTCTTTCAGCCTTTCTTACCTTGGCCATGTCTCTGAGTATTGCACACCTTGTGCTTTTGGGCACTCCAGTGATGTTGCAGCTCTGAAATATGGCCAAACTGGTGGCAAGTGGCATCTTGGCAGCTGCACGTTTGACTTTTCTCAGTTCATGGGCAGTTATTTTGCGCCTTGGTTTTTCCACACGCTTCTTGCGACCCTGTTCACTATTTTGATGAAACGCTTGATTGTTCGATGATCACGCTTCAGAAGCTTTGCAATTTTAAGAGTGCTGCATCCCTCTGCAAGATATCTCACTATTTTTTACTTTTCTGAGCCTGTCAAGTCCTTCTTTTGACCCATTTTGCCAAAGGAAAGGAAGTTGCCTAATAATTATGCACACCTGATATAGGGTGTTGATGTCATTAGACCACACCCCTTCTCATTACAGAGATGCACATCACCTAATATGCTTAATTGGTAGTAGGCTTTCGAGCCTATACAGCTTGGAGTACGACAACATGCATGAAGAGGATGATGTGGTCAAAATACTAATTTGCCTAATAATTCTGCACTCCCTGTACTGGTTGACACTTATTCAGGGCAATCGATTGTTTGGCTAAGGAAAAATCATTTTGCAAGACACTTTGAAAGCCCTTTTGGGTTTTTTTCTGGGGTTATTACCACATGGCTGTTTTTTTAGTCACTTAGGAGTGATTTACTAGGCCTCAGATGCGCACTTAGAATTGCAGATAAGTTCATGCTGTTTATGAAAAAATGGTAGTGTAGACTGTGAGGTCAGGAATGGAATGTATAGCTCACCTGAAAAAACTTTTATCCCAATAGTTTTAAAACGGTTTGATGGATTAGGTGGCGCAAACAAATGCTATTCCCAGAGTGATGCGTTTGATGTTGATTTATCCTAAATGTAAATATAATATATATATGTATATATTTGGCGAATATCGCTAGTTATGATTATTATGTCTCAGGTTGTTAGATAATCTATTATTCTTTAAGGATTTATTCTTTATTTTAAAATATATATTTTTATTCCTTATAGTGAATATTGCCACAAGACAAGCTAATGTTAAAAATTTCCAATTTTTATTGGGTATATTAAACAATTTTGTATTACACGCAATAAACTTAAAATATACTTGACACCGGTGTCGGTTTATGATTTTAAAAGCTGATATCATATGGTAACACAAATCTAAAAACTGTTATGATCACACAAATATATAATATAAAAAGCATTAAAATGTGTATATATATATATATATACATCAGACGTGTGCTTATTTCTTCAAGATATAGCTCTGTTATTTCTGTTTTGCCAAATAGTGGGCAGAGTAAATTTAAACACACTTTGGTATATTATATTCAAACAGTACCTTTATAGTGTATCTGTGTGATATCACTATATAGTTTGAAACCGATGTTGGTGGAGAATTCCACCTAGTTAAAAATATGGCCAGGCTTTGTTATGTGCAGGATAGTGCGGTTAAATACACGCCGCTCGGTAGATATAGAATTCTTCCGTGACCTGATAAGATGTTGCAGCTGTAGGTCTCTTTTGTGTATGGATGCTGCGGTTAAATATATGCCACTTGGTAAATACCTACAGTGACCTTTCTTGGTTAACAGCTGAATAGTCTCTTCGGTAGTGCGGTTAAATATATGCCGCTTTTTCTCTCGCCGGTCAGTGACCGATCTGATTGCTGGAGGTGAAATGATCTCAGGTTAGTGGAGATATGCGGTTATGGGTGAACCGCCAGGTGTAGATTCATATGCGGCTTGAATTGGTCGCTCTATACCTTTGTGTTCTTCTTGTTCCTGTCGGTCAGTGACCTGTGTCAAAGGTGTGAATGGAATTGCTCCGTCTTCATGCGGTTAAATAAGTGCCGCTAGGTACGTTCTCAGTTATGGACTGGTTTAAATGAAAGTCTGGTTCCAATCTGTGGTTAAGAAGAGTTCCTCTCGTGGTTTGTACAATAAGTGTACTGTTGCTCAGGTATCTACGCGTTTCGGCTTGGCAGCCTTTATCAAGATACCTGTGAGGTAGATGTGTTTGATATTTATACCCTTTTAGGTTAACACTTTAAGTGCCTGTTATATTTTTGTCAATCATGTGTACTTTATCAAAATTAATTATAATGGCTCTTGTTTAGACTTATTTAGGCAAGTTAACATTTATACACGTTTGACATAGTTTATGTACAAAAGTTAATTTAAGTTATATAAATTGGATGAATCACTATAAGGAGTAAACCTATTGTGTATGGATGTGTTTTATCTAATAATTTACATTTTATGTGTTGTGGTGTTAAAACTGCTTCTAATGGCACTATAAAGGCTAAAAACACTCATAATGTGTGTATAATTCTGTAAATGTGTTATAATCTGTTTCTTTAAACAGCTTTTGATGTGTGCCTTTATGAAATTGTGTTTATTAAGATAGATTTGCTTGGTGTCCTATGGATCATTAGAAGGTAATGTTCCCTTGTCAATGCTGGGAATACATTTAGTTTGTAATCCTTATAATAAATAGGGTTGAAATTTAAATTGGAAATCGATCACTCGAGTGTCCATTATATGGTGTTATTCTCTGATATTTAACAACTTTGGGTGTATTACGTATTGTAGTGGTAGTTCACTTTAGGTACATCTAATGGTATCACTACCTATCTACTAAAAGCAGTGGAGGCTACTCCATTGGAGCACACTCGCACGTGCCCCCCGCAGCCCAGAAGAAAGAAAAAAAAACCCAGAAAAAAATATATAATTTTTCAATAGCCCCCTATTGAAAAAAATTATATATTTTTTTTACCCCCAGAATAAAAAAATAAATTTGTTTCAATGTTTTTTTAATACAATTTTTATTATTTATGCCCTGCCTGGCCCCTGTACTGTTTGAACATACACACACAGTGTCACAGCCACTGTAGTACTATCTAATAGTTGGTCCCTAGGGCCTAAGCGCACGTGCGATAGAGAATCTATGGCACTGTGTCTGTGCGCATGCTAAATTTGGCTGCTGCGCAGCTCCCAGCCTCCTCATCCCCATAGACGGCTGATCGCACACTTCAGCCTGTGCGAGGGGTGGGAGGTGTTAAGAGCGAGCCCAGGCAGCAGCCAGTGACACAGGAGAAGAGCCGAGTCTGAGCGTCATCACTAACAGTCACGTGATGACGCTTGAGACGCTCCTCCCAGGTTCCAGTGGGTCAATCCTTGTATGGAGATGGGGTCATCCGAGGTGCTGCCCGGGTAGAAACAAAAACACATGTTGAGCCCAACCAGGGCCACATGCTACTGCGACGCCGACACCTACTGTCATCGGAGTGGTGAGTTTGGTGACTGCTAAGACTAGCTACCAGGGACAGTGCGGCGGCAGGTCTTTAAATGTATTAAGACCTTTTGTGGAATATTACTTCTAATATTTATTTGCCTAAATAGGATGTGTGGTACAGTTTAGGACCAATGACATTGACATGTTGCAGGTTTGAGTGCTGTGGTAGTCACGGGTTTTATTAGGATGCATCAGTTACCCCCCATTTTTTCTTAGGGATATTTTACCATGTATGATTGAAGGGCATAGTTCATTTTTATTCTACCTAAAATGAGCTGAGAAACAAGTGTGCTCCAAAATATAACTAAAGAGCACTGATCATTGAAGCCAATTACTGGGCATTCTCCGTGATAAAAAGCTGTTTGTGGAATGTTATTTTCCCTAAAATGAGTACCTTTAGGAGATATATTCTTTTTAAGGATAAACTGGATATGAGTTTTGTTAAGCCCTAACAACAAAAATGTAGCATTTTTTTCACATTTAGTCATGAAAATGCTATGATTGTGCATCTGTTAGCACTCTACAAATAACTAATAATAATACTACAGTATCTATTTACTATACTAACCATGGGATTAATAAATCATATACACGTTTGGTACCTGTGTGCTAAGGAGTCATAGGGTAGTCTTATTTTCCCTTTTTATTCTTTCTCCTTACTGCTATGTCAGCAATACACATAAAAACATTCTGTTAAAATATAAAGAATACCTATATTGAAATGTGTTTCCTGGATGGATTTTTAGAAGGTTTTAGAAAACATGTTTTTTTGTGACATTATGATTTTCAATAAAGGATATCAAGAGAATTAAGTTAATTTAATAATAGAAATAAATTCAAAAGTCTAATAAAATTGTATGCTCTTTCTGAATAATATCTCTTTAATCCTGGTAAAAGGGGTAAACACATAACTACTGAGAAGGAGATGACTGCTGATTGGGTATGTGCATATGCTTTTAACTAGCTCACCAGCTGTGTCCTGCTCAAGAATTAAGTGCATCTATGTGTTTAACTTACTTAAGGGGTTTAAACACTAATACTAATGGGAAAATAACATGCTCTAAAACACTTAGTTTATTTTTGCATTAGAATGGCCCTTTAACATAAGTTTACTATTATAGGTATTGATTAGCAACTGTGTTAGTCCTCCTTAAAGGGATAGTTTATTCAAAAATAAACTTTCATGATTCAGATAGAGCATACCATTTTAAACAACTTTCTAATTTACTTCTATTATCTAATTTGCTTCATTCTCTTGATATTCTTTCCTGAAAAGCATATCTAGATAGGCTCAGTAGCTTCTGATTGGTGGCTGCACATAGATGCCTCCTGTGATTGGCTCGCCCATGTGCATTGCTATTTCTTTGACAAAAGATATATCTAAAGAATGAAGCAAATTAGATAATAGAAGTAAATTGGAATGTTTAAAATTGTATTCTCTGTCTGAATTATGAAAGAAAACTTTTGGGTTTAATGTCCCTTTAAGGTAACTGGCAGAGTGTACCTATGTATATGTACACACCCACATTAAAATGGGCGGAGCCATATGAGGGGCGGGGCTAGTGCTCCCCCATCTTCAAAAGTCACCAGCCGCCACTGACTAAAAGTAAGGAATTCTGGCTCATAATTTGTGAATTTGACGTGTATTAAAACTAATTATAAAATTAAGGAATGCTAGAATATCACTCAATGGCAATACTGCCTGTTTCTTTTCCATAGGTTTATGTGCAACTGTCAGTGGTAGTTCACTTTAGGTACATCCAATGGTATCACTACCTATCTACTAAAAGTAAGGAATTCTGGCTCATAATTTGTGAATTTGACATGTGTATTAAAACTAATTATAAAATTAAGGAATGTTAGAATATCACTCAATGGGAATACTACCTGTTTCTTTTCCATAGGTTTATGTGTAACTGTCAGTTACACATAAACCTATGGAAAAGAAACAGGTAGTATTGCCATTGAGTGATATTCTAACATTCCTTAATTTTATAATTAGTTTTAATACACATGTCAAATTCACAAATTATGAGCCAGAATTCCTTACTTTTAGTAGATAGGTAGTGATACCATTAGATGTACCTAAAGTGAACTACCACTACAATACATAATACACCCAAAGTTGTTAAATATCAGAGAATAACACCATATAATGGACACTCGAGTGATCGATTTCCAATTTAAATTTCAACCCTATTGATTATGATAAAGTAATTTTTATTATTTTGTTGCAAGTGCATAATAACAAAAAGAAATATAATTCAAGAAATTAACAGTACAAGAAAACAGAAATCCTGGTTTTCTAAAATCACATCATGAATAAAGTGGTACAAGTTACGTGTCATTAAATCATTCAATCTCCATATCATAACCTCTAAGGCCACTGTTGCAAACAGAGGACTTCATAACACCCAGCATTTATGAAACAATATTCAATATAATAAAGGATTTTCTCTTATAGCTGGGGTAAGAGTAACTTAGCATACAATTGTGGTGCTTTAAGGTTCTCTTAGATTACATACTGCCAGGATAAGAAATAATAAGTTGAAGAGATAGTGAAGGGGGAAAAAGTTAGAGAGAGCAAAGAGAGGGAGAGAGAGGTGTGGAATAGAGGAAAGGGTGTCTCCTGACCATTCTACCCAGCTTTATTTGGAAATTGGTTATATGTGGGGTTATTATGCCTCCCATTAATCTGAATTTTATCTATCGTGTTTTGGGGGTTTTGAGGTACAGATATTATGACAGTCCAAGTGGGGGGCTCTAGAAGACTAGACTAGTGTATTAGGACACATTGTGTAATATCCAGTAGTACCATACTTTCTGGAAGGTTTCTTGAGTATCTAGAAGGAATGCTGCCTGCTCTGACATGTTATAATAGAATTTAATTTTTAGTTTGATTTCGTCCCAGTGTGGGGCGCACTCCCTCCAATGGCGGGCTATACATATTCTCGTGGCTGTGCATGCTATCCTAATAAATAGATTAATGTATTTGTTAAATTCTTCAAGTCTAACGTGGAGTAAAGCTTGTTCTATGGTAAGCTTGATGGGGCTGTCTATGATATAGCTCAAGAACCGTGATAGTTGGTTCCACACCCTGCGTATTTGTGGGCAGTCCCACCACATATGTCTATAGTCCCCTAGCTCCCCGCAGCCTCTGTAACAGAGTCTAGATCTATCCTTGGTGGAGTGTGAGGTTATCAGTGGTGTTAGATACCAGCGAAAGTTGGTCTTGATGCAGTTTTCCCACATGTCTGCATTTAAGAGTCCCTTCCCTGCACTAGATAGCATTACATGCCACTCTTGAGTCTCCACCTCCCTATTGATATCCCTTTCCCATTTGGTTTGTAGGGTGGATTTAGTAGTATCTGATGCAGGCTGGATTGCTTGGTATAGCCTAGAGATGGTGTTCTTGGGCCTGGATGAGGTGCTACATATGTTCTCTAGTACAGAGGATACGTTTTTAGATATGGATGGTAGGATAGGGTGGATGATAGAGCTGAGTTGTAGGTATAAAAACCATTCTAATTTGATTGGCTGCAGTTTTTCCTGTAGTTGTGTGTAGCTCATTATTTTACCACCCACCAACAAGTCAGCTATTCTGTAGAGTCCTCTGTTTTCCCATTTTTGGATAGTGGGGATCAGTTCGTGTCTAACCAAGCTTGTAAGTGTGGCTTTCGCGGAATGTGTGGGAAGAAGAGTTAAAGAGGTGGTCAATCTAGACCATTGTTTAATCATAAGGTCTATTACTGGATAGGTGTGATGCTTCCTATTAAGGCACTGTTTAGGGTCCCAAAGAATCATGTCTCGTGGGTTGATTTCTGCTATATCTGCTTCTAATTGTGTCCAAATAATGTCTCTGTCTGGGTCATTAAGGAGTGCGGTCTGTGCTAGTCTTGCTGCCTGATAATAGTGATTAAGATTTGGTGCCCCCACCCCCCCCCCCATTTGTCTGTTCCTAGAGAGGACTGCTGAAGGAATTCGGGCCTTTTTGTTCCCTCTTATAAAACCTATTAAATGCTTTTGTAGGTCGTCTAAATCTGGACCTGGTATTCTAATTGGCAGGGTACGGAATAAATATAAGATCCTTGGTAGTATCATCATTTTGACTGCTGACAGTCTACCAAACCATGTAAATCTCATTTTACTCCATTTATTTAAGTCTTGTTTAATAGATTTATACATAGGGGGATAGTTTGTCTGGTATAATTTCGATGAGCATGAGGTTAGGTTTATCCCTAAGTATCTAAGGGAGTTTTTAGCCCATTTAAATTCAAAATTGGCCTCAATCAGTTTTTTGGTATTGTCCGGGAGGTGTATGGGTAGGGCTTAATTTTATAGCCTGAAATTAAGGAAAAGGAGTTGAGGGTTTGGTAAAGGTTCGGGAGAGTCACCAGTGGTCTTGATAAGGAAAGTAGGTTGTCGTCCGCGAAGAGAGTGAGTTTATATTCTTTTTGTTTAATTTTAATACCAGTTATATCAGGGGATTTTCTAATATGTTGGGCCAGGGGTTCGATACATAACGCGAACAGTAACGGGGATAAAGGGCAGCCCTGACGGGTTCCATTGAGGACAGCAAATCTTTCAGATTGGTGGCCCATGGCTCTTACGCTTGCTGAGGGAGAGGAGTATATACTTTGGATTGCTGTCATAAATTCTCCAGATATACCTATTTTGGATAATACTGTCTGCATGTATGTCCAGTCAACTCGCCTTCTCCGCGTCCAATGAGAGGAGCAGAGAAGGCGTCCGTGTCTCGTGCATGTAGTCAATCAGGGATACCATTCTCCTGATATTATCAGGAGCTTCCCTGTTTTGAATAAAACCGACCTGGTCTGGGTGGATCAGTTTGGGGAGTAAGGGCTTAAGGCGATTAGCCAGAATCTTAGTGAAGATTTTTAAATCTTGGTTTATTAAAGATATTGGTCTATAACTCTGACACCGTGTCCTGTCTTTGCCTGGTTTTGGGAGTACTATGATTTTAGCGTTTAGTAAGTCAGGGGGGATCATATGGCCTTGTAATATGGAATTGCAGAATTGAACTAGATGTTTTGTGAGGGAAGGTTTGAAATGTTTGTAATATTCCCCTGGGAAACCGTCAGGGCCTGCCGCCTTGCCTGGCTTTAAGTCCTTAAGAACCCCTAGGACCTCTCTGTCTGTAATGTCGGCATTTAAAGAGTCTAATTCTTGATTACTGATCTTGGGTAGGGCTGCTTCCTCCAGAAAAACGTCAAGGGATGTCTGTGTCATTTCTGTTTTTGTTACTTTCCGGCCGTCATATAGAGAGCCGTAGTAGGCTGCGAATGAGTCAACTATATCTTTGGGGTTTGACGTTAGAGTCCCTTGAGAATTATAAAGGGAGGGGATGGACATGTCTCTGGTTCTGTTCCTAATTTTGTGGGCCATAAATTTATCTGGTTTATTAGCATATAGAAAATATTTAGATTGAAGTCTGAGTCCTGCTCTGGATGATTGGTCGGAAAGTAGTTTGTCTAGTGCTTGTCTCTTGTCTTGTAAAGATTTATAGAGACTTGGTGAGCCAGAAAGTTTGTGTCGTCTCTCTAGGTTAGATATATCCCTTTGGAGTGAGTCAAAAAAAGCTTTGGTTTTACGTTTGGCATGTGACTTCATTTGGATTAACAACCCTCTTATAACTGATTTATGAGCTGCCCATACCTGTATAGGGTTATCTACAGTGTTTGTATTTAGAGTCCAGTATTCCTCCATGTGTCTGAGGACCTTCTCCTTATGTGTTGGATATTTTAATGTTAAAGGATCGAAAGACCAACTTTTTGTGTTATTGTGTGGGAGAATCCCTTTCAGTTTTAGTAAGATTATGGAGTGATCAGACCACACACATGGGTGAATAGAGGAAGACACTAGGTTGGCTACAAGAATCTGGCTTGAAAAAATGTAGTCTAAGCGGAAGTATTTGCGATGCGCTGTGGAATAAAATGTGTGATCTGTCGTAATGCCGTAAAGGGCTTTCCATGTATCTAGTAGGTTGTGCCCCGCCAAAGTCTGGAGTATTGCAAGAGCCTTTTTATTTAGTCTATGTTGTGTAGCTGAGAGTGGTATGTTTAAGGTTTGAGACTGTGTGTAAAGAGATACATTAAAGTCCCCTGCTAAGAAAATTCTGGCTGCATTCCAGCTAGTGAGGAGGTAAGATAAATTGGTGAAGAACTGTTCTTGGTGTTCGTTGGGGGCATATACATTACAAAAGACCAGTTCAACGTCATTAATGGTGCCTCTGATGATGAGGTATCTACCCTCTCTGTCTGCAATAGATTCAATTAGGTGGAAGTTTAGAGAGGAGTGTAGGAGTATGGACACCCCCCGTTTTTTCTGGTCAAGCGTTGAGTGGTAATGTAGAGGGAATTGTCTTTCCCAATATTTCGGGATCTGGGAGGACAGAAAGTGAGTCTCTTGCATGAATATGACTGTGGCCCCTAGGAGTTTATACTGTGATATAGCTTTCCGTCTTTTGGTGTCTGAGTTAAGGCCTCTAACATTATGTGAGACTAATGTAATATTTGTGCTAGCCATCTAGGTGTTGAATAAGTGCCTTGATGTCGTGATGTATCAGTGTGTTTGAGATTACCTGACCCCTCGTGTTGGATCTATCCAAGTTTGGTGAGTCCGAGATTCCCCCTTGAGTATCAGTCCAACTTCCATATGGTAGGAGCATTTTTGGTCTTATGGTGAGTAATGGTGAGGAGAAGAAAAGAGAGGTAAGAAAGAAAATATTCTGGTAGAAAGAGAGGGGAGGAAAACAAAACAGGTTAATCAAGTTGTACATCATGTTATCAATCCAAGTAGTTAAACCTGTAATAAATAATAGAAAAAATATTTCTCGACAAAACATGTAAAAATAAACTTTTTCTAGAGGGGCTGTCAGGGGCCGGGGAGATGCTGCCCACCTACCCTCTTGGTGTTTAAGGCAAACATAGTAAGAGAGGTCTTACTAGCTAAACAGTGCTAATAATGTAGACTTAGTCTCCAACCTTTCTATCCTCAAATCTATAAGCTATAACTGGCTAGGATGGAGGACACCCCCTACATTCTTTACTAAACTCTAATCTAACAAGAAACAAAACTATATTCTAAAATTCTAACATTGCTGCTGAAAAAACTGTAACAGGCTTTGGTGTTAAAGTTCGTGAAGTGAGTCACCCTGTCTCATTGCCCAAGTGTTTGTGGGCTGGACAGAAAGGAAGTTAGTGCACAACTGGGTCTAGGTTGAGCCCATCAAGTGTTTTTTAGGTCTTTCGTGGGGATCCTTGCCCACTGTGATCTCTGTGACTTCATGGGTATCCTCTGTGGTTTTCGGTGTCTCCGTGGGTGGTGAAGGACCTGGCGTGGGGGGTATGTCTAGACCTAAAGCATCACAAATATCTGGGATCCCCTCTGCATCTCTGATTGTCAACAATTTATTGTCTTTTGATATATGAAGGGCAAAAGGGTATCCCCATCTGTATTGGATCTGGTTGCTTTCTTAAGAGGGTTGTGAGAGGTCTTAAGGCTCCCCTTCTTTGTAGCGTTCTATTGGCTGAGATCCTGGAAAAAGTGCACCACGTTACCTCTAAATTTGAAGGTGGGTTGTTTTTGCTGCATCTCTGAGTATTTATCTTTTTCAGGAAACCTTAGGAAGGCCACAATGACATCTCTTGGTGGAAAGTCAGCTTTGGGCTTAGGCTTGAGTGCTCTGTGGGCTCTTTTCTATTTCAATTACTGTGGACGTGTCCACTCCTGTTATCGCACAGAACAGTTGATGGAGGTATGAGGGTAGATCTGTACGTGTTATATGATTTCCGGGATTCCCTTGAGCGAATGTTACATCTTCTGCTCCTATTCTCCATGTCCTTCCAACTTGTCCAGCAGTTCGTTTACTACCTGCTTGTTGTTGGGGCTGTCTGTTGTACCGCCGTCTCTACATCTTCTATAATGTTGTCATTGTTTTCCTCCAGAGATTCAACCCTCGCCTCCCAAGTCTGATATGTCTTTTTTAATATCATTTAGGCTTTCGTTCATAGAGGTGTGCATGGCATCCATTTTTGCCCACAGCTTGTCGAAGCTGCTTGTGATATCTTGTTTGGATACCAGGAGATGTAGATCTGCTCTGGTCAAAGGTGTATCTTCATCTGTAGTGTGAGGCTTCCATTGGTGTGACCTCAATAGGTGTTCTGATTTCAGGGTTTTGCTCAGCCAGGTTATCGCTTTGCGTTTGTTTGAAGTAAGAGGTAACTGGAGTGTTCTTCCCTCCACCCATTTTTTCTGTTTTATTCAGCCTCTTCGAAGTCATTTTAATATGCTTGTCAGGGTGTTTCTGTGATGGGGTTGTTGTATGTGGAGAGGTAGATGAATCACTTTCAGAACAATTATAATACTTTTCTTATCTTGGGTTTAACTCGTATTTTTCACAACATCTTCATGCAATATCAGTAACAGCCACTAGATGGCAGATTTACATTAGAAATGAAAAATTGCTGAGGAACTTGAGTTTCCCTGTGTGTAGTGACTCTTTTATCCGCTAGGTGGCAGGCTTGTATAAGAAATGAGAAAAAATGCCAGAGAGAGACCTCTTTATGTTACAGCGCTGTTGTCCACCAGATGGCAGGTCTGTGTTAGAGGATATTAGAATTAGTGGAAAGTTCAGCTATGGCTGGAAAAGAAAGTGAAAGCAAAGCCTGTAACGAACCGCTTATCTGCAGTATATTTCACTGAAATGTTCCCAACTTTGCTGTTACTTTAAGCCTGTTTTTAGATGGAGTTTAGGGTTTATGGTGATCACAGTGCATTTTTTAATAAATAACCCCTTTGTCGGAGTTGAGTGGGGTTTCTTGTAAGCCCGGTTCAGAGAGCGAGGGTATCTTAATAATGGCCACGTGGAGTGTGTTATAAAGCTAGAGGCCAACACCTAGCTGCCGTGTGCTCAGAATTTTACTGTCCGTAATTATAGAGAGGGTTATATGGCTGTGGCTTCTCTCCGTTGTCTGTGCTATTGCTCAGGATTTGTTATTATGCTGTGCGGGTCAGTCCTATCCCTTAATATGAGCGCTCCTCTTATACTATCTCTGCCGCCCTTATGTCTGTGTGCGCTCCGCTTGTGGGTTGGTGTGTGTCCCTGGGGGGATATCACAGGAGCTAGAGCCAAGGCTGTGTGGGGAGCGGTGTCGGATCACTTACCCGCTCTCCAGATGCAATGCGTCTCTGATGTTTAGCCGTTCATTTCACTGTGCTGGCTATTGAGAGCGAAGTGTGGGCACATTGTTGTGAGATAACGGTTTCAGGCATTGAGGAAAGATGGCGGCAGCAGACGGATCTTTGTGTCTCAGATAAGTCGCGACTTTTACATGCTTGGGGTATGAAAGGGGTATCCTCTGGTACACTGCACTCTCATAGTTTAATTCATCCTCTATAGAGCCCTCTTAGGTTGTTTTTGTGCGGGCTGTGGTGCATCTGTGGTCTGACTTGCGGAGCTCTAAGGAGAGACGTCCATCTTGGATGTAGGCAAACTCCGCCCCCCAACCCTATTGATTATAAGGATTACAAACTAAATGTATTCCCAGCATTGACAAGGGAACATTACCTTCTAATGATCCATAGGACACCAAGCAAATCTATCTTAATAAACACAATTTCATAAAGGCACACATCAAAAGCTGTTTAAAGAAACAGATTATAACACATTTACAGAATTATACACACATTATGAGTGTTTTTTAGCCTTTATAGTGCCATTAGAAGCCGTTTTTAACACCACAACACATAAAATGTAAATTATTAGATAAAATACATCCATACACAATAGGTTTACTCCTTATAGTGATTCATCCAATTTATATAACGTATATTAACTTTTGTACATAAACTATGTCAAACGTGTATAAATGTTAACTTGCCTAAATAAGTCTAAACAAGAGCCATTATAATTAATTTTGATAAAGTACACATGATTGACAAAAATATAACAGGCATTTAAAGTGTTAACCTAAAAGGGTATAAATATCAAACACATCTACCTCACAGGTATCTTGATAAAGGCTGCCAAGCCGAAACGCGTAGATACCTGAGCAACAGTACACTGATTGTACAAACCACGAGAGGAACTCTTCTTAACCACAGATTGGAACCAGACTTTTCATTTAAACCAGTCCATAACTGAGAACGTACCTAGCGGCACTTATTTAACCGCATGAAGACGGAGCAATTCCATTCACACCTTTGACACAGATCGGTCACTGACCGACAGGAACAAGAAAAACACAAAGGTATAGAGCGACCAATTCAAGCCGCATATGAAATCTACACCTGGCGGTTCACCCATAACCGCATATCTCCACTAACCTGAGATCATTTCACCTCCAGCAATCAGATCGGTCACTGACCGGCGAGAGAAAAAGCGGCATATATTTAACCCGCACTACCGAAGAGACTATTCAGCTGTTAACCAAGAAAGGTCACTGTAGGTATTACCAAGCGGCATATATTTAACCGCAGCATCCATACACAAAAGAGACCTACAGCTGCAACATCTGATCAGGTCACGGAAGAATTCTATATCTACCGAGCGGCGTGTATTTTAACCGCACTATCCTGCACATAACAAAGCCTGGCCATATTTTTAACTAGGTGGAATTCTCCACCAACATCGGTTTCAAACTATATAGTGATATCACACAGATACACTATAAAGGTACTGTTTGAATATAATATACCAAAGTGTGTTTAAATTTACTCTGCCCACTATTTGGCAAAACAGAAATAACAGAGCTATATCTTGGAGAAATAAGCACACGTCTGATGTGTATATATATATATACATTTTAATGCTTTTTTATATTATATATTTTATATATTTGTGTGATCATAACAGTTTTTAGATTTGTGTTACCATATGATATCAGCTTTTAAAATCATAAACCAACACCGGTGTCAAGTATATTTAAGTTTATTGCGTGTAATACAAAATTGTTTAATATACCCAATAAAAATTGGACATTTTTAACATTATCTTGTCTTGTGGCAATATTCACTATAAGTAATAAAAATATATATTTTAAAATAAAGAATAAATCCTTAAAGAATAATAGATTATCTAACAACCTGAGAACATAATATATCATAACTAGCGATATTCGCCAAATATATACATATATATATTATATTTACATTTAGGATAAATCAACATCAAACGCATCACTCTGGGAATAGCATTTGTTTAAGTTCATGCTGTTTCACATTGGAGGGTCCTGCTGATGTTTTGAGGGCCTAAAAGAAGCTATATTCCCCTAAATCTGATCCCTAAGGGAAAAGCCTGTCACCAGGAAAATCTACCATAAGATATGGCGGAAATATCTTTGTTGGTGTGAATCCAAGGGTTACTCATGGAGTAAGATTAGGATTCCCAGGATATTGTCCTTTCTCCAAGATGGACTGAAGAAAGGATTGTCAGCTAGTTCCTTAAAAGGACAAATATCTGCTTTGTCTATCCTATTACACAAGCGTCTGGCAGAGGTACCCAGACGTCAAAGCGTTTGCTCAGGCTTTAGTCAGAATCAAGCCTGTCTATAAACCTGTGGCTCCGCCATGGAGTTTTGAATCTAGTTCTTTCAGTTCTTCAAGGGGTTCCGTTTGAACCTTGTACATTCCATAGACAATAAGTTGTTATTTGGAAAGTTTGTTTTTGATAGCTATCTCTTCTGCTCGAAGAGTTTCAGAATTATCTGCCTTACAGTGTGATTCATCTTACCTGGTGTTCCACGCAGATAAGGTAGTTTTGCGTACCAAGCCTGGTTTTCTTCCTAAAAGTTGTTTCTAACAAGAATATTAACCAGGGAAATAGTTGTTCCTTCTCTGTGTCCTAATCCATCTTCGAAGAAGGAACGTCTATTACACAATCTTGGATGTAGAGTTCGTGCTTTAAAGTTCTATTTACAAGCAACTAAGGATTTCAGACAAACATCTTCCTTGTTTGTTATCTATTCTGGTAAGAGGAGAGGTCAGAAAGCGACTGCTACCTCTCTTTCCTTTTGGCTGAAAAGCTTCATCCGTTTGGCCTATGAGACTGCTGGCCAGCAGCCTCCTGAAGGAATTACTGCTCATTCTACCAGAGCAGTTGCTTCCACATGGGCTTTCAAAAATGAGGCTTCTGTAGAACAGATTTGTAAGGCAGCGACTTGGTCTTCACTGCATACTTTTGCCAAATCTTACAAATTTCGATACTTTTGCTTCTTCGGAGGCTATTTTTGGGAGAAAGGTTTTGCAAGCAGTGGTGCCGTTTAAGGTACCTGTCTTGTTCCCTCCCTTCATCCATGTCCTAAAGCTTTGGTATTGGTATCCCACAAGTAAAGGATGAATCCGTGGACTGGATACACCTTGCAAGAGAAAACAGAATTTATGCTTACCTGATAAATTACTTTCTCTTGCGGTGTATCCAGTCCACGGCCCGCCCTGGCATTTAAGTCAGGTAAAAAATTTTTTTGTTTAAACTACAGTCACCACTGCACCCTATGGTTTCTCCTTTTTCTTCCTAACCTTTGGTCAAATGACTGGGGGGTGGAGCTAGAGGGGGAACTATATGGACAGCTTTGCTGTGTGCTGTCTTTGCTACTTCCTGTAGGGAATGAGAATATCCCACAAGTAAAGGATGAATCCGTGGACTGGATACACCGCAAGAGAAAGTAATTTATCAGGTAAGCATAAATTCTGTTTTTACCTCTGACTTTTGTAAATCAACTTGTTTGACAAACTCATTTATTTTACACACTGATGTAGTTCGTTTACCAATTGATTATAGTTCCTTCTCTGATGTTTTTGATGCTAAAGAGGCAACAGCTTTTACTCCTCATAGGGTCTATGACTGCCCCATTGATCTTCTTCCCGGGGCTACCCATTCTCTGTGGACACATTTACCCTTTATCCTAACCAGAGCTTGAACATCTCAAAACGTACATAGACGAAAACCTACAAAAGGGCTTTATATGGCCATAGACTTCCCCCGCTGGTGCTGGCATATTTTTTGTTAAGAATAAAGATGTCTCCCTAAGGCCCATAATTGATTACAGATAATTGAATCAGCGTACAATAAAAAATCGTTATCCATTGCCTTTCATCCCAGAAATGATAGAACGCTTACAAGGTGCGACTATATTTACTAAGTTGGACTTGCGTGGGGCTTACAACCTTGTCAGAATGCGAGAGGGAGACGAATGGCTGACTGTGTTCTGCACCAGATATGGTCTATATGAATACACCATCATGCCATTCGGTCTCTGTAACGCCCCCGCCACTTTCCAACATTTTGTCAATGACATTTTCAGAGACCTGCTAGACATATTTTTAGTCATCTATTTAGACGACATTCTTATTTATTCTGCCAATCATCTAGAGCATGTTACACATGTAAAGACCGTTTTAACACGACTTAGGCAACATAAACTTTATGCCAAGTGTACTTTCAATACCGATCATATCACTTTTCTCGGTTACCAAATTTCCCCTAATGGAATAGAGATGGAGTCTAGCAAAATAAATACAATCTCACAGTGGAAACCCCCAAAAAACAAGAGGGAAGTACAGTGTTATATGGGTTTCTCCAATTTCTATTGGAAGTTTTAAAAAAAACTTTGCCTCAATAACAAAACCCATCACAGATTTGACAAAAAAGGAAAACATTCAGTTCAAGTGGTCAAATACCGCTAACATAGCTTTTGAGAAACTCAAATGTTTATTTACTACAGCTCCTATTCTTCATTTTCCTGACTCCACTAAACAATATATACTTGAGGTTGATGCTTCGCAATATGCTTTTGGAGCTATATTGTCCAAAAGAGACTTCTTATCACAGCCCATCCACCCTGTTGCTTACTATGCCAGGGTACTTATTCCTGCAGAATCCAATTACCCCATTGGAGAGAAGAAGCTATTAGCCATTAAATCCGCGTTGGAGAATTGACATCACTTATTAGAGGGAACTCATTTACCAATATATATATATATACAGATCACAGAAATCTACAATTCCTTAAACAGACCAAGACTTTGTCTTCCAGACAAATTCGTTAGAATTTTTTTTTAATAGGTTCAACTATTTAATCACATTCAGACCAGGTTCTAAGAATGGGAAAGTGGATGCTTTATCCCGCAAGGAGGAAAGACCTGATATCCAACCATCCAAAGGTTCACTTATACCAGCTGAACACATTGTCGCAAAAATTTACAATGATCCTTCATATCTACAAGCTTGCCAACGATATGATACTACTTTGCCTATTCAGGATCTTATCAAAATAGATGATTGTTTTACCACAAAACTAACTTATACATTCCTCCTATTCTTTGCAATTGAGTATTACAGTCCATACATGATAGCTTTCTCGCTGGGACACCCATGTCAACAGAAGACCTACCAGCTATTAAATAGGACTTTTTGGTGGCCCACCATGCCATCTGACTCAAAAAATTATGTACGTACTTGTTTAACGTGTTCTACTACAAAAACTGACAGACAACTTCCATATGGATTACTCCTCTCACTACCAGTCCCTAAAAGACCATGGAGTGAGATCAGCATGGACTTTATCGTTGAGTTACCTAAATACGATGGTGGTAACACCATTCTCATTGTTGTAGACCTATTGACCAAGATGGCACACTTCCTTCCTCATTCAACCTTACCATCAGCATCTCAGACTGCCAGATTATTCCTTAACAACAAAGTGAAGTTACATGGCCTTCCTACTTCTATCACCAGCGATCGTGGGTCCAAATTCACTTCCAAATTTTGGAAGGAATTGTGTCGGATTCTCCAAATCCAACAACGCTGCTCCACTTCATACCATACTCAAACAAATGGACAACGTGAACGCACTAATCAGTGCCTTGAGAAATATTTACGTTGTTACTGTAATGCCGAACAAAACGATTGGAGCACTCTTTTACCCACAGCTGAATTCACTTACAACAATACAGTAAACTCATCCACAAATCAGACTCCTTCCTTCTCTAACTATGCTTTCCACCCCTCATATCACTTCCTACCGGATCGGGATACCACTTACCCGTCTCTCAATGACCTCACTAATGCCATCTCCTTGAATGTGCAATTGCTTCAAGACAACATCGTCTGCTCAGGATAGACAAAAAGTATTCTATGACCCGTAGATATCGTGTCCCACCTTCATATGTTATTGGTGACTTGGTGTGGTTGTCAACCAAGAACCTCAAAAACTGTCCACACCAACTAGGAAGCTCAGTGCAACGTTTTATTGGCCCTTTTCCAGTTTCCCCGAATCATCAACTCCAACGCGGTTAACCTTGAACTGCCTGCTTCTTATAGAATTCATCCTACATTTCATACATTTATCATCAAACCTTACTTACCTGTACGCTCTTGGACCTCCAGTCCTCATCTTGCTACCCCTCTACCTACTCCTGACCTTGATTATGAGGTTGATTCAATTCTGGACTCCATAGTCCTCAAGGGGACTACTGCAATACTTGGTTCATTGGGACTGGTTATGGTAAAGAGGAGGATTTCATGGGAACCCTCCGTGAACCTATCGGCACCTCGTTTGGTCTCCCTTTTCCATCGCCGGTTTCCCGACCGTCCTAGACCCTGAACCTCGCAGTGGTTCCATTTTTGGGGGGGCGTCCTGTAACGTTCCCCAACCTTGGTAAGCAAACTATGTTAATATACCTTTTAAATCTTACAAGCAGTCTCTGGTTCAGCCTATAAATAGGTTTCTCTTACTCCCTTCCTTGCTTGTTATTGATTCTGGTTGGATCTGTTTCCACTTCTGGATTTCAAGCCCAGATGACTACGGATCTCACCTGCAATACTTTTCTAGCAACAAGGAAACTAATTCTACTTGTTAGGATCTTTTTGTTCTACTCAGCTTTCTCCAGGAGTGAGGTAATTTAATCTAAGTTTGACTTCCTCACTTGCAGCGTGTCCCATCTCGACTGTGTGACGTCACCGTCGCCTGCATTACTCTGTCTTCCTGTCAGCTCTGTAGCAGTCTCCACGCTCCGGTAAGCAAACAAGCTAAACTGTTTTACTGGCTCTTCATCTATTCTAAAGGCAGTAATTTTTACATGAGTATATATCTTGAAGTAACCATTACAACTTACATTCAAATAATACCGTTCCAGTTTCATTTATATGCAGTACTGTGTTTTTTCCTTTCATTTTACTTTTTGATATTTATCCAGAGGTCTCAAGGTAGTTATTAGGAACTAGGTTCCTAGTCATAGTTGTGATAATTACCTGAGACTATTGGAGAGATTAATTTCTTCATTTCAAGCTACTCTGTAAAATCAGTAGTATTTACATAGTACCTTTTATTGCTCCACTACCATTTTTTCCTACAGCAAGCAACACAATTATATATACATTGAATTCTTATGTTTCTTTCTATTCATGAATCATGCAGGAACTGCTGCTGTGATTCATCACTTGAAATACTAACTGAATAATCTTACTGACATTTCTAACACCAGGTTACAGCAGTTTGGCAAACATATCAGCTTCCAAGGTAAAGGGACAGTCAACACCAAAATGGTTATTGTTTAAAAAGATAGATAATGGCTTTACTACCCATTCCCAAACATTGTTAGATTAATATACTTTATAACATTTAAACCTCTAAATGTTTGCCTGTTTCTAAGCCACTTCATACAGCCTCTGTGTGTGTATGTATGTGTGTGTGTATATATATATATATATACATATATATATATGTATCTGTGTATATGTATGTATGTATGTGATGTATGTGATGTGTGTGTGTGTGTGTGTGTGTATATATATATATATATATACACATACACAGTATCTCACAAAAGTGAGTACACCCCTCACATTTTTGTAAATATTTTATTATACCTTTTCATGTGACAACACTGAATAAATGACACTTTGCTACATTGTAAAGTAGTGAGTGTACAGCCTGTATAACAGGTTAAATTTGCTGTCCCCTCAAAATAACTCAACACACAGCCATTAATGTCTAAACCATTGGAAACAGAAGTGAGTACACCCCTAATTGAAAATGTCCAAATTTTGCGCAAAGTGTCTATTTTGTGTGGCCACCATTATTTTCCAGCACTGCCTTAACCCTCTTTGGCATGGAGTTCACCAGAGCTTCACAGGTTGCCACTGGAGTCCTCTTCCACTCCTCCATGATGACATCACCAAGCTGGTGGATTTTAGAGACTTTGCGCTCCCCCATCTTCCGTTTGAGGATGCCCCACAGATGCTCAATAGGGTTTAGGTCTGGAGACATGCTTGGCCAGTCCATCACCTTTACCCTCAGCTTCTTTAGCAAGGCAGTGGTCATCTTGGAGGTGTGTTTGGGGTCGTTATCATGTAGGAATACTGCCCTGCAGCCCAGTCTCCGAAGGGAGGGGATCATGCTCTGCTTCAGTGTGTTACAGTACATGTTGGCATTCATGGTTCCCTCAATGAACTGTAGCTCCCCAGTGCCGGCAGCACTCATGCAGGCCCCAGACCATGACACTCCCACCACCATGCTTGACTGTAGGCAAGACACACTTGTCTTTGTACTCCTCACCTAGTTGCTGCCACACACGATTGACACCGTCTGAACCAAATAAGTTTATCTTGATCTCATCGGACCACAGGACATGATTCCAGTAATCCATGTCCTTAGTCTGCTTGTCTTCAGCAAACTGTTTGCGGGCTTTCTTGTGCATCAAATTTAGAAGAGGCTTCCTTCTGGGACGACAACCATTCCGAACTAATTTGATGCAGTGTGTGGCGTATGGTCTGAGCACTGACAGACTGACCCCCGACCCCCTTCAACATCCGCAGCAATGCTGGCAGCAGTCATACGTCTATTTCCCAAAGACAACCTCTAGATATGATGCTGAGCAAGTGCACTTAACTTCTTTTGTCGACCATGGCGAGGCCTGTTCTGAGTGGAACCTGTCCTGTGAAACCACTGTATGGTCTTGCCCACGGTGCTGCAGCTCAGTTTCAGGGTCTTGGCAATCTTCTTATAGTCTCGCCATCTTTATTTAGAGCAACAATTCTTTTTTTCAAATTCCCAGAGAGTTCTTAGCCATGAGGTGCCATGTTGAGCTTCCAGTGACCAGTATGAGAGAGTGTGAGAGCGATAACACCAAAATTAACACACCTGCTCCCCATTCACACCTGAGACCTTGCAACACTAAAGAATCACATGACACCAGGGAGGGAAAATGGCTAATTTGGCCCAATTTGGATATTTCCACTTAGGGGTGTACTCACTTTTGTTGCCAACGGTTTAGACAATAATGGCTGTGTGTTGAGTTATTTTGAGGGGACAGAAAATTTACACTGTTATACAGGCTGTACACTCACTACTTTACATTGTAGCAAAGTGTCATTTCTTCAGTGTTGTCACATGAAAAGATATAATAAAATATTTACAAAAATGTGAGGAGTGTACTCACTTTTGTGAGATACTGTGTGTATATATGATATATATGTATGTATATGTGTGTGTGTATATATCTGTATGTATGTATGTATATATATATATATCTGTAGGTGTGTGTGTGTATATATATACTGTATATATGTATGTATGTAAATGTGTGTGTGTGTGTGTGTATATATATATATATATATATATATATAAAAAACACACAGAGAAAACCCAGCACTCACTTACAAGCTCTCAGCTAAAATTTAAAAGCAAAAATGGAAAGGTTAGTTACCGCATCTGGCCAAATGGGACAAGCCCAGGTACCTCGTCAAGGTCCTTTCCAATACCTGGGACCCTAAAACAGCCACACAATGCAAGCTTTCAAATCCAAAACAAACTGGGAACAAGGGAAGGGTGCACAGGAATATGTAATCACCCTAGACATATACAAAACACGAAGGGAACTGCACTCTCATACTGGACCGGGTACAAGTTCCCTTCCGTGTTTTGTATATGTCTAGGGTGATTACATATTCCTGTGCACCCTTCCCTTGTTCCCAGTTTGTTTGGATTTGAAAGCTTGCATTGTGTGGCTGTTTTAGGGTCCCAGGTATTGGAAAGGACCTTGATGAGGTACCTGGGCTTGTCCCATTTGGCCAGATGCGGTAACTAACCTTTCCCTTTTTGCTTTTAAATCTTAGCTGAGAGCTTGTAAGTGAGTGCTGGGCTTTCTCTGTGTGTTGTATTAATTTGTTTTGTAATTTTCCCTATGGTTCTTGCACCCAGACCTGACTGGGGTTAACTGCCAGTGACTCTGGGAGCAGCACAGCTTCCTGGTGAGTGCCAGTGGGCACCCAGGGCTGAGCATGTTGCAGGGTCATGGGATGTGTACCCGGTCCAGTATGAGAGTGCAGTTCCCTTCCGTGTTTTTGTATATATATATATATATATCTCTTCTAGCCCTTTGCAGTCAAACACCTTGTCTATAATTTTTTATGAATAATGTTTTATCATATAGTGTATATATAAGTGTAAACTGTAATTTTAATGTATTTATGTTGTGATTAGTGCATTTTTTTTTAACTCAATACCTTTACGCAAGCTTTGAAATCGTGCTAACCCCAATGAGAAACCATTTCCCTTACATCCATTATAAACATTACTGAAAACTGTATTAAAGGGACATAATACTCATATGCTAAATCACTTGAAACTGATGCAGTATAACTGTACAAAGCTGACAGGAAAATATCACCCTGAGCATCTCTATGTAAAAAAGGAAGATATTTTACCCTCACAACTTCCTCAGCTCAGCAGAGTAAGTTCTGTGTAAAAAGTAAAAAAAAAAATGAACAGCAGCCAATCAGCATCAGCAGTGCTGATGTCATGAACTCTTTTACTGTGATCTCATGAGATTTCACTTAACTCCTCATGGGATTTCATTTGTAAACTTCCTTACACTGAATATGGAAATAAGATGAGTGCACGAGGCTCAATCCTTCGGCTGTCCTGGGACAGACATACTGATTTGCTGCTTAGAAGTCCTTTAACAATGGGATGTGGCTACTGAGAAACGTTTTGAGGTAAAATATCTTTCTTTTTTTACATAGAGATGTTCAGGTGATATTTTCTAGTCAGCTTTTTACAGCTAAACTGCATCAATTTCAAGTGTTTAAAAACATTTTTGGGTATTTTGGCCCTTTAAACGCATCAGGCCCCTGTAATGAACTCTGGAGTACGTTGCTACATACATGCCCCTTCTATTTGTGTGCACTCATTCATTTAAACTCTTTTATTTATTAACTGTGATAAAAAACAGAAGCAATCCTGTAATTGCACTACTGAAGGGCTATAATAACCCCAGCATCAGCATTGTCTAGAAAAATGGGCTATGGCACCTGAGAAAATGCCTTTGTCCATCTCCCTGGACAGCCACACATCTCCCCTTTGTTTTGCATGCAGTTGTGGCAGACACTTTTTCCTTGTAGAGTAGACAATTCTCTTTCAAATGAGGGGTCTTCAAAGTCTGTGGCTATAAAGTAGCTGAGATTGAAGGGGTTTGCACACCCTTCTTCCCCTATCCAACTCCCTTTATTGCCTGTCCTTCCTGGTCCTGCCTCCTCTGTGATGTCACTATGCACATTTGTGGTGACATCACCGGCAGTCCCATGTAGCATTCTACTTTTAAGTAAATTCTATTATTATTTATTGTTAATAATACTAATAATAATAATGCCTTGTAGGGGTTTAAATAAGGGCATGATGACTATGATTCGCCAGCTTGGAAAGAAATTGTAGTGCAGACTTTACAGGGGCTGAACTTACTGAATGCTATAAGAAAAAGTGTAGAACTCTTCAGTACTGCAAGATGTACTCTCCTTCACATACATAAATGTGAGAGAAGTCTAGTACACTGCATAACCGTTAGAATTTTGTTACACTTAAACTTTGTGCTTTATATTTGATATCACTTTACACTTCAGATTGGGTCCTTTCAGTACTATTACATTTAAGCTGTGCAATTTCTGTATTTATATTTTAATTGCATTTATATCTAGATTTAGTTTTGATTTGGCATATTCTGATTGTTTTGAAAGTTTCTATTTACTTTAACAAATTTGGATCATAGTTTGTATATTTCTGTCTAGATTTTACAAATTACATTGCACTTGTATTTGCTCTATTTTATATTAAAAACTAAGAGCTTCAGAAAGTAGGAGGGATAAGGGAGTTCCCTGGGCTTAACAGGGGAGTTCCAAGGGTACATCTGAAGCTCTCTCACAGTTTTGTGTAATTCTGGAAGCATTTTAAACAAGTTGATCTCACTTGAATTATCTCGCCATCTGTATGCAGGTGAAGTTTGCTCAAAATTCACAATACACATTTTAAGTGACAGAAAAATAATATTTACTAATAATATAGGCAAAGGCAAGTTCAACTGTAGTAAAACCTTTTCAGTTTATTTGGTAATTGATGCAACCTGAGTCTTTATATCAGCCCTAGGGGTTCTCCTGTTAACAGCTCTCTCCACTGTGAAATACTGTATTCCAGAGAGCCTCGTTACTTTCTATGGAAGGTACCTCTGATCTCTCTGGGACTTCGAAGTTACGCCTTTTTTCTTTAATAATTCAGTAAGTTCATCCTCTGTAGAGTCTTCACTATAAATTCTCTCCAAACGAGAATCTTTGCTTATCCTGCCCATAGAAAGTGTTGAATCTCTCTGGGAAACTAAAGCTGTCAGGTTTTCAGTACTTTGTAAAAGATACACATTAATATTCACAGTATGAGCCTAATTTGTTAAAGTTACACAGAAATGGTGAAAGAGTACTTAAAAAATATAATCTAATATCCGGTAAACTGTCCCTAAGCCTTAGCATTCAGGCTGTGAAAAGGTGTAGGAGTCATAGCCGGTCCCTTCCATTTGTAGCGGACACTAATTTAGAACAGTTAAAATTCTCTTAAGATAAAATAATGATGTCATTATTAAATAACATTACTTCCACTGTATTTCTTATCAACAGTGAATTTACAAACTGCAATAATCCTGGTCATGGTCAAAGTGCTGATACTTATTTCAATCTTTTTCAAAATCAAAGAAACCACGTGGGAAATGTATGTTCGGAATGTGGAAAATGTTTTACCTTGAAATCAGCTTTTAGTAATCATATGAAAATTCATACAGAAAAGAATTATTTTCATGTTCTGACTGTGGAAAATATTTTACTCAGAAATCATCTCTTATTACGCATCAGAAAATTCATACAAGAGAGATAGCAATTACGTGTTCTGACTGTGGGAAATGTTTTAAGCAGAAATCATATCTCATTACACATAAGAAAATTCATACAGGAGAGAAAGCATTTTCATGTTCTGACTGTGGGAAATGTTTTACTCTGAAAGCAACTCTTACTGATCATCAGAAAATTCATACAGGAGAGAGAGCATTTTCATGTTCTGACTGTGGAAAATGTTTTATTCAGAAATCATCTCTTATTACGCATCAGAAAATTCATACAGGAAAGAAAGAATTTCATGTTCCTGACTGTGGGAAATGTTTTATTTTAAAATCATATCTTATTAGACATCAGAAAAATCATACAGGGAGAAACCATTCTCATGTCTGACTGTGGAAATGTTTTTACTAAGAAATCATCTGTTATTACGCATCAGAAAATTCATACAGGAAAGAAAGAATTTTCATGTTCTGACTGTGGGAAATGTTTTATTCAGAAATCCTCTCTTATTAGCCATCAGAAAAATCATACAGGAAAGAAAGAATTTTCATGTTCTGACTGTGGGAAATGTTTTATTTTAAAATCATATCTTATTAGACATCGGAAAAATCATACAGGGGAGAAACGATTCTCATGTTCTGACTGTGGAGAAATGTTTTACCTCTTAAATCAAATCTTATATGCATCGAAAATTCATACAGGTTAGAAAGCATTTACATGCTCTAAATGTGGGAAATCTTTTAACCCAGAAAAGACATCTTGTTACTCATTAGAAAATGTATATTAAAGGAAGTCCATTAAATCGTAGCTTATGAAGGCGACAGATAGTCATCATCCTCACAATGTCTAGAGTGCTTAATGATGACTACATGTTGTCCTCTGGGGGACCCATTTGTGGAGCTGTTTGAGATCCCTTCTGCACCTCAAGTGGATTTTATGGTGGCCCTAAGGGAGTAGGTTTCCCTATATAGGTTTATTATAGCCAAGTCATCTCATGGCATAAAAACATGTTTAATTTGAGTAGAGGGTTGATGAAAGGGAGGCCTTATGTGCAGATCAAAGTTAAATAAAAATGCCCCAAACCCCTTATTTATTTGTTTATAAACCCTTCTTTGAAATGTAGATACTGTTGAGTATATTTTTGGCAACTGATCAGAGTTTACAGTGTTTCCCATGCTGGAATTTAAATTGACCAGGTGTAGGGGTGTACAGGGAGAAGACACCATGTTAACATCAAAAGTGTAAGAGGCTTCCAAAAGGAATTGTCCTGATTACGATAGCCCCCCCAGGCTGTTTATAAAATGCATTGTGCTGAATTATAACAAAAATACATTTATTTTTTACTTTTGATTTTCAACACTGAATTTTTCTCCCATTTCTGCGTAGTTTTGAAAGGTTATCTCATACAGTTCTAGATCCACAAAAGATTTGACTATAAAGTTGAGGAAAAAAAATCACACGTTATTGTTTATCAAATTGTATAACAATTATTTTGTTCACACTTTTTTGTATTGTAGAATTTCTCATGTCATAATATATAAATAAATAATGGTATAGTTTGAATCTGCTGGGGTCTGCCTGAAAAAACATAACAATGTTTTTAGTTTGTGTGGGGTTTCTTACTGAAAAGTGACTTCCAGCAGTGGCTTAAGCATTTTGGTGTGAAATGGTTCAGCAGCTAAGGGGTGCATGGTAAATTAAACACTTTGAGATTGTAATAAAAAAATTAAATTGGACTTCCGGGTGGGCGGTCAAGGAGCCTCAAAAGGATCGCTCTGTAAAACCTATATTTATTATAACAATTATATGACACTTTAAGGCTTTCTTGCCCTAGTGTCATTGAAACCCAATATACCTGGCAAGTAAGTCTTTGCACATAGGGTGCTACGGATTGCCAGAATCACCTGAGATTAACATGTCTCCACCACCAGAGTCCTTCAGACTGTGGAAATCTTTGTTGCACGCGGGCCGTACTTAAAGGGACACTGAACCCAAATTTTCTTTTGTGATTCAGATTGAGCATGCAATTTTAAGCAACTTTCTAATTTACTCCTATTAATTTTTCTCTTGCTATCTTTATTTGAAAAATAAGGCATCTAAGCTTTTTTTTTTGGTTCAGTCTCTGGACAGCACTTTTATATTGGTGATTAATTTATCCACCAATCAGCAAGAACAACCAGGTTGTTCACCAAAAATGGGCCGGCATCTAAAATTACATTCTTGCATTTCAAATTAAGATTACCAAGAAATTGAAAAAAAATTGATAATAGGGAGTAAATTAGAAAGTTGCTTAAAATGTTCATGCTCTATCTGAATCACAAAATAAAAAATTGGGTTCAGTGTGCCTTTAAATTCAGTATCATCTGAGACTATCTAAGATTGCTGGTTCGCTACCACAACTATACAGGGAACGACACACATCAAAGTACAACCATTACCTCATGGCGGTGGAGAAAACTAAGTCCCTGCTTCACATTCCTGTGACCTTACAGACAATCTACCTACTGGAATTGTTTGGCGACTTACTGCTACCTGTGGGCCGGGTAATGAGGATTATTAAAACTAACACTACCCCTGAGATGGCAGCATCACACAGGCAGAGTGAGCTTCTTCAGCAGTAACTACGTTACCATAGTTTATCTTATAAGTTAAGAAACTCATATCTGTTCGTTTTGTTGGATTTATTATATTCAACCGAACCTATAAGCCAGTATGTTCATATAGCACACTACCTGAGGAACACAAGTTACTTACTGGAATCTGCAGGAACTCTATATTTTAGTTATGCGCTACTTGTATATCTGTTTATTATTATTAAAATTAATGTGCCTTACTTGTTTCAATAAAAACACTAGAACATTGCATTATCTTGGTTTCAATTTTATTATAAAACCCTGTAGTTCGCTGTATTTATATCATATATATTGCAACCTATCAATTCAAGGTGACAAGTGAATGTTAGATTACAGCTACACTTTTGTTTTTGGGGCTTACTTGCATACATCATCATAGTTTTTCACTAAAACTTTCATACTGACTTTTTTTTTTTCTTTTTTGGTTATATAATATTTTCATGTAATTCTACCTTTTATGGATAAATATTTAGCGTCTCCTACAATGTCTACTAAATCTAAAGTTGGAGGATAAAAAAACAAAAAAACAGCTCTGATTAACTATAATTCCCAGTTGAAAGCTTTGGAGTCCTAAAGACTTGCATACTATTGTACAGCCAAATAACCACACTATTTCCTTCCTAAGATAGGAAGAGTCCACGGCTTCATGCCTTACTGTTGGGAAAATACACCTGCAACCAGGAGGAGGCAAAGGACACCCCAGCCAAAGGCTTAAATTTCCCTGTCCCACTTCCTCATTACCAGTCATTCTTTGCCCTTTGTCACATTAGGAGGTAGCAGAGAAGTGTCAGAAGATTCAGAGAGTCCTGAAAAATGGTATCTGCCCTTCGAGATAGGGACCTGGAGTTTTAAGTAGTCTTGTCAACCTCTTAGTGAGAGTATGAGGAAAGTTAGAGTCTGGAGATGTAGGGAAAGTTTTTCTGCAAAACGATCCAGACTACTGGCTAACAGCTCCTAAGCATTCAGTGTTGACGAGTTTCACTGCCTGGTTTCTCTCCTCTGCTCAAGGTACTCGTCAGGAGTGTTGCTATAAGACAGTCACACTTGAGAGGCCGTGTTCGTTCCACAGCATTGATCCTGGAGGTAAGATGTTTCAATTTTTACATATAAAACTCTATAACAGGGTCACAGTGTGGCTCCTTTATACTTTGATAGGATACAGGGTTAATATCCTCTGAAGGGGGTTTATTGAACAGTTGGGGGTTAATTAATCAGTGTCTTATTAACATGCTGATTTGTGTGATTTTTTTCCTGGGCTGATAGATTGTGTGTGTTTTGGCTGGAACAAACAGGTTTCACTTTTAAGTTTCATTTTCGTTTTTAAAGTGTTGCACAACTCCTATTACTTGGGGAAGTACTGTCTTGCACTCCAGGTGACCGGTGTAGCCTCTATTACTGCTGAGACTTAAACGTGAGGAGAGAGTTTCCTCTGTTAACTGTCTGGGTCTAGGAGGTGGTGAGTGCCCCAGCCATTGGAGTATAAAGGTGCAGTTTTCTATAATAGTTTTATTTGTGGTCCTTCTGTGGGTATAAGATAGTAGGGTATATTTAAAGCACACTAAAAAGAAGGCTGGGGCAGAATAAGAGTGAAGTATGTCCAAAGCTTGTGTTTTACTTCAAACCTGTATGTGTATAATCATGTGTGTCCAGATATCTAAATGGATATGGTATTAGGTATAACTAGAACGCTGTAGCTTTTAAAATGTATTTATCTGTTAAAATATGTTTTGAAACAGTGTACTTGTTCCAAAATCTGGAGTACACAATGAACAATGTTAAGTACATAACATGGATCCATGTAATACAATTGAGCTATAAATTGAAAAATAAAAAAAACATAATTTATGTAAGAATTTACCTGATAAATTCATTTCTTTCATATTGGCAAGAGTCCATGAGCTTAGTGACGTACGGGGGATATACAATCCTACCAGAGGGGCAAAGTTTCCCAAACCTCAAAATGCCTATAAATACACCCCTCACACACACCACATTTAAGTTTAACGAATAGCCAAGTAGTGGGGTAATAAAGAAAGGAGTAAAAAGCATCAACAAAGGAATTTGGAAATAATTGTGCTTTATACAAAAAAATCATAACCACCATAAAAGAGGGGTGGGCCTCATGACTCTGGCCAATATGAAAGAAAAGAATTTTAAAGGTAAGTTCTTACTATAAATTATGTTTTCTTTCATGTAATTGGCAAGGAGTCCATGAGCTAGTGACGTATGGGATATCAATATGTGAACTCCACTTAAGAGTCACTAGAAAGGGAGGGATAAAAATAAATAACAGCCATTATTCCACTGAAAAAAATAATCCACAACCCAAAATAAGTTATTCTCATAATTAAAATAAAAACTTAAAACATCAGCATAAGAATCAACTGAAACAGCTGCCTGAAGAACTTTTCTACCAAAGACTGCTTCTGAAGAAGCAAATACATCAAAATGGTAGAATTTAGTAAATGTATGCAAAGAGGACCAAGTTGCTGCTTTGCAAATCTAATCAACTGAAGCTTCATTCTTAAAAGCCCACGAAGGGAGACTGATCTAGTAGAATGAGCTGTAATTCTCTGAGGCGGGGCCTGACCCGACTCCAAATAAGCTTGATGAATCAAGAGCTTTAACCAAGAAGCCTAGGAAATAGCAGAGGCCTTCTGACCTTTCCTAGGACCAGAAAATATATAACATATAGACTAGAAAGTCTTCCTGAAATCTTTTAGTAGCTTCAACATAATATTCAAAGCTCTCGCCACATCCAAAGAATGTAAGGATCTTTCCAAAGAATTCTTAGGATTAGGACACGAGGAAGGACATCAATTTCTCTACTAATGTTGTTAGAATTCACAACTTTAGGGTAAAAAATTTAAATAAAGTCCACAAAACTGCCTTATCCTGATTGAAAAATCAGAAAAGGAGATTCACAAGAAAGCGCAGCTAGCTCAGAAACTCTTCTAGCAGAAGAGATGGCCAAAAGTAACAACACTTTCAGAAAGTAGTTTAATGTCAAAGAATGCATAGGCTCAAACGGAGGAGCCTGTAATGCCTTCAAAAAACTCTCAGAGGGAGGAGAAATTGATTTATGACGGGCTTAATACGAACTAAAGCCTGTACAAAACAGTGAATATCAGGAAGTTTAGCAATCTTTCTGTGAAATAAACGGAAAGAGCAGAGATTTGTCCCTTCAAGGAACTTGCAGGACAAACCCTTATCCAAACCATCTGAAAGAAACTATAAAATTCTAGGAATTCTAAAAGAATGCCAAGAGAATTTATGAAAAGAACACCATGAAATGTAGGTCTTCCAAACTCGATAATAAATCTTTCTAGAGACAGATTTACGAGCTTGTAACATAGTATTAAGCACTGAGTCAGAGAAACCTCTATGACTTAGTATTAATTAATCATTCAATTTCCATACCTTCAAATTTAATGATTTGAGATCCTGATGGAAAAACGGACCTTGAGACAGTAGGTCCGGCCTTAACAGAAGTGGCCAAGATTGGCAAATGGACATCCGAACAAGATCCGCATACAAAAACCTGTGTGGCCATGCTGGAGCCACCAGCAACACAAACCATTGTTCCAAGATGATTTTGGATATCCCTCTTGGAAGAAGACCCAATGTGTAGTGAACAATCTACATGGGTATATGCCTAAAAAGTGTCTAGATCGAGAAATTTCCTACAGTCTAGTATTTAAATTAAAAAGGATATATTAATTAGTTAGATGAGAAAAGCCGCCAGGTCGATATCCTTGTTAAGACCAAGGGGGACAAGAGTCCCCATTTTGTGTATCCAATATGACTCTCTGCGTCTCAGATCAACGATCCTACTCCCCCCTCTTTTCGTTTGTTTAACACAGTCCAATATTGTTCCCCTCAGGCATTGTGGGTCCTGGTTATGAAAATCATTTTAGTGGAGGGATAGGTTATGTGAGTTAAGACGCTGTTTGATGTTTGTAATGTGTTCAAGTAATCTAGTTTTGTATGGGCGGGTGGTTCGCCCAATGTATTGGAAATTACAACTACATTGTACCAAATAAACAACAAAGTCTGTTTTACAATTACCGAGCAGGTTAATTTCACACAAAGAGCCATTACTAGTAGATTTCATTCGTTTAGAGGGTTTTCTATCGTAATGGTGCTCACAAGCCACACAGTTCATCCTATTACATTTGTAAAAACTGATACTTTGTGCTTGGAGCCAGTTCTTTGTGCCTGTTTCTCTGAGTTGGCTGGGGGCTAATAAATTCTTTAGATTTTTATTTTTTCTGAATATTATCTGGGGGCCACTGTCTGTTAGGCCCTTGAGTAATTGGTTGTGTTCCAATATATGCCAATGTTTCCTTATGATAGTTTTAATTTCTCTTGCCCCTTCATTTTAGGTCGTTACAAAATTATTTCCTAGTTTCTTGTTATCATTTCTCCCTTTCATCAACTTTAAAAGTCCTTTTCTGTTAAAGGGTTTGGCTTTTAAATAAGCTTCCTTAACGTGTTTCTCTTGATAGCCCTTCTCAATGAAGCGATTGGTTAAAATAGTGGCTTCTTTTTCGAAGTCCTCGATTTTACTAAAGTTCCTACGCACCCGCTGAAACTGTCCAAACGGGATATTCTTAATCCAGGTTCGATGGTGACAGATCTTTGCGTGCAGGTAACCATTTCTGTCAGTATCTTTCTTAAATAATCTGGTAGTAAAATTGCTCTCATCATGAGTTAGAATTAAATCAAGAAATTTAATTTCTTTATCATTGGTTTTTTTAAGTGGAAATGGGAGGTTCTTATCATTCGTATTGACATATTTAATAACATCAGGCAGAGAATCATCACTTCCATTCCAGATCAACACAATATCATCGATGAAGCGCCCCCCAGAACGTAATGTATGGGCTAAAAGGATTGTCATTCCAAATTGTAGTCTCCTCCCAGTGACCCATATAAAGATTAGCATAACTAGGGGCAAAACGTGTCTCCATAGCTGTGCCACTGATTTGGAGAAAATACTTATCTTCAAAGAGAAAATAATTATGTTCCAGGATATATTTAATGGATGACAGTAAAAAGTCTGGTTTATTTGGGGGTAGAGTTGTTCTTTCTTTGAACCAAAAGTCGACTGATGTAATTCCTAAATTATGTGGGATACAAGTATATAAACTACTTACATCTATTGTATCCCACTTGAAGTTATCCTTCCATTTGATATTTGAAATTTTCTTAATGATGTCCATAGTGTCCCTTATATAGGAACGTAAAGTGGGTACAATGGGCTTTTAAACGTGAGGAAAGGAAGAAGATGAACAAGAAACTAGGAACTAATTTGTAACGACCTATAATGAAGGGGCAAGAGAATTGTCACTATCATAAGGAAACTATGGCATATATTGGAACAAGACCAATTACTCAGAGGGCCTAACAGACAGCTGGCCCCCAGATAATATTCAGAAAACAAAAATTAAAGGATTTATTAGCCCCCAGTTAACTCGGAGAAACAGGCACAAACAACTGGCTCCAAGCACAGAGGCCGAATTATCAAATGTCTGTCGGACCTGATCCGACAGTGCGGATCAGGTCCGACAGACATCGCTGAATGTGGAAAGGCGATATGCTCTCCGTATTCAGCATTGCACCAGCAGCTCACAGAGCTGCTGGTGCAACGCGCCCCCTGCAGGACTCGCGGCCAATGGGCCGCCAGCAGGAAGGTGTCAATCAACCCGATCGTACTTGATCGGGTTGAATTGTGTGGAGTTCCTGTCCGCCTCATCAGAGCAGGCAGACAGGGTTATGAGAGCAGCGGTCTTTAGACCTTGTATTCCATACCCACAGACCGGAACTCCTAACTTATGTCTAATAGCTGCCATCCCCCATCCCTGGTTAGAGGTATTATAAAATCACAATTCCATCAGAGCGATAAGGAATAATTCTAGCAGAGAGAAGGGGGAGTCACAAGTGCAAGAAATGCAAAATAAATTTATGAAGAGGGGATACTCACTGACTGTTCTGGACACAGTGAAGGAACAAGTTAAAGATGTCACACAAGAGACACTATTGTGAAAGAATATAAGACCACAAAACACTGAGAACAACATCATCTTTACCACTACTTTTGCCCCCAACACGTCCAAGGTTAGACAATCCATGAAAAGTACACTGGCACATCCTACTCTCGGATCCTAAGCTAAAATTTGCCAAGAACACTAACCCCATAGTAGGCTACAGACGCAACACTAATCTCAGGGACCTTCTGGTCATTTCAGATCCCATAAAGTGTTACTCAGATGATGATATGAAGGTAACACGGAAGGGCTGCTTCTGGTGCCCTAATTGCACCACCTGCAATGGAATGATAGCTACAAAAATTTTTAACCATCCACATGGTAATCGGAAGTACACCATCAATCACTGCATAACGTGCACCACCACTCACGTTGTCTATATGTTGATATGTCCATGTGATTTGCACTACGTTGGGGACGATCAGAGAAAGAATGGCCAACCATCGAATGGCTATAAGGCAGGCCATAAAGAAAGGAGAATCCGACCAACAGGTGGCACCCCACTGGTTGGTGGCCAAACATCCTGTATCTTCAATCAAAGTGATTCTCATTGATCATATCCCTAAACTATCATGAGGTGGAGACAGAAATAAGCTGCTTCTCAAAAGGGAGACGGAATGGATGTACAGGCTGGATACCATAAATCCTAAGGGACAACTCTGTGCCTGATTTTGGTGCATTAACATAATATATCCTTATAATGTGTCACTCTTGGGATGGGGCACTGGATGGTTGGTGGATGGGTGACTGACTGGGGGTGTTCCTCTCACCTTTGGAATGAGGGATACACCACCAGCATTGTCTAAGGTATGGGCGGATGACGCGGATTAGAGATAGTTTTGCGCTATCGCCACGGTAACCCCTAGACCAGTATTGAGTTCCCCACCCTTATAGGTGACTAACACATGACAGTGAAATGGTATTAAATGAAGAAATATATATATAAAAAATGAGAAGATATATATATAAACAATGTATAAAATATAGTGATATATTCACCTATATTGAAAATTGTAGTGCAAAAAAATATATATAATGCAAAAAAGGGGGGGGGGGGGGGGGCCAAGGGCTTGGATGGTCTATATCAAATGTGATCGAAAGTTCTGCAATCCTATTTATAGACAAATTGTGAAATGTGTATTTTACACGAGTGTGAAAGAAATCTAAAAAAAAAAATTTCAATGTGTCTAGGAGGATAACTCGTCTATCTCGGTTATCAGTGAAAAATGTAAGAGTTTTATCTAATGACTACAATGTGAAACTAAAAAAACAATAAACAATAACTCAACTGTGTTATACTTCTTATTGCTAAAAGACAAATAAAAGTGCTAATTATGTATAACAAATTGCAATATAAAAGTGAAAAAAATATGTTTGCAATATAAGGTATTTGCAATACTCTTGCAATATAAGGTATTTTAATTATACTCTTATTGCTAAAAACAAAATGATAAATGCTGATTGTTACGGTTGCCTCCAGGCTGGCTGAAGTTGACCGTTAGAAAAGGATGCTCCTAGCCGCTCACCAAGGATCATCAGCACCGTAGCCACCATAACTACTGTGTTAGCCACCATAAGTAATGCAGACTCTACGAACCACCGCTGCTGGGCTGGTATCTCGCCGTCTGCTCTGCGCCTGACCTACGACCAGGCTCCAGTAGGTGAACCTCTTCCTTCTTTAGAGCGAAGCAGGATCAGGAACAAGAGGCTCTTACAGGAGCTCAGTAGCTAAGGGAGTATGAAGAGCTAGCAATCCCTGTAGTGATTACAGCTGTCCCCTACAAACACGAGTCAATGCTGCAAGTTAGAGGGTCAGAATATGGTCTCATGGCTGGAACACACAGCCTGGTTTTTATTGAGTGTACATGCAAACAGGACACTCTCAGGGGAGGCATAAAATCCCCAATCACACATTTGATACATTTAGATAGAGACAACGCCCTTTTACAGGCCATAGTAGAATTACATTTCTTCAGCAGATAACGGTTTACACACAATAAAACAATGCAGTCCACCTTATCAACTAGAAGTCTGATTAGACAATGGGGAGGTTTAGCACTAAACTTAATTAGAGCTGATCCCAGCAAACTTGTATTTAGAATTGAACAAAATTAACTCTTAATGGCACACAATGAAAACTAATGCTTTTGTAATAGTGCTCCCTTTCTGTGGAACACTCTGCCTGTGTGGTACTGGGTTCAGCAAGCCCTATCCACTGAACCAAGTGGGAGAAAGCCAGGGACAAGTTCATTTCACAGGTCTGGGGGACATAGTCTTAAAGGGGCATTGTTCACCAAAGTCACAATATGTCCCCAGACGGTTCTCAAGAGGGCCACACAACACCCAATAAAAGTTATATGTTCTCAGGGGCACAATCTTCCAGGGGCCATAGTCATGAGGAAGGAGGCTGCCAAATAGGCTTCTCCAAAATCCAGGGAAGCAGGGCAATTTCCCATTTAAAGGGCCAGTTACAAATAGCAGTTTGTAACACTAATTATATATAACAAGTTGCAATATAGAAGTGAAAAAATATGTTTGCAATATAAGGTATTTGCAGTACTCTTAGTACTCAAGAAGCGATATATCAAGTGCTAATAGTGTATACCAAATAACCAAAAGTGAAGACTCAGTTTACAATATAAAGGTGAAAAAATCTAAACATTACTTTGAAAACAGTACTGGTATATATAAAGATTTATTATATACGATACAATATGAATAAAATAAAACTAAAACAAGGGACGTCTCCCCTAAGATAAAAATATCTATTAGAATCAATATTTATACAGAACATGTTGATATTCCACCCAGGGTATATTTAGAAAGCGTATGTGTATTGTTAAAACTGTATTTGTATCCACTCTGTCTACACACGGACTTATAGTCCCGAAAGCAGTCTCTTTAGCAAACAGAAACTAGTTGGATGGTAACAGTTATAGATGTCTGTACAAGTGCTGTGGAAGGGTAGTTTAAGGACCAGGCTTGTGTCTGATTAATGGAGCAATTATGAGACTTCTCTCAATACAATACAGTCAATTTACCTTATTTTCCTTATCTGGTAAAGTCCTTATTACTCCCTTTAACTCTCGTATGAGGCCGATATCATCTGTTTGACTCCAGGTTCCAAACCGAATCAGTGCGCCGCATGTGCCTCGGCGTCTTACGTCATCGGTACACTTTCCAGCTGTCAGTACTGGTTGTCGGCTCTCACGGATGTTCAAATCACAAATAGTTATAGAGATGGTTATCGCTACTTTTGCAGCCAAATGTTGTTCCCTGCACTTAGTGCTAGTGCACACAGGAGAAAAGGAGTTCAAGCACAAAGGATTGTTAGACTTGCAGAATAACCCGGGTTACCATAAAATACTTATAAAGTCCTCAAATTTCAAATGTTATCATTCATATGATGTTATGACAGATATGCACAGCCACTTAGATCAACGCGTTTCACTCACCAGGGAGCTTTATCAAGATAAAGGTGACTGGCCAGGTATATCCTTATAAAGGTGTCTGAGAGTCCTTATTGGTTGTTCCTTAATTGTTGTTTTTTAAGGTGGAATTTCGAATGTACTATATATCCAGACATTGTATTCCTTGTATATGTCCTGATTTGTTAAGGTGGAAATTTTTTTATCTTTCAGCTTAATAAAAGAATATCACCTTCATTCTGGCTTATATCTTATTCTGTTATTTTTTATTTATTTTCCTAGAGAAGTGGAATTTTTCATATATACTGCAACATTACAATCTTACATTAATAATATACATAAAAAATAAGAAATGTACAAATCAAACATTAAAGGATTCCAAAACGTTGACTTTTTTGTTGTCTAAATTTAATCAAAATCGTATCTATAAACCTTCATTAGCCAAACTTACCCACTTAGAATGGAAAACGAGCGGTTAGAAGATTAATAGAATAATATATACATTTCTAAAAAAACGTCATCAAAGCCAAACCCCGTTTCTGCTGATGTCAATGCGAAAAACTATTAGCCAATCACAGCGCGAGTTTTGCATCTCATTATTTGCTTGTATTCGTCACCTGGCGCTATGCGCAATACTATATGGCCGATTAGCGCATGGCGCATATTACCGCTTAGATGACAGACGTACCCAAAACAAGTTACTGGCAAAACGGCATGCGCTTTCAAAAATTAGATCGATTGAATAGGTACTCCTATTTCCACACTGTGTTCCGGCTTGATTACAAGCTAATCCTTATAATGCAATAAACTAAGCCTTCTAATGCTCATCTACCAGCATAATTTATTGCCTTTTATTCGTATGTCTGTTATCAAACCACAATCTCAATTACTGACTGATTGTATAGAATTTTTATATTATATCAATTATACACTTGCTGCATTGAGCTTGTGTTTTGAAATACACATTGTAGAATAGGTAATATTGAAAAACTCAATTTTTTTTTTTTTGCTTACACTAGTGTTTTTGCCAATACTATTAATTATTGTTGTTTATACTTAACTATGGACACAATTTTTGAAACCCTAAAACATTGTGTAATTTAATAATCAAGTCTGAAAAAGAGAACCTAAACTTACATTTTTAACGATGTAGACGCTTCGTCTCTCTCAACTAATAATCTATATTGTAAACATTTATATTTAAAACGTATTAATAACTTTACAAATAATTGTTAATATTTCAAATATTGCAATAACTTCTTAGATGCTGTATACAACGTGTGTTATAACCCTGTAGTAAGTCAGTATTCAAAGACTAAAAAAATACAGTATAACCACTTATTTATACTGTATAACACAGTATATATATTTCTTTTTTGCATTATATATATATATATATATATATATATATAATACAACTATATGTCCAAGATATTATATGCATTATATGATATATAATATATATATATATTATATATATATCACATGAATAGTCCAAAATGTGAGATATCCCTTGAAGTGTCTGCCAAAACTTTAATATTAATTTTATTTATCATTAAAATTTATGAATAATTTAAAAATATTTATTGTAAAAAAGTTAGTGGCTTTTGCAAGAGACTGCCAGGGATATTGTTTGATAAGTTATCTAATAAATTTAGCATGTTTGAAATACTAGATGTGTATCTGCATTTGTATAATAACAACAAGCTCTATACAAATACACAGCAGTGATACTTGTTCTTGTTATAACCACAAGTGCTGGTTATAGAAATCAGTTGTATCTCCATTATTCGAATAACATCCAGCACGATGTGTATGGGTAAAGCCATAGGAGTTCTGATTTATTATGATCATTGTTATCTGCAAAAGTATAATAACAACAAGCACACAAACAAAATATTTTTTTATTTAAAAGCTAATTTTTTTATCCTTCTCGTAGTTCTGTAATTTGGAAAATGGACAATACACAGGCTTTTGTCTATAGAATATACTGTGTGCAGAAATCGTTAGTGCAGCAAACTGGCAGAGAGTAACTTGTAACACATACATCTAATAAATACAAGTAAGTGATTATAGAATATACTGTGTGCAGACATCGTTAGTGCAGCAAACTGGCAGAGAGTAACTTGTAACACATACATCTAATAAATACAAGTGAGTGATTATAGAATATACTGTGTGCAGACATCGTTAGTGCAGCAAACTGGCAGAGAGTAACTTGTAACACATACATCTAATAAATACAAGTGAATGATTATAGAATATACTGTGTGCAGACATCGTTAGTGCAGAGCAAACTTGGGCAGAGGAGTAACTTGTAACAAATACATCACAGACAAGAGTTAGTAAAGAGCTTGGGGATCAGGTGCAGCACAGCATTAAATACTAACTCTTGTCTGTGATGTATTTGTTACAAGTTACTCTCTGCCAGTTTGCTGCACTAACAATGTCTGCACACAGTATATTCTATAATCACTCACTTGTATTTATTAGATGTATGTGTTACAAGTTACTCTCTGCCAGTTTGCTGCACTAACGATGTCTGCACACAGTATATTCTATAATCACTCACTTGTATTATTAGATGTATTTGTTACGTTACTCTCTGCCAGTTTGCTGCACTAACGATGTCTGCACATAGTATATTCTATAATCACTCACTTGAATTTATTAGATGTATTTGTTACGTTACTCTCTGCCAGTTTGCTGCACTAACGATGTCTGCACACAGTATATTCTATAATCACTCACTTGTATTTATTAGATGCATGTGTTACAAGTTACTCTCTGCCAGTTTGCTGCACTAACGATGTCTGCACACAGTATATTCTATAATCACTCACTTGTATTTATTAGATGTATGTGTTACAAGTTACTCTCTGCCAGTTTGCTGCACTAACGATGTCTGCACACAGTATATTCTATAATCACTCACTTGTATTTATTAGATGTATGTGTTACAAGTTACTCTCTGCCAGTTTGCTGCACTAACGATGTCTGCACACAGTATATTCTATAATCACTCACTTGTATTTATTAGATGTATGTGTTACAAGTTACTCTCTGCCAGTTTGCTGCACTAACGATGTCTGCACACAGTATATTCTATAATCACTCACTTGTATTTATTAGATGTATGTGTTACAAGTTACTCTCTGCCAGTTTGCTGCACTAACGATGTCTGCACACAGTATATTCTATAATCACTCACTTGTATTTATTAGATGTATTTGTTACACGTTACTCTCTGCCAGTTTGCTGCACTAACGATGTCTGCACACAGTATATTCTATAATCACTCACTTGTATTTATTAGATGTATTTGTTACGTTACTCTCTGCTAGTTTGCTGCACTAACGATGTCTGCACACAGTATATTCTATAATCACTCACTTGTATTTATTAGATGTATTTGTTACGTTACTCTCTGCCAGTTTGCTGCACTAACGATGTCTGCACACAGTATATTCTATAATCACCCACTTGAATTTATTAGATGTATTTGTTACAAGTTACTCTCTGCCAGTTTGCTGCACTAACGATGTCTGCACACAGTATATTCTATAATCACTCACTTGTATTTATTAGATGTATGTGTTACAAGTTACTCTCTGCCAGTTTGCTGCACTAACGATGTCTGCACACAGTATATTCTATAATAACTCACTTGTATTTGTTATACATAACTAGATAGTGCAAGTATAAATATTAATGATTTAAATTAAAGATGGTCACTGTACCTTACAAAAGCACTACATTATTATATAATTAATTATTGATTAACATTTAGATCTTAAAGTAGCTAAAAACTGCACTGCACAGCAACAATATTATTTACCAAAAGTAGCTATTGCAAGTGATAATTCACAAATACAGCACAAAGTAATAATATATAACATCTGCATATAGATTAAAATAGTGGTTATACTACCTATTAATGAATAAAGCAAACTATATAAACTATATTCATAGTGAATTAAAAGATCAAAGAGGATACCAGCGATAGCATTATTAATATTGAGTTAAAACTCTTTCGTTTATATATACTTCTTTAAATTGTAATCACAAGAATATATATTGTGAGCATATTAATTCTATAATATTATGTACTGAATTAATATATACTCAATGCAATAATAAGTGAATTGAGGATCGTTTATGCACAGTATATTATAGATGTGCAGATCCGTATTTTTGGACCTTCGTTTGTAAAAGAATATGTATTAGTATACATACAAATTTATTTGCCATCGTTTTAAAAAGTCTGATTTAGAAAACTGAGCGCAATAAAATTAACAATGTACAAAAACAAGGAGTTTGAAAATACGGTAATAGTAACTAAATCCTTGAGTAATTACATAAACTACTTATATCCTTACGAAATATTAGAGGTTTCATTCATCATTACTCTCTGAATGAAATATTTATGTATATAAATGCTCATTAAAGTAAGGGTAATTCTCGCAGCGCAGTGTAACGATCTTACATTGTCTATTCCTGGGTAACATCTGTTTGAAAATATCGATTCAGACAGTCTGCGGTGTAAATGGAAGGTGACTTATGTAATGACGTTTCTAGATTATCGCGCATGTGCATTACTCACGAAGTCGGACATCTTGATAACTCAGGTTATCGTAGACGATTCGTGAAAGAAAAATAAGATTAGATTTGTGGGTTTGGAAATCAATAAAATTTTGGAGCTGCATAACTAGAGTACGGTAAAAATATGACACGCAAAACTAATTACAAATATGATTAAAATATATGTATTTAAACCTTTAAGTTACATTTTTTTCATCGTTTAGTGTCCCTTTAAAAACATTTAAAAAGATTTTTGAATTTTTTTTTATTGTTAATTATATGACCTCAAGACTTAAAAAATGTGATGTAAATTGTCTTTGACATTAGAAAGTGAATACAGGTAGCCTTCAGTTTACGCCGGGGTTAGGTTCCTGAAGGAATGGTTGTAAATCGATACTGTTGTAAATTGAAACCCAGTTTATAATGTAAGTCAATGGGAAGTGAGGGAGATAGGTTCCAGGCCCCTCTCAAAATTGTCATAAGTAACACCTAATACATTATTTTTAAAGCTTTGAAATGAAGACTTTAAATGCTAAACAGCATTATAAACCTAATAAAATAATCACACCACACAGAATATATAAATAAACGAAGGTAAATAAACAAAAACATTTGCTAAACAGCATTATAAACTTAATAAAATAATCACACAACACAGACTTCACTTGCATTTTTCTGCAAACAGTTCTTTCTATGCATTCCAATCTGGACTGATTTATAGACAGGAAGATCTTGTTCCTTTGAAATCTGCTCGATAGCTCAGGTTTGCTTAAACTGATTAATATCAGCTTGCTTGGCTTTGCTGCAACACAAGTGGACAGCTCCACCTACTGGCTATTTTAATAAATGCACTGCTTCTCAATGCTTTTCAATAGCAGTCACATGACTGGAAAAAAAAAGGTTGTTATTCTGAAACGGTGTAAATTGAACCGTTATAAAACGAGGGTCACCTGTATATTCTCTCCTAGTGGATATAGATGATTTATTGTGTGAAACTGTAGTCTATCCCCTCATCATTCAAAAAGAAAAGGTGAGAGGTCTAATTCAGAGTTTAGACCTTTCGGGTATAAAGTATCATATTTATAGATTAATTCGGCCTCTTTTATTAATAACTTCTTCTCTATATTACCGTCTCTCCAATGTCTATGTACTTTTTGTACACCCCAATATTTTAGATCTTTAGTGTTCCCTTTGTGGACTGATTTAAAGTGTTTATATAAATGGGTATCATCTCTCCCATTTTTTATGTTACCAATGTGTTTTCGTACTCGGTCCCTAACCATTCTTTTCTTTTTGTATACTTTTCTTTGTTGTTTTCAGTTCACTAGGGGCCAAAAGTGTTTTTAAGTTTGCAACCTTTTTGAAAACAAATTTGGGGTTATCGGAAATTTTATCCCCTAATAGATCATCTTCTTTTATCAGGTGCCAGTGTTTTTTTATAATTCTTTTTACAATATTTTGGTCAACACTATAATCTGTTATAAAAGGAACCATGATCTTATCGCTATTTTCCTTTTGTTTCTTTTTATACACTAGAAGGGACTCTCTATCTGTATTCTTAGCTCTTTCTATGGCTTTGTCTGTGGTATCATTTTTATAGCCCCTTACTTTGAATCTTTCTAATAAAATTTCAGATTGCTGTTCAAAGTCTACCATCCTGGAGCAGTTCTTTCTGATACGTAAAAATTGCCCTACCGGGATGTTCTTTTTCCATACATCTAGATCAGTGTTTTTCAACCAGTGTGCCGTGGCACACTAGTGTGCCGTGAGAGATCCTCAGGTGTGCCACGGCAGACTGACAACAGTGTGACATTTTTTAAACATTCCTTGTTTTTTACTCCCAGTGCAGGGGTAGTTTGTAGGAGGCATGGCATAACAGCACAATACATACAGTATGTGTGTGATTGTGTGTATGTGTATATATATATATATATATATGCTGTATTAGGCTACAATGTGTTATTTTTTTTAAATTTTGGGATGGTGGTGTGCCACAGGATTTTTTAATGTAAAAAAGTGTGCAACGGCAAAAAAAAGGTTAAAAATCACTGATCTAGATGACAACTGTTCGCGTGTATATAATTACTGCAGTCGACCTTTTTGAAATGGGTTTTAGTTTCAAGTTTATTTTCCACCTTCATTATTTCTAGGTCTAAAAACATCACTGAATCTTTACTGTAATTAGATGTAAAATTTAATCCCCAAGTATTATTGTTCACTTCATCAAATATAGTCTTGAGTTCTTGTTCAGTACCCTTCCATACTATTAAAAGGTCGTCTATGTATCTTTTATAGAGCACAAGGTTTGCACCATAGCTGCCAGTGCCGAAGAATTGTGTTTCCCAGGCACCCATAAAAAGATTGGCATAGCTAGGTGCAAACCTTGTGCCCATAGCTGTACCTTCTACCTGGAGGTAAAATTTATCATTAAAAGAGAAATAATTATTATCTAATATATATTTGATGCTTTTTAGAATAAAAGATCTATGTTGATCTGTCATATTTTGGTCAGATTTGAGAAACATTTCAACTGCTTTAATACCCTTAGAGTGGTCAATTACTGTATATAGCGATGTGACATCGCATGTTGCTAAGTACATCCCCTCCTCCCAGTGTATAGATTTAAGCGTATTTAAGACTTGTGTAGAATCCTTAAGGTATGAATTTAGGTTTTTTACATGTTCCTGTAACAAATTATCCACATATTTGGATACATTTGCTGATAGTGACTCTATACCAGAAATGATTGACCAAACATTTATGGATTTTTGGCAAGAAATAAAATATAGGGATTCGGGGAAATTTAGGTGTCAAAAATTCAAATTCTTTGTCATTCAGTATCCCAGATTTACTACCCTCTTTAAGGATTTTATCTAATGTTCTATTGAATTTTTTAGTAGGGTCAAAGTCTAGTTTTTTGTATGTTCTAGTGTCATTTAGAAGTCTATGTGCCTCTTTTATATAGTTGTTGGTGTCCATAAGGACAATTCCTCCGCCCTTGTCGGCGGGTTTGATGGTTATCCCACTGTTTTTTTGAAGGTTCTCAATAATTTCTTTCTCTTTGACACTCACATTGTAATTTTTTAATTTTTTAGGATTATATTTCTGTATATCTTTACATACTAGTTTCTCAAATGTGTCAAGGTAATTTCCCTTGGCATGTACTGGATTAAATTTGGATTTTATCTTAAAATCTGTATGTTGAATACTGTCTGGAATTTTGTTAGTAATTTGCCTTTCAACAGGACCTTTGAGAAAAAATATTTTAATGGTGAGATTTCTCACAAATTTTTTAATATGGGTATTAAACTTGTTAAGTCTTTTAGTTGGTGCAAATGAGAGACCTAAACTTAGGACCCTCTCTTCCTCTTCCTTCAATTTAATGCTACTAAGATTGAAGATACCCTGGTGCTTACCAATTATCTCCACCTTTTTGCCTCGTTTAGAAACTCCTCTTCCTCTAGGTTTCTTTTTCTCCTTAAACTGGACTCGTTTTCCTGTCTTAATAGATCTCTTTAGTGGCCCTCCTTGAGAGGGCTTCTCTCTAAAAAAACTTGTTCCTCATTTTTATGTACTTCCTCATGAGGCCTTGGATCCCTAAAAGTTTCAAAGCGGTTTTGTGTTGGGATTCTCCATGTGTCATCTTGTCTATTTACCCATCTGTTAGTTCTTCTGGGATATTCCCAGTTATTTTGTCTTTTCTGATAATTTCTATCAGAATTTCGTCTAAACATATTATGCTGAAATTCTGAGTAAAAGTGATCTCTATTTTGATATCAAGAAAATCTTGGTCTCTCATAATGGGCATTATAGTTAGTGTTGTAATTTCTCTCATAGTTATAGTTGTCATTATATGAATTACGATTTCTATTGTTTTCAAAATTACTATGACATTGTATTTGAGGGTCTCTTAAAGGTCTATTAATATGATTATTTTCCCTTCTTTGTTCATTAGAATTTGAAGGGATTTCATTTGGGTTGTCCTCCCTGTGTATTTGTATATTATCGTTTGTCTCTTTCCATCTTTCCCCATTTTGATCTCAGAAGTTCCTTATTCAAATTTGCTAATTTATCCATTATAACTTTTTGTCTTTCTTTGAATTCATTGCTGCTGTCCTATCTTTGAGTTTCTCTTTAATTTCTAAGATATTTTTCCTCAATATTTATTAATATTTCTTTCCTGGATCTTTTTAAATTGTTGGATGCTTTTTTATCGGAAATTTTATCCCCTAATAGATCATCTTCTTTTATCAGATGCCAGTGTTTTTTTATAATTCTTTTTACAATATTTTGGTCAACACTATAATCTGTTATAAAAGGAACCATGATCTTATCGCTATTTTCCTTTTGTTTCTTTTTATACACTAGAAGGGACTCTCTATCTGTATTCTTAGCTCTTTCTATGGCTTTGTCTGTGGTATCATTTTTATAGCCCCTTACTTTGAATCTTTCTAATAAAATTTCAGATTGCTGTTCAAAGTCTACCATCCTGGAGCAGTTCTTTCTGATACGTAAAAATTGCCCTACCGGGATGTTCTTTTTCCATACATCTAGATCAGTGTTTTTCAACCAGTGTGCCGTGGCACACTAGTGTGCCGTGAGAGATCCTCAGGTGTGCCACGGCAGCACACTCGCTGCCTTGGCCTTACTCGCTGCATAAACAATGTAGTAATGCAGCGAGTAAGGCTAGCAGAATGCTTGGATGTATTGGTAGAGGTATTTGCAGCAGAAATAGTAAGGTTCTTATGCCACTTTATAGATCATTAGTTAGGCCTCATCTTGAGTATTGTGTGCAGTTCTGGAGACCATATCTTCAGAAGGATATTAACAAACTTGAAGCTGTGCAAAGGAGGGCTACCAAAATGGTACATGGTCTAAAAAATAAAACTTACCAGGATAGGCTCAATGACCTAAATATATATAGCTTAGAGGAGAGAAGGGAAAGAGGTGATATGATAGCAACTTTCAAGTACATTAAAGGGTTTAGTAAAACTGAGGCTGTGGGTATTTTACATAAAATGGAAAATTCAAGAACAAGGGGTCATGAGCTCAAGCTAAAGGGTAGTAGATTCAGGAGTAATTTGAGGAAGCACTTCTTTACAGAAAGAGTGATTGATTTATGGAATAAACTTCCTCAAGAGGTAGTAGCAACAAACACTGTGGGGGACTTTAAAAATGCATGGGACAAGCATAGGGCTATCCTACGAACTAGATAAGTTTATACTGTTAGGTAAGGTCGGGCAGACTTGCTGGGCCTATGGCTCTTATCTGCCGTCAATATCTATGTTTCTATGTTTTTTAAAGTATCAGTCCATTCAGTCTGTAGTGCATCTGAGAGTGGGAAGGTACAGTTTTTATTTAGGCGGAGGCCTCTTGGAATAATGTCTTTAGAAGTGTATCTATTCAAAAAAACCAATTCCATCTTTTGTTTAAGTTCTTTGGTCATATTATATTCCAAATTTTGCATTAAATCAGATATTTTGTCAGATGTACATGTATTGGTTATTGGGGTGTTCTTATCTTTCATATCAAGAAAAATTTGATCTCTAAAATCAAAAATATCTTCCATAATTGCAAGTTAAAAACCTGCCGCTACTACTTTTGAAGGAAAAGGTTGTAGTATCAGGGATGTTTAAGTAGAGCGCTGGTTAGGGAGAGGATACCATACAACTTACAAATAAGAAAAGATCCTTCGTTCTTTTCACGTGTAATTGAAGCTAGGAGGTGGTAGTAAGTGCGCTAGAGAAAGCTAAAGGTATCCGTTAGTTTTATATTAAATGAAGAAATATATATATATAAAAAATTTGAAAATGTATATATAAAAAAATGTATAAAATATAGTGATATATTCACCTATATTGAAAAATTGTAGTGCAAAAAATATATATAATGCAAAAAAAAGGGGGGGGGAGGGGCCTTGGATGGTCTATATCAAATGTGATCGAAAGTTCTGCAATCCTATTTATAGACAAATAGTGAAATGTGTATTTTGGTCATTGTGTAATTTTACTTTTTATAGCATTTACAAAGTAACTTTAATTTTGTTTGCAAAATTATTGTTTGTATATATGTATGTATGTGTATATATATATATACATACATACAATCATCCAGGGAGTCTGGACTATTACTGTATCAAGATTATTTTTATTTAAGGTGATATTTTGAATAGAAATTCAATCCTTCCATACACATCTCTAAACCTAACTTAAAAAAAAAAAGATATGCATAAAGACTTTATGTGAGAAAAGTACATCTACAGACAACCACATGCTTTGAGTTGGAACTTGGAAGCATTATTGGAGCTAAAAGTTTAAAAGGGATCATTATAAGGAAACATCTGTGATATTATAGAGTCATATGAAGAAGGGGTTAATATATGTTCTTAAATAGGAACTCTAAGCCCCCTTCTCCCCAGCAATACTTTTCCTGTGTGATTTATTTTCTGGTGACTCCGGCTGACCTGACATTGTGAGAGATGAAACACAGGCTACCCCTCTGTGTCTGCTAGTTTTAACAAGCAGATTCCCCAGCAGAGATAACATTCAGCACTGAGGTGGAGGGGGATAAGAAGAGCAGGAGGAAGGGCAAGTAACACACTATGAATGGACACAGCTTCCCTTCCATAAATCTAGCTAATGACTGATTTAATTGCTAGCTAGCTGCTATCTGTTATGGCCCCCGGCCCCACAGGAATGTTTTTAAGAAAGTTACTCATGACACAGTTGAATGCACAGTATTTGCTCCAGCTCCACGCACACACTTGATGCAACAGCACACCATGGGCACGCAGTGTTAAACTATTTCCAGCAGCACCAAGTCAGACTCGAGGATTTATTAACTTTTAATTACCTCCCTGCTGCAGCATTTACAGTCAGCTGCACTCGCTAACCAGACTGAGCCATAGAAAACTCAGTGTTGCCGATCACACTAGGTCTTCATTTCAGTGATCTCTGAGGAACAGTGGGCTGGCTCTGGTGCTCCTGGCAGCTTATTCACAGAGCAGACAAGATGGCTTTTGTTATGGAATATGGAGTGAACATAATAGCCGTCTTCTCTGCTCTGGGATTAAGCTGCTTTGTGACTGCAAGCAGTATGGTAGTCTCCCATATAAGCCCTCTGTTACAATTAAATAGTGATTCAATTTTCACCTAGTTAGATCAATCAGCCCGGTCTCCTGCTTCTTCCTGTTCTGCCGCTGCCACTGTGATCCACAATATGGGGGGATAACACATGTTTAAAAAACAGTGCTCCCCCTGCTGCCCTCCCATAGTAATGGCACTAATCGCACATTGAAAATTGTGCGATTAGCAGAGGTATAGGCTCTGTTATGGGCGGAGCAGCAGATGCATAGAAAACATGACCAAAAGGATATAGCAGCCTATACCTCCTCTACCGCACGTGCGGTAGAGAGGTATATTAAAGGATTTTTTTAATTTTATTTAAACTGCACAATCTAGACATTTTATTTAAACTGCACAAGCTAGACATTTTATTTAAACTGCACAATCTAGAACATTTTTTGGCTGAATAAATATAATTTTTCCAATAGGGGTAAATTATATTTATTCAGCCAAAAAATTAAATTTTTCTTTTTCCCCCTTTTTCACAGGAGGCTCACGTGCGGGAGTGCACATATGGAGGAGCCTCCACTGCCTAAACCGGAAATGATGTCCGTTTGGTGCCTTTTTTGACAGGAAGAAGGAGGTACCTGTTTGTGTTTCACTCTATTTAAGCACGGTTTGTGTGTGTTATTTGTGTTCTGAAGAAGGGGAGTTTTGTTCCCCGAAACGTCAATAAATTTACTGATTGCTTTGAGGAAAACCTGGTTTGCCTCTGACTTTGTTGAAGCTTGCTCATATATATATATATATATATATATATATATATATATATATCAGGGACGTGCACTCATAGGGGGCAGGGGAGGCAGTGCCTACCCTGCCATATGTGGCCAAAATTTAATTAAATTTCCCCCCATGTAATGCTATGGAGAGGCAGGTACAGGAACGCTTCTCTCCATTGCAGTACATGGGCCAAAGGAAAAGCTGTGCTGCAGCGCCACCTGTGTTCTGTCAATATATTAGCAGCAACAATTGGGACAAATAGGAGGCACCCCTCTTGATGCCTCCTGGCAAGTGAAGATAGATTAATCAGAAGGAGGATGCAGTGAGCAGGGTCATGTGACACAACTGGAAGCTGAGGTAACCTAAGAACAGATGACACCAAGCAGAAGAGTAAAGTAGTATTCTACATCTCTTGTGATTCACAAATTCTGTTAAGATACAGCTCATTAACAGGGGGGACAGTAAGTGAGCATAACCCAATACTGACAGGAAGTCAAAGGGTCAATTCAAATTTAAATCCATAATTTAAAACCCAGAGTTTGAAGTTAAGTGTGCAGTGTCCACATTATTTAAATTAAAGTTTTTGACATTGAATATTGCTAAGCCTCCCTTTTTCATGGTTATTTGATTTAATTAGGTACAAACTCCATATATGTTATGTCTGTTAAGTCAGGATGCAGTATCTATTTTTATTTTTCTCTGTGTCTCCATTTATTTAAAGACTGCTGTTAACTTGCAATTCACAAATCAATTGAAAGCTGTTGCATTGTGTTTTTAATATGTGCTGCTTTTATACAAGTTTATATTAATAAAAAGGAGATAATGAGTCATTTAAAAAATATATGTAATTATTGCAGTTAAATGTTTTTAGAAATAATGCCACTGTAAAGTAACTGGTTAAACACATAGTCAAAGGGAGACATTTAAAATTAAACTTTCATGATTGAGGTAGAGCATGTTAGTTTAATAGACTTTTCCAGTTATTTATATTTTGAGAATTAGCATCAACTGTTACTGGCCCCATGTCAGCAAATCAAATTAGTTTTTGAAAGGAACATGAAAGTCATAATTACATTTCCATCAGTCAGATAGAAATTGCACAAAAATAAATAAATAAACTTTATATTTTACTTTTATTATGTACTTCATTCTTTTGGTATCCTTTGGTGTCCTTTGTTGAAGAGCATACCTAAGTGGGATGTGCACGTGCGTTTCTTGAACATCATATTGCAGTAGCTGTGTTGGCAGTATTGATAACTTGTCCTTTGTGTAAAACTTGTATGGTAAATTATTTCTATTTTTCCAATACAGTAGTGAGTAGAGAAAAGATTGTGTATCATTCTAATTGCTTAGTAACTGGCACTGTGCCACAGAATTGTGTGAGTGTGTATGTGAGCAGAGTGTGTGTGGGTGTCAGTGAGCTGAGTATGTGTGCTTTATTCTCCAGGTAATCAATACATTTCCGATGAGCTGATGCTTTAGTGCAGTGTTTCTCAACAATGGTCCTCAAGTACCCCCAACAGACCAGGTTTTCATTATAGCTGGATCAGTGCACAGGTGAAGTAATCAGCTGATCAGTAACTCAGTGGTTACTAACTTGCTCTCACCCATCACCTGATTATGTCACCTGTGCACTGGTTCAGCTATCATTTAAACCTGCCCTGTTGGGGGTACTTGCGGCCCTCTGTACATGTGTTTCTCCGGCGTATCATATCTAGGGCCTCACCAGCCTCTGACCTCACTGCACGTCACTGATATATATATACATACATATACATACATACATACATACACACACACACATATACTGTGAATTATTGCACATGCTCAGTAGAAGCTGGTGCATCAGAATCTGTGCATATAAAAAGATTGTGCACATTTTGATAATGTGAGTATATTTGTTTTTTTAAATGCATGCTCCATCTGAATCATGAAAGTTTAATTTTGACTGTAGTGTCCTTTAAAATGCTCTAAAATGTTGCTTGCATATAATTATGGGCCCGCTTCTGAAAAACTCGCCAACATGGAGAGAAATCATCATATAAACGGACAAAATGAAGCTTGAATGATTCAGATAGAGCAGCAATTTTAAACAACTTTCCAATTTACTTTCATTAACAAAATGTGCACAGTCTTTTTATATTTACACTTTTTGAGTCACCAGCTCCTACTGAGCATGTGCGAGAATTCACAGAATATAAGTATATGCATTTGTGATTGGCTGATGGCTGTCACATGGTTCAAGGGGAGTGAAAATAGACATAACTTTATTTGTCAGAAAAAAAATCTACTACTCATTTGACGTTCAGACTAATTGTTATTGTATTGTCTTTTTATCATGCATTTGTAGATTATGCAAATTACTGTTTTTACTGGCCCTTTAATTCACTGATTTATGTATTGTAGTTTCCATGGTACAAATTGCCTTTAAAAAAATCCTCGCTGGGCCTTGAGATACTGATGAGGCATTTTATAGAATCTCCAGAGCAACAATGAATTACTGAGAGCCAGCTGAGCAAATCTTGTGGGCACCAATCACCAGCTAGGTCCCAGTGCTGTTGAGGGTGTGTAGAAATCATTTTCAACAAAGGATACCAAGAGAACAAATTAAATGCTCTGTATGAACCATGAAAGTTTAAATTTCATGTTGCTTTAAGCACAAAATGACACTAAAGCGTGTGCACATGGGGCCTATCTCGCTGTTAACAATGGTAAAAGTAATTAAAAAGATATGAAACCCAACATTTTTCTATCATGCTTCAGATAGACCATGTAATTTTAAATAACTTTCTAATTTACTTTGATTTTTTTTAAATTGTCTTTGTTCTATTGGAATTGTTTATTGAAAAGCAGGACGTAAACTCAGGAGCGTGCCTGGAGCACTATATGGTAGCAGTTTTTGTTGTCCATTTGCACTAGATGTCAGCGCTATTTTCTCCATGTAATGCTACAGACGCCTAACTAGGTATCTATTCAACAAAGAATTGTATGGGAACAAAGCAAATTTGATAACGGAATTAAAGGGACATTATACATTAGATTTTTCTTTGCATAAATGTTTTGTAGATGATCCATTACAGGTTTGTTTGTTTTTAAAAATGTATAGTTTTGCTTATTTTTAAAAAACATTGCTCTGATTTTCAGACACCAGCCAAGCGGCAAAGTTTTAGGAGAATACTGATGTATACCTACTCCAGCTTGCTCCTGTTTGTGTAAAGGGTCTATTCATATGAAAGGAAGGGGGAGGGGGGTCTGCTATTTCCCACTTGCAGTGGGTGTTCCAGCTACCTTTTTAACAGAGCTAAACTGGGAGCTTCTAAGTAAGTTTTTAAAAGGTTTTATACTGGATTTTTAGATCAGTATCTGTGCATTTTATTCTTTATAGTAGTGTCTATATCATGCAGTTATATGAAAAATTGTGTACACTGTCCCTTTAAAATGGAAACTTTTTAAAAAATTATATGATCTGTCTGATACGCAAAATAACATTTTTGGATTTCATATTCATTTAAATGCTGCTTAGTAAAAACTTCTGTACACCACCAGCACACTATTGGCTGTTATGTGCCCTTAGTGGGATCAGATTGTGAGGTGTCGGGGTTGCTAGGTTCAGTGAAATCTTTACAAAAATACTGGACAATTAAATGCTCAGGTTTTTAAAGGTTTCCTGCATGACAGCTACATTTTAAAGGCTATCTAAGCCTCTATGCATTACAAACAGAAAGACGTGACATTTCACGTGTACTACTTTGTGCATTACTGGCAGCCAGGGATGGTAAACGAAAAGTCTTGTGTTTTCTAAAAAGGCTGTTTTTGTTTTGTTTTTTAAATGCTGCTCTGTATTTTGTACTAGGTATTATGGGAGCGCAAAACCAGTAATGATCCTGGCAGCCAGAGGTAAAAATCATTGTTGTGTTTACTGGCAGCTAAGAGGATAAAACAACTAATTTATGAAAAATACAAATGTGGCTTAAGGTGTGCTCTCATGTTTGTGCTACCCCACCTACTAACTGTGCCCAGGCGCTTATTTTTCTGGGGAACAGCTGGCAAACCCAACTGTAAATATTATCCCATTCTGATGACAAAACCAGGTGACATGCACGGGACGTCCTGCTTACCACTGAGTGCATCAGGTAGGTCTGAGGTTTGGTTCTTGTCAGACATTGTCTTGTTCAGCAACTGAATTTGTCAGATATTCTTGTAATGTTTCTCTTTTACTGACGAATGCAGTGACGTGTATAGTACGTGATCTCCACAGTAACAGGACCCTAAACAGAGCGAGAGAAGGTCTCATTTACAGTTCATTGTCATAGAGAGAAATAGTGTGAATTATGGGTGACCAATGCCCTTATCTGAGTATCATAAACTGATTTAAGCGTCCCTTTCCTTGGTCACAAAGGGATTAAAGTGAATAAAACTGGTTAATATAACAAGGAACAGTGATTGACTGTTCTAACAGGACATTTTAATATCATGGTTTACAGGTCTTTAACCCTTTTTAGTTCAAAGCCATTTAACAACCCCGTGGTGAAGCAGTTTCTAACTATTTGCAATTTAATTTTAAACAAAAACTTTCCAGTTTACTTTTATCACCAATTTTGCTTTGTTCTCTTGGTATTTTTAGTTGAAAGCTAAACCTAGGAGGTTCATATGCTAATTTATTAGACCTTGAAGGCCACCTCTAATCTAAATGCATTTTGACAGTTTTTCACCACTAGAAAAAGTTTATGTATTAGTTTATGTATTTCATATAGATAAAATTGAGCTTATGCACATGAATTTACTGTGGAATGAGCACTGATTGGCTAAAATGCAAGTCTGTCAAAAGAACTGAAATAAGGGGGCAGTCTGCAGAGGGTTGGATACAAGGTAATTACAGAGGTAAAACGTGTATTATTATAACTGTGTTGGTTATTCAAAACTGGGGAATGGGTAATTAAGGGATTATCTTTCTTTTACAAAAAACAAAAATTCTGGTGTTGACTGTCCCTTTAAATTCAATTGCCGTGTTTTCTTATGTGAGTTATCCCCACAAATTATTTGCTGCTTTTCAACAGGCCAAGCACTTTTAGAAAACATCTTCAGCTTGCATTAATAATAAAAAAAAAATCTGCTTTCCCAGCAAGGTGAGTAGTTATGTATGAGAGTGTATGGAAGCAGCCCCACAACTACATTGTGTGTGCATTATTGAGAGTTGCTTAAAGGGACATGAAACCCCAACATTTTCTCTCATGATTCGGAAAGAGCGTGCAATTTTAAACAACTTTCCAATTTACTTCTATTATTTCATTTGCTTCCTTCTCTTGTTATCCTTTGCTGAAAGGCTTATCTAGGTAAGCTCAGGAGCAGCAAAGGAGCTAGGTTCTAGCTGCTGATTGGTGGCTGCATATAGATACTGATTGTCATTGGCTCACCCATGTGTTCAATTAGAAACTAGTAGTGCATTGCTGCTCCTTCAACAAATGATACCACAAGAATTAAGCAAATTTGATAATAGAAGTAAACTGGAAAGTTGTTTAAAATTGTATGTTCTACCTTAATCACGAAAGAAATTTTTTGGGTTTCATGTCCTTTTAAATCTCAGATATCTGTGTAATAAAAGTCTGAGTGGTTTATGAGTTACTGACCCGCACCACATCACAGTAGTGCTGCTTGTATACATATATATCAGGGAAAGGAACTTTTCTGAGAGCATGTGATCAAAATGGTGGAAATCCTCTAAAAAAATGATCTTTTGTGCGCATAGAGTAAGGTGACAGTATGCATAAAAAAAATAACTCCCCACCCCTCCACTGCCACTGCCCAGAGGCAGAACTTTTCTTCACTTTCTGCAATGAGATTTTTTAGTGAAAATTTTTCTGCAGGTCATTTTTAAATAACATAAAAATTTAAATTAGACAGTTACACTACGGCACAAGTTCAACTGCAATGTGTTGGTCAACTGAAGAATAAAGCAATTTTTAATGCTTTATAATATAATTGCATTGCAAATTACATGCATACAATTTTTTTTTTAAAGGTCTCTTGAATAAATCTTTTCTCTTGGTCTAACAGAAATGTAGTAATAAAAAAGATGCAATGCTCATACTAACGTCTTAAATTCAGAATAAACAGCTTTGCAGACTGGGAAAGGCTAGGGGTGGGTTTGAAAAAATCTCTTGAGAGCTAGTCAACAAGCAATGTGCTGCTGCTTTGCAGCGCTACTGCATTATTGACTGATCACTTCAAACAGCACTTTACTCTGGGTGCACTGTGTTAAGGAAAACTTACACACTGCAACCCGAGCACAGCTCTGTTTGAAGAGAACTGTCTAATGTGGAGCAGCACTAAAGAGTTCGAGCGCTAACAGTTCCTGCATGTGTCCTGTTCTTTCTGCAGACATGCTGCATTTTCTGCGATGACATCTCAGATCACTGTATGTTATGCCTTGGGGTGCCAATACTTTTACATCTGCAGCACATCAGGCTTTATGGTTAGTTCAGTACAGTACATTGTCTACACTGCAGAACTAAAACTAAAGGCTGGTGTACTGCAGGGGTGTAGCAGACATTGGTGCCATGTGGGTGAAACATTTGCATTATGTAATTAATAATGCATTTTCCATAACCATTGTCACCCGTCTTCTTTCTCCCCTATATCTGTCTCACCCACACACTTCATCCCCAGCACTTTATATACAGACACTTAACAGAGATTCCTGCTGCCTCACATGCATCACCGCCTCCTATAGCACCTCACATAATGATATACAGTAATATAGAGGGGTTTCACGTCTTAAACACACACAGCACCTTATATGTACACACACACACGCAACCCTCTTACCAGTTATCTTATATGCATATATACAATATATTCAAGAGAGATTTTCTCTGTCACACACACAATGGGTCCCCAGTACCATATACACAGATGTTTAAAGGGCCATAATACCCAAATGTTTAAACACTTGAAAGTGATGCAGTATAGCTGTAAAATGCTGAATAGAAAATATCACCTGAACATCTCTATGTAAAATAGAAATATATTTTACCTCAAAAGTTCCTCAGTAGCCACATCCCATTGTAAAGGACTTCTAAGCAGCATATTAGTATGTCTGTCCCGGGACAGCTGAAAGGATGAGCCTGGTGCACTCATGTTATTTCCCTATTCAGTGTAACAATGAAATCTCATGAGAGTTAAGTCAAATCTCATGAGATCACAGTAAAATAGTTCATGACCTCAGCACTGTTGATGCTGATTGGCTGCTGTTCATTTCTTCATTCTTTTACCTGCAGCTGAGTATAACTTTTTACACAGAACTTACTCTGCTGAGCTGAGGAGATTGTGAGGTAAAATATCTTCCTTATTTACATAGAGATGCTCAGGTGATATTTTCCTTTCATCTTTGTACAGTTATACTGCATCAGTTTCAAGTGATTTAGCATATGAGTATTATGTCCCTGTAATATTGCAGATGCTTCCAGAGCCTCACATATACAGACCCCCTCCCCAGAACCTTATATATGGATATATAATATTATAGAGAGGTTCCCTCTGTCTCACTGACACACACAACCCCCACCTCAGTACCTTATATACAGATATATATTATAGAGAGGTTCCCATTGCCTCAATCAAACAAACACAGCCCATAAACTACCCTATGTACAGATATAAGAGGTTCCCATTGCCCCTCTCTCTCACACACACAGCCCCCTCCCCTGTACCTTATATACAGATATATAAATAATATTACAGAGAGGTTCTCAATTCCTTTGCTTGCACACAATGTATTATTATTGAGGTTCCTACACAACAGGTAGATGCAAATGCAGGACACATTCAGCACTTACTAAATTAAATATCTTATATTGTGTCACTTCATCCCCTTTAACGCTCACACACCCATCACCCTAGTATCTGCCCCTATATATCTGAAATGCACTAGTCCCCATGATCCCTGCGCATCATTTTATTAACACATGACAGACTTTGCGTTACAACAAACCTCTTCATGTCCAGGTAATTGTTTTCACCCGGGTCCTCATCATCATGGAGCCATAAACCTCGAGTGTGCAGCTAGATCCCGTGCAGCTAGAGGATCAGTGAAATCACAGCAGCCACGTGACTGCTGACATAATCGGTCCTTTAGCTGGACTGGATTTAGTCACTACCTGGTAATTTAGTAGTTTTGTGTAATGCAGGAGATAATGCAACAGCTAACGGAAACCGCTTGATGGTCAGTGGGGACTGAGAGTCTGTACAGGGGCTGGAGTGTGAGACAGAGGGGGGCTTCGAGTCTACAGGGGCAGAGTGTGAGACAGAGGGGGGCTGAGAGTTTACAAGGGCTGGTGTGTGAGACAAAGGGGGAGAGAGCTGAAATTCTGTATAGAGAATGGGGTTTAAGACAGAGGGGGCTGAGATATGAGACAGAGAGGGCTGGGAGTCTGTACAAGGGCTGTCAGTCTACAGGAGCTGGCGTGTGAGACAGAGGGTGGTTTTAATATACATGGGCTGGGGTGTGAGACAGAGGGGGGCTAAGCACATGTACAAGGGCTTGTATGTGAGACAGGTGGGGAGCTGAAAGTCTACACAGAGGCAGGGATGTGAGACAGAGGAGGTTTGAGAGTCTGTACATGGGCTGGGGTGTGAGACAGAGGGGGTATGAGAGTCTGTACAGGGTCTGGGGTGTAAGACAGAGGGGTGCTGAGAGTCTGTACAGGGGCTGGGGTGTAAGACAGAGGGCTGCATAGAGGCAGGGCTGTGAGACAGGGGTGCTGAGTGTCTATACAAGGGCTGGGGTGTGACATAGAGGGCGGCAGTGAGTCTACATGGGCTGAGATAGGAGACTGATGGGGGCTGAGAGTCTGAGGGAGTGAGGTGTGAGACAGAGGGGAATTAAATTCTTCACAGAGGCAGGGGTGTGAGACAGAAGGTGTTGAGTGTCTGTACAAGGGCTGGAGTGTGAGTCAAAGGTGGGCTAAACATCTGTATAGGGGATGGGGTGTGAGACAAAGGGGGTTGAGAGTATGAACAAGGGTTGGGGTATGACACAGAGGGGTGCTAAGAGTCTACAGGGGCTGGGGTGTGAGGCAGAGGGGTCTATGAACCTGTACAGGGTCTGGGGGGGGGTGAATCAGAGGGGGGCTGGTAGCTTGTACAGGCACTGGCATGGCTGAGAGTCTGCTCAGAGGCTGGGGCGTGAGACTGTACAGGGGCTGGGGTGTGAGATAGAATTGGGCTGCAAGTCTACAGGGGCTGGGGTGTGAAACCGGGTGTTTTTAGTCTACAGGGGCTGGGGTGTGAGACAGGTGGGGGGGGGTAGAGAGTCTGTACAGGGGCTGGGGTGTGAGGCAGAGGGGGCTAAAATTCTGCACAGAGGCAGGGGTGTAAGACAGAGGGGGCCTGCAAATCTGTTCAAGGGCTAGGATGTGAGACAGAGGTGGTTGAAAGTCTATACAGAGGCAGGGGTGTGATATAGAGGGGGGCTGAGAGTCTGTAGAGAGGCAGGGTTGTGAGATAGAGGGGTGCTGAGAGTCTGTACAAGGGCTAGGGTGTGAGGCAGAGGGGGGCTTAGAGTCTGTACAGGGGATGGGGTATGAAACAGAGGGGTCAATGTACCTGTACAGGGTTTGGGACGTGAGACAAAGAGGGTTGATAACCTGTACAGGGGCTTGGGTGTGAGGCAGATGGGGTGGCTGTGAGACTGTACAGTATCTGGGGTGTGAATCAGAGAGGCACTATTGTTGGAGGTCTAGAATTTTTCTGCCCTAAGTCCGGTGATGTAGATCTGTTGGTGAATGTCCTGACTACAAATGTTGTTCTAGATCCAAGGGTCTCATATTCATATTCCGGCACGGTCATTAAAGCCCTTTGGCCTTTTGAGGTCAATTTATTGTATACCATTTATTTGGGTAATAATAACTACTGTTTTTTCTCAGCTGCTAAGTTGGTTAATTCCGAGTGTAAGCACTGAAAAAGCGCTTTGTATCCTCTTTGGGAGAAATACGCAATATATTTACTAGTTATTAAACTGCATGAAGGCGCGGTTCTCTATCCAGTCATTCGGGGGGGCAGATTGAATTGTTTTTGGATCAGTCCAAAATCTATATTTTCTTTGAATAGATTTTTAGAATGAGACCTTCTATGGGAAGAATCTTCTTTCTCAGTACACTCTGTGATTTATGTTCAGGAGTGATTATGCCAGTTTTTATTGCAGGAACAGGGTTTGGGTTTATATTCATTTCTATTCTTTGTCCCAAAGAAGAAGGGTTTATTCAGTTAATTTTTTGGATCTGAAGATTTTTATATTGTTTTGTTAGAGTTTCAACTTTTATGTTGGCAATTATAAGGACTATTATGCATTTTTGTTAAGGTCATTTCATGTCCACTCATTTTACAGGATGTTTATCCTCATATTTAATGTTCATTCAGTCCACTTATGGATTCTGAGATTTTTCTTTTTTAGATAAGCTTTACCAATTTGTCAGTTTTCCATTTGGTTTAGCGATGGCTTTATGAATCTTTTCATAGGTTCTTGGTGCCCTTCTTCTGTCTTTAGGCAGCAAGGTATGGTGGTGCTTCCTTATTTGGATGATATCTTGGTATTAGCTTAATATTTTCTTTTATTAATATGGGCAGATAGCTCAGCATACTAATGCACTGTGCCTGAGCCCTGTAGAAACCTGAGGGTTGCAGATTAAATTCTGGGCGAAGTCCATTCAGCCTTTCATTCTTCTGAGGTCAATTAAATGAGCAGTGTTTTAAGTCCCGTATGGGTAATTAGACATGCTTACAAGTACCCAATACATACTTATGAAGGAGCAGTATTCATATATGTGGATCTTTCTTTTTTGGAATCTCTTATGAATCAACTAAGTTTTGTTTCTTCAAAACATAGTTGGAGGATTTAATTTACCTAAGAGTTTTGTGATTCCTCAGACAAGGGTCACTTCTTTTTGGGTTTTTAGATGGATTCTGTGTGCATATCTTTGTCTTTATCGGACAAAAGTCAATTGTATTTGGCATTAGCCTGTTTTACTTACAGTCTGGTTAATTTCTTTCAGTGGCTATGTGCATGAAAGTTTTTTATGTCTCATAACTGCAGCATCTGGCGTGGATCCCTTTTGCTCGTTTTTCTTCTGAGATCTTTTTGCTTTGCCTACTGAATCTATGATACAGGGTTTGTTTTCAGATATCAAAGTTGATATTTTTAAATCCTAACACTCTTTTCTCCCTGTTTTTGATGATTAGTTTATCATCGTTTTAGTCAGGGGGTCTCTTTTTGTTCGTCCTTCCTGGACTGTATTCTTAATGGATGCAAGTCTTGCAGGTTGGGGAGCTGTCTGAGGGTCTTTGACAGCACAAGGGGTTTGGAAACTTCAAGAGGCGAGGTTTCCAATCGATATTTTGAACTCCGTTCTTTTTTCAGGCTTAGCTTCTTTTAGGAGTTTTTTTCTTTCAGACAGACAATGTCACAATTGTGGCATATGTCAATCATTTAATAGGGACTCACAGTTCCTAAGCAATTAGGAAGTATCTTGAATACGTTCTTAGGTGGTTTTCCTCTCCTTTACGATTTATATCTCAGGTTTAGACATTTGGGAGATGGATTATCTCAACCATCAGTCTTTACAACTGGGAGAGTGGTACCTCTATACAGATGTGTTCTATCAATTTCCCAGGTACCTTTTCAGGTCTAGGGATCCTCAGGTGGAAATGGTGTATACTTTAGCAGTGTCTTGGTTTTTGCAACCTGGCTACCTCCTTCCGCTTCTGTTTTTTTTCTTCCAAAGGTGTTCTTCAAGGTCATTTTGGAATAGTCTCATATGTGTCTGATAGCATCAGCATGGCCTCTTAGGTTTGGTATGTGGATCTTGTTCGCATGTCCAGTTGCCATCCTTGGACACTTTTTCTTTGGCTAGCCCTCTTGTTTTAGGGGCTATTTTTTCCATCAGGATTTCAAATTACTACTTTGAAGGTATAGAACTTGTTTAGTCATAGAGGTTTCTCTGACTCAGTTTTTTTCACTATGTTGCAGGCTTAGAAGTCTGTTTTAAAGAACATTTATTATAAGGTTTGATAAATTTATATTTTATGGTGTTCTCATAAATTCTTGTGCGATTCTCTTAGTTTCTTCAGGATGTTTTGTTTTACGATTTGTCTATAAGTATTTTTTAGAGACACATCTTTGCCTTTTCCGTTTCTTTTTATAAGAAAAGATTACCGTTCTTCCTGACATTTGCTGTTTTGTTCAGACTTTGGTTAGTATCAAGTCTGTTATTTTATCAATTTCTCCTTGGGGTCTTGAATTGTTTTTTTTTAAGGCTTTACAGGCTCTTCTGTTTGAGCCTATGCATACTTTGTATATTAGACTATTTTCTTGTAAGGTATTGTTAATTTTTAAACAATCTTTTTAGCTAGAAGAGTTTTCTGTATTGTCTGCTCTCTCTTGTCACTCTCCTTTTCTGATTTTTCATCAGGATAAGGCTGTTTTGCGGACTTTGTTTAAATTTCTTCCTAAGGATTTTACTACCATTAGTAGGGAAATTGTTGTTCCTTCATTATGTCCTAATCCAAAGAGATGGACAGTCTTCGCTTCAGAGATTTACAGCTCGTTCTACTAGTTCAGTAGCCACTTCTTGTCCTTTTAAGAATGAAGCTTCGGTTGTTTAGTTTTGCAAAGCAACAACTTCTTCGTTGCATACATTTACTAAATTTTACCATTCTGATGTATTTGCTTCTTTTGAAGCAGTTTTTGGTAGAAAAGTTCTTCAAGCAGCTGTTTCAGTTTGATTCTTTTGCTTATGTTTTAAGTTTTTTTTCTTCAATTTATGAGAGAAACTTTTTTTTTTGTGGATTTAATTATTTCAGCAAAAATGGCTGTTTTTATTTTTTCCCTCCCTTGCTAGTGACTCTTCTTTGGTCTTCCACATCTTCGGTATTTCTATCCCATACGTCACTAGCTCATGGACTCTTGCCAATTACATGAAAGAAAACATAATTTATGTAAGAAATACCTGATAAATTCATTTCTTTCATATTGGCAAGAGTCCTTGAGGCACACCCTTTTTGGTGGTTATGATTTTTGTGTATAAGCACAATTTTCTTTCCAGTTCTTCTTCTTGTATGCTTTTTTACTCCTTATTTTATCACCCCACTACTTGGCTATTCATTAAACTGAGTTGTGGGTGTGGTGAGGGGTGTATTTATAGGCATTTGAGGCTTGGGAAACTTTGCCCCTCCTGGTATGATTGTATATCCCATACGTCACTAGCTCATGGACTGTTGCCAATATGAAAGAAATGAATTTATCAGGTAAGTAATTACATAAATTATGTTTTTTTAATAAGAAGATAGATAACACCTTTACTACCTAATCTACAGCTTTTCATAACCAACATTATTATATTAATATATTTTATAATCTCTGAATTTGCAAGTTTCTAAGCCCTTGCAGGCCTCCTCCTATCTCAGTGCTTTTTACAACCAGACAGTGGTAGATCATGTGTGCCATATAGATAACATTGTACTCAATCCCGTGGAGTTATGCAGGAATCAGAACTAACTGGCTAAAATGCAAGATGTAAAAAGCTCTGAGATAAGGGGCATTCTCAGTGCATCTAAGCAGAGGCTTAGATACAGATAATCATAGAGGTAAAAACTATATTAATATTACAGTGTTGGTTATGCAAAACTGGGAAATAGATAATCCCTTTATTAACCATCTTTTTAAACAATAACAATTTTCAAGAAGACTGTCCCTTTAACGAAATATGAAGAGGAAACACATCACAGAGCAGTACAATATATATAATTTTCTGAAGCTAGGTTAACAGAGGCTCAAGCACAGCTGTTCAGAGGGTGTTGGGCACAATAACCAGTCTTGACGCATATGTAGTAGGGCAAAGACAACTCTACAGACCTTAGGCCCTGGCATTGTTTTTTTTATATATTCTAGTTGCCGTGAGACTTTTGTGCCCAGTATTTGTTGTGCCCTCACATAAGCATGCCTCCCAAAATTTGTAGTGTTATCCTATGATCAAGGTATTATGGGGGTTATATGATTCAGGGGCAGATTCCGGTTTGGGCATAAATAGCAGTTGAAGAACCAAGGGGAAGCAGGACAGAGCTCCCAGTTTGGGATAATACCATAAATTACAATACTGGTAACCAGGGAGCCGTGACACTTAGTGTTTTACATCTGCTTCCTGATTTATCAGATAACTGCATATTCCTGTATAAATTCACCCTTCTCTTGCTTCTTATGAGCTTAATATTAAACACATGTATCACCCCATAATATGTGGCAAACATGCTACATAAAGATTGTCATGTTACCTGCAGCTTGTCACATATGTAGTATTATATTGTGCATCAGTGAAATAAACATGTTTAATGTCACATAAATATCTTTTTACCATAATATAAATATAGTAAGAGCTCTGATTATTTCCCACCTCTCATTTTATTCATCTTCTTTTCTTCTCACAGGTGTCACATTTATAGCATCTGACTTAGTCACTGACGATAAACAAGATGAACAAATACAGGAAGCAGATGGCAGAGCAGTTCCTGAGTCAGGCCCTGGGCATCATCTGCCTGCTGACTGGAGAGGTGAGAGCTGCTGGGGAATGTCATGATGACACTGACCTATTTACTGTGCTTCTTCTGATCCACCAGACCTATCTCACTAACCCTATCTTCAGTTTACCCAGACCATCTCACTAACCCTAACTTCAGTATACCTAGACCATCTCACTAACCCTAACTTCAGCTCACCCAGACCATCTCACTGACCCTAACTTCAGTATACCTAGACCATCTCACTAACCCTAACTTCAGCTCACCTGGACCATCTCACTAACCCTAACCAGTATACCCAGACCATCTCACTAACCCTAACTTCAGTATACCCAGACCATCTCACTAACCCTCACTTTAGAATAGCAAGACCATCTCACTAACCCTCACTTTAGAATAGCAAGACCATCTCACTAACCCTAACTTCAGTATACCCAGACTATCTCACTAACCCTAACTTCATCTCACTAACCCTAACGTAAGTATACCCAGACCTTCTCACTAACCCTAAATTCAGTATACCCAAACAATCTCACTAACCCTAACTTTATCTCACCCAGACAGTCTCACTGACCCTAACTTCAGCTCACACAGACCAACTCACGTACCCTAACTTCAATTCAACCTCCTGCAAAACCTACATCCACAAAACCTACCCCAGCAGCCAGGGTCCTCTGCAGAATCCTACACTGTAAAACCTCCTTCAGCACTTACGATCCCCTGTACACCCCTTCACTGTAAAACCTCCCCAGCATCCCCTGCACAACTATCCACTGTAAAACCTCCCTGGTGCCTTGGGTTGCCTGAAAAACCTTCCACTACTAACCCTTCACCAGCACCCAGTGCCCCATACACAATTGTCCCCTTTAAAATGTTCCTCAGAACCAGGGAACACTATCAACTGTTAAACACCGCCAAACACACACAGTCCCCTGCACAATCCTTAATCATAAAACCTCCCCAACACCCAGGAACTTCTGTACAACCATCCACTGTAAAACATCCCCCATACGCATACAATCTTTCACTAAAAAATTAAACAACCCTAGCACCCAAGCCCCCCTTCCCAGCTGCATGACTCTCTCAGGCCCTAATACATAAATCTAATTTGTGCACAGGAAATAAAAGTAGCAAACACGCAAAGGTCAAGTCCAGCGGGAACGCATTGGGAACGGAGTTCCTGCACTTTTTTTGCAGGTGGACCTGGCAATAGAACAGAAACGCTTAAGTAAACACTGCTGCTGTTGGTAGGAGGAGCTGGAGCACAGTCTGGTTAAAGGGATAGTGAGATCCTCTAGTAATGGGCAGTAACACTTCCTACAATACACTAAATGCAAGCCTGTCAGTGGTCCTGCTTTGGGATCACCTCACACTCACCTAGATTACAAGTTTTGCGCTATAGAGGGTGCGAAACAAACGCAACAAAAGTTGTGTTATGTCACCCTCCATAGTGCTGCCATTACGAGTTTTTAAAAAGCCGTCTGGTGTGTGTGATATGGTTGCGATGAGCGCCACAACACACAAAATCCAAGCACTGCTTTGACGTGCTCGTGCATGCTTTCCCCAGAGACATCAATGGGGAGAAAGTGTTCGAAAAAAACCTCACACCTGTGATCCCGGAATGAAAAGCTCCGTAACACAACACTATTTATGTCTATGGGGAAATTTTTTTTAGTTTAAACCTAACACCCTAACATATAACATAAACCCCACGTCTAAACACCCCTAATCTGCTGCCCTCGACATCACTGACACCTACATAATGTTATTAACCCCTAAACCTCTGGCGTCCCACTTCACTAAATAAACATTTTAACCCCTAAACTGACAGCCCCCGACATCGCAAAAAAAATAAATTAAACTAACAACCCCCTAACTTTAAATTAAAATAACAAGATCCCTATCTTAAAATAAATAAAAACTGACCTGGGAAATTAAAAAAAACCTAAGTTTACACTATAAATTAAACTAACATTACTATTACTAAAATTAAAATAACTATCAATTAAATAAATTAAATTGCTCATTAAAAAAACCTAACCCTACTAAAAAAATTAAATCTACAGTTACAAAAAATAAAAAAATACTAAATTACAAAAAAAATAACAAAAATTTGAAATTATTCAAAATAAAAACAATTACACCTAATCTAATAGCCCTATAAAAGGGCCTTTTGTAGGACATTGCCCTAAAGAAATCAGCTCCTTTTCGATGTAAAAAAAATACAAAGACCCCCCCCCCACAGTAAAACCCATTACCCAACCAACCCCACAAAATAAAAAACCTAACTCTAAAAAAAAAAACTAAGCTACCCATTGCCCTTAAAAGGGCATTTAGCTCTTTTTCATTGCCCTTAAAAGGGCATTTAGCTCTTTTAAAAATGCCCAAAACCCTAATCTAAAAAGTTAAACCCACCCAAAAAAAGTTTGAAAAAACCTAACACTAACTCCCGACGATCCACTTACAGTTTTTGAAGTCCGGAAACCATCCTCATCCAGGCAGCGAGGTCTTCATTCATCCATCCATCCAGACGGTGTCTTCTATCTTCATCCAGACGGCGTCTTCTAACTTCATCCCGGCGGCGTGGAGCGGATCCATCCTGACGACATCTGGCGCGGAGCATCCTCTTCATATGGTCGCCGCTGTATACTGAATCTTCAATACAAGGGAGCCTTTTCCAAATGGCAACCCTTGCATTCCTATTGGCTGATTTGATTTTGGAAATTCAAATCAGCCAATAGGATGAGAGCTATTGAAATTCTGTTGGCTGATTTGAACAGCCAATAGGATTTCAGCAGCTCTCATCCTATTGGCTGATTTAAATTTCCAAAATCAAATCAGCCAATAGGAATACAAGGGACGCCATCTTGAAAAAGCTCCCTTGCATTGAAGACTCAGTATACACTATAAATTAAACTAACATTACTATTACTAAAATTAAGATAACTATCAATTAAATAAATTAAATTACTCATTAAAAAAAACCTAACCCTACTAAAAAAAATTAAATCTACAATTACAAAAAATAAAAAAAATACTAAATTACAAAAAATAAAAAAATACTAAATTACGAAAAATAACAAACGAAATTATTCAAAATAAAAATAATTACACCTAATCTAATTTCCCTATAAAAATAAACCCCCCCCCCCCCCCCCCAAATAAAAAATAAAAACCTAGCCTACAATAAACTGCAAATAGCCCTTAAAAGGCGACCGTATGAAGAGGATGCTCCGCGCCGGATGACTTCAGGATGGATCCGCTCCGCGCCACCGGGATGAAGATAGAAGACGCCGCCTGGATGGATGAAGACCTTGTCGCCTGGATGAAGACTTCACCGCCTGGTTGAGGATGGATGTCCGGACTTAAGTGGATCGTCAGGGGTTAGTGTTAGGTTTTTTTAAACTTTTTTTGGGTGGGTTTTTTTTTTTTTTTAAGATTAGGTTTTTGGGCATTCTTAAGAGCTAAATGCCCTTTTAAGGGCAATGAAAAAGAGCTGAATACCTTTTTAAGGGCAATGCCCATACAAATGCCCTTTTCGGGGCTATGGGTAGCTTAGGTTTTTTTTAGATTTAGGTTTTTTTATTTTGTGGGGTTAGTTGGGTGGTGGGTTTTACTGTTGGGGGTCTTTTGTATTTTTTTTTACAGGGAAAAGAGCTGATTTCTTTAGGGCAATGCCCTACAAAAGGCCCTTTTAAGGGCTATTGGTAGTTTATTGTAGGCTAGGGTTTTTTTTTTTTATTTTGGGGGGCTTTTTTTATTTTGATAGGGCTATTAGGTTAGGTGTAATTATTTTTATTTTGGATCATTTTGTTGGTTATTTTTTGTAATTTTAGTATTTTTGTATTTTTTGTAATTGTAGATTTAATTTTTTTAGTAGAGTTAGTTTTTTTTAATGTGTAATTTAATTATTTTAATTTGTAGTTATTTTAATTTTAGTATTATAGTAATGTTAGTTTAATTTATAGTTTAAATTTAGGTTTTTTTTAAATTTCCTAGGTAAGTTTTTATTTATTTTAAGATAGGGATCTTGTAATTTTAATTTAAAGTTAGGGGGTTGTTAGGTTTAGGGGTTAATAGTTTTAATTTAGTTTTTGGCGATGTGGGGGACTGGCGGTTTGGGGGTCAATAGGTTTATTTAGTGGTATTGAGGTGGGAGGCCAGAGGTTTAGGGGTTAATAACTTTATTTAGTGGCAGCGATGTCGGGGAGCGGCGGAATAGGGGTTAATATATTTATATTGTGGGCGAAGTTGGGGTGCGGGGAATAGGGGTTAATAACTTTAGTGGCGATGATGTTGGGGAGCGGCATATTAGGCGTTAATACATTTTATTAGTGGCGGCGATATCAGGAGAGGCAGATTAGTGTTTAATAACTTTAAAATAGTGTTTGCGATGCGGGAGGGCCTCGGTTTAGTGGTTAATAGGTAGTTTATGGGTGTTAGTGTACTTTGTAACAGTTTTGTTGTGTAAAACTCATAACTACTGCTCTCAGATTGCGAAACGGATCGTGTCGATATAGGGTGTAACGCAAGCTTTTTAGCCTCACCCCAAAACTTGTAATGGCAGCGCTATGGAATCCCACACAAAAACGTAATTTTTTTTAGTGCGGGGCTGACGTTGCGTTACAGGCTAAAAGGCTTGCGGTACAGCTATACTGACAAGACTCGTAATGGCTGCGTTACTGTTTTAAAGCTGAAATGGCCATTTTTTTCAGCGTTAAAACACAAACGCAAAACTCGTAATCTAGGTGACTGTGTGGAACACATGGTGCTTACATTTATGCGTCTCTTGCTTTGGGTCATTTATCTCCCCTTAACAAAAATAGGACTATTGCATCCTAAGTGGGTGGGAGTCATCCAATTAAACCCTTCATTGGTTTTAATTTTGCTTTCATTAACCAACGTGTATAGATTATATACAAATAAATACAGTATATAAAACATTATTTATTGTTGGAGGGGTGGAAGTCTTGGTGAGTTCCCACACTTTTTTTGTAGGACTTGACCCCTCCATACACATATATAATCATACAGGTGCTAAAGTCCAAAATGTAAGTATACTAAAAAATAAAAAGGGAACAAAGACTTTATAGTAGCACTCATCTCTCAAACTTATTTATCAGAATGCTAATGCGAGAAAATACTCACAAGAATCAAGAAGAGGCTGTTTAAAAAAAAAAGTGTGAATTCCAGAGCGTATGACCCATTTAAAGGGACAGGAAACTTTCCAATATACTTCTTTTATCAAATTTGCTTCATTATCTTGTTATCCTTTGCAGAAGGAACAGCATTGCACTACTGGCAGCTAGCTGAACACATCTAGTTTTTTTTTTGTTTTTTTTATTGGCAAACAAGATGTACATTGGTACAATATCATAATGAAAAACAAATCCTAAAAAAAAAACAAATGCCAGCCTCATAGTCATAAAAATACAAAACACTTTATCAACAAATGAAATCGACAACATTTAATAAACACCTTTTCAGTAGTTATACCAGATATAAAACAAAATCAGAATTAAAGGGTTGCGATCTTAACCCCCATACCAATCAAAATCGATATTCCATATGTACCCATTGTTGAGATTTTTGATATTTAACCAGGAAGGAGACGAAAAACAACACACAAAAAAAAGCCTTATATGTAGAAATAAATTATCTGTTGTAATCTCTCCTCTTCTTCCTCTCCCCCTCCCAAATTCTTCTCTTACCTAAAACATATTTTTCCATATCTCTTGATACCAGGAGGCTGTGAGAATTATAGACCTACATTCTATAGAATGTCTCATGGGGTGGATAATCTGTGACTGAAATTCTATTGGAAAAGACATAATCACCTTATCCCATTTGTTAATGAATTTTTTAACTTTGTTTTCAGCAATACCCAAAGCATCATATTGTTCTACAGCTATTTGAAACCTAATCTCTCTTAAAAACAAAGAGAAGCTTGGACTATGTTTATCCTTCCAGGATTTGAGAATCAATTGTCTGGAGATGAGGATAGCTGTAGTAATTCTCTATTCTACTTAAATCATTACATAAAAAACATATGGTATTTGTTAAGTGTAAGTATATAATTTGATAGCGTTTGTGGAATTAACCCTAAATTGACTTAAAAATTTAAGGCAATTCTGGGCCCATTTTTTAAAAACCCTTGAGTCAATCCCTTGAAGCGGGGAAAGATTAGAAATTGAATTGTCTATATTCAAGCCTTTACATATTCTATTCCATGCCTTAATTATATTGTAAATAGTATACTTAGGGATATTAATCTTTACATTTTCTATCTTAGGGATATGTAGTAGCGCTCTAAGTGAAAAGGGAAAAGACTGACTCTCTTCAACTTGGTAACTAGATATATAGTCTGTGCCGGCTACCCAATCTAACACCGTTTTTAAATTTGCAAAGCCTATAGATAGGAATATGAGGTTTCCCTTTGCCCCAGAAAAATCTAGAGCAATGAGAATAAAACTTTCTTATATTCTTTTTATATATAAAGACCGGTAAATTCTGTGTGAGGAACAAAATCTTGGTAAATAATATAATCTTAATCAGACTTACTTTTCTTTCATGTAATTAGCAAGAGTCCATGAGCTAGTGACGTATGGGATATACATTCCTACCAGGAGGGACAAAGTTTCCCAAACCTTAAAATGCCTATAAATACACCCCTCACCACACCCACAATTCAGTTTTACAAACTTTGCCTCCCATGGAGGTGGTGAAGTAAGTTTGTGCTAGATTTCTACGTTGATATGCGATTCGCAGCAGGCTGAAGCCCGGTTTTCCTCTCAGAGTGCAGTGAATGTCAGAGGGATGTGAAGAGAGTATTGCCTATTTGAATACCATGGTCTTCCTCTAGGGGATCTATTTCATAGGTTCTCTGTTATCGGTCGTAGAGATTTCTCCTACCTCCCTTTTCAGATCGACGATATACTATTATATACCATTACCTCTACTGATTCTCGTTTCAGTACTGGTTTGGCTATCTACTTTATGTAGATGAGTGTCTTTGGGTAAGTAAGTCTTATCTTTTATTTATGACACTCTCAGCTATGGTTTGGCACTTTATATGTAAAGTTCTAAATATATGTTTTATACTTATATTTGCCATGATTCAGGTCAATCAGTTTATTTTCCTTCTATCAGACTGTCAGTTTCATTTTTTTGGGAAAATGCATATGAATTAAATATTTTTCTTTTATTCCTTCTTTAAGGTTTTTAAATTGTATCCTTTGCCGGCAGTTAGTTTTCAGTTTTGAGGAAAGATCCCCCAAGTTAATGGGGCTATCTCTACTCTTGCTAAACATACTACTATTCCTGTAGCAAATAGTATTTATTTTTTTCCTTCAGATGGGAAACTTGTATCTTATTTAAGGAAAATTATTTAGACCTGTAATTTATTTGGCTGATGTTGCAACTGCTTCAACTTTCTGGTTGGATACTTTAGTTCAACAAGTATCGGATTATGATTTGTTTAGCATTGTTAAGTTGATCAACATGCTAATAATTTCATTTGTGTCGTCATTTTTTGATATTTTTGCAAATGAGGTTTAATCTATGTCTTTAGCTATTTTAGCTAGAAGAACTTTGTGATTTCAATCTTGGAATGCTAATTTGATTTCTAAATTCCATATTTCTTTTTTTTCCAAGGTAATCAATTATTTGGGTCACAATTGGATTCAATTCTTCAACTGTTACACTGGGCTTCAAGATTGAGTTCTAAGACAACATTTTAAGCTTATATTAGTTTTTGTTCTTACTAAGGAACGGAATCCTAATTCTTCCCCAAGTAACATGTTTATAATTGGAAGTTTTCTTCATTCAATTTAAGCCATTTAAAGATCAAAGTCAGCTCCCCAAATTTGCATGTAGGTGCGGTTCTTATTCCAGCTTAGCTTCTTAGATTTGGGTACAGAATAGGATTCAGAGTAAAACCGTCTGTGAGAAGTCTTTTTTTCTCTAACATATTCCAGTAAGGCTCACACTTTTCTGAAGTGTGTTTCAGACCTGTATGTATTGGGTACTTGTGAAGCGCGGCTGGTCACCCGTTGGGGCTCAAGGCGCTGCTTAGACCTGGAGTTTTCTGGGGTATTTATACCAGTTCCATTTTTAGGAACAGAGTTTGGGGGTTTTATTCAAAACTATTCACTGTCCCAAAGATAGAAAATCTTTTTGAATTGTCATATAAGTGTACCATCTTTTAGAATGGTGTTTATATGGTCTATTCTGCCTTTTGGTCAGTGATGGCATTATTTATTTACAATAGATACAATAGATGCATATCTTAATTTTCTGTTTTCATTCAGATTATTTTCATTTTCTGAGATTCTCTTTTTTTGACAAGCATTACCAATTTGTTGCTTTTCCTTCTGGTCTAGCGACAGCTCTAAGAATCTTTTCAAGGTTCTCAGTGTTTCCTTATTTGGACGGTCTCGTGGTACTGGCTCAGTCTTTTCGTTCTGCGGAATCTCATACGATTCAACTTTTGTTGTTTCTTCAAGACATGGTTAGAGGATCTTTTTATCAAAAGCTCCTTGATTCCTCAGACAAGGGTCACCTTTTTTAGGTTTCCAGATAGATTGTGTCAATGTCTTTGTCTCTAACAGACAAGTGACAATTTTATTGGGTTCCGTTTGTTGGAACCTTCAGTCTCTCTATTATTTCCTTCAGTTGCTATATGCATGGAAGTTTTAGGTTTCATGGCTGCAGCATTGGATTCGATTCCCTTTGCTCATTTTCATAGGAAACCTTTCCAGTTTTTTATGCTGAATTAATGGTGCAGGGATTCTAGGATATCACTTTTTATATCTTTGAATTCCAATGTTCAACTATGTTTGACTTGGTGGTTAGATCACCATCATATAGTTCTAAGGGTCTCTTCGGTTCATTCAACCTGGACCATGATCACTACAGATGCAAGTCTTTTAGGTTGGGAGGCTGTCTGGGGATCTCTGTCAGCACAAGGGGTATGGAAATCTCAGGAGGCGAGATTACCATTCGATATTTTGGAACTCCGTGCATTTCTCAGAGGTCTTCAATTTTGGCTTCTTTTTGAAGAATAGACGTTTATTGTTTTTCAGACAGACAATGTCACAACTGTGGCGTATGTCAATCATCAGGGTGGGACTCTCAGTCCTTAGGCTGTGAAAGAAGTATCTTGGATACTTGCTTGGGCTAAATCCAGCTCCTGTCTAATTTCTGCGGTTCATTTCCCAGGTATAGACAATTGTGAAGAGGATTATCTCTGTCAATCAAGCTTGACATCCGGGAGAATGGTCTCTTTACCCAGATGTGTTTTTTTCAAATTGTTCAGATGTGAGGGCTTCCAGAAATAGATCTGATGGCATCTCATCTAAACAAGGAACTTCCCAGGGGCCTATTCAGGTCCGGGGATCCTCAGGCGGAAGCAGTGTATGCATTGACACTTCCTTGGAGTTATCAATCTGCCTATATTTTTTCGCCTCTGGTTCTTCTTTTTAGAGTGATTTTCAAAATCATCAGGGAGCAATCGTTTGTGTTGCTGGTGGCTCCAGCATGGCCACACAGGTTTTGGTATATGGTTCTTGTTCGGATGTCCAGTTGCCAATCTTGGTCACTTCCATTTAAGGCCAGACCTTATATCTTAACATTCGTTTTTTCCATCAGGAACGCAAATTATTAATTTGATGGTATGGAAATTTAACGCTTAGTACTTAGTCATAAAAGTTTCTCTGACTCAGTGATTAATACTACAGGGAGTGCAGAATTATTAGGCAAGTTGTATTTTTGAGGATTAATTTTATTATTGAACAACAACCATGTTCTCAATGAACCCAAAAAACTAATTAATATCAAAGCTGAATAGTTTTGGAAGTAGTTTTTAGTTTGTTTTTAGTTATAGCTATTTTAGGGGGATATCTATGTGTGCAGGTGACTATTACTGTGCATAATTATTAGGCAACTTAACAAAAAACAAATATATACCCATTTCAATTATTTATTTTTACCAGTGAAACCAATATAACATCTCAACATTCACAAATATACATTTCTGACATTCAAAAACAAAACAAAAACAAATCAGTGACCAATATAGCCACCTTTCTTTGCAAGGACACTCAAAAGCCTGCCATCCATGGATTCTGTCAGTGTTTTGATCTGTTCACCATCAACATTGCGTGCAGCAGCAACCACAGCCTCCCAGACACTGTTCAGAGAGGTGTACTGTTTTCCCTTCTTGTAAATCTCACATTTGATGATGGACCACAGGTTCTCAATGGGGTTCAGATCAGGTGAACAAGGAGGCCATGTCATTAGATTTTCTTCTTTTATACCCTTTCTTGCCAGCCACGCTGTGGAGTACTTGGACGCGTGTGATGGAGCATTGTCCTGCATGAAAATCATGTTTTTCTTGAAGGACGCAGACTTCTTCCTGTACCACTGCTTGAAGAAGGTGTCTTCCAGAAACTGGCAGTAGGACTGGGAGTTGAGCTTGACTCCATCCTCAACCCGAAAAGGCCCCACAAGCTCATCTTTGATGATACCAGCCCAAACCAGTACTCCACCTCCACCTTGCTGGCGTCTGAGTCAGACTGGAGCTCTCTGCCCTTTACCAATCCAGCCACGGGCCCATCCATCTGGCCCATCAAGACTCACTCTCATTTCATCAGTCCATAAAACCTTAGAAAAATCAGTCTTGAGATATTTCTTGGCCCAGTCTTGACGTTTCAGCTTGTGTGTCTTGTTCAGTGGTGGTCGTCTTTCAGCCTTTCTTACCTTGGCCATGTCTCTGAGTATTGCACACCTTGTGCTTTTGGGCTCTCCAGTGATGTTGCAGCTCTGAAATATGGCCAAACTGGTGGCAAGTGGCATCTTGGCAGCTGCACGCTTGACTTTTCTCAGTTCATGGGCAGTTATTTTGCGCCTTTGTTTTTCCACACGCTTCTTGAGACCCTGTTGACTATTTTGAATGAAACGCTTGATTGTTCGATGATCACGCTTCAGAAGCTTTGCAATTTTAAGAGTGCTGCATCCCTCTGCAAGATATCTCACTATTTTTGACTTTTCTGAGCCTGTCAAGTCCTTCTTTTGACCTATTTTGCCAAAGGAAAGGAAGTTGCCTAATAATTATGCACACCTGATATAGGGTTTTGATGTCATTAGACCACACCCCTTCTCATTACAGAGATGCACATCACCTAATATGCTTAATTGGTAGTAGGCTTTCGAGCCTATACAGCTTGGAGTAAGACAACATGCATAAAGAGGATGATATGGTCAAAATACTCATTTGCCTAATAATTCTGCACTCCCTGAATGTTGCAGGCTCGTAAATCTGTGTCTAGTAAGATTTATTATCGAGTTTGGAAGATTTACATCTCATGATGCTCTTCTCATAAATTCTCTTGGCATTCTTTTAGAATTCCTAGGATTTTATAGTTTCTTCAGGATGGTTTGGATAAGGGTTTTTGTCTGCAAGTTCCTTGAAAGGACAAATCTCTGCTTTTTCTGTGCTGTTTTCACAGAAAGATTTGCTAATCTTTCTGTTATTCATTGTTTTGTTCAGGCTTTGGTTCGTATCAAGCCTGTCATTAAGCCAATTTCTCCTCCTTGGAGTCTTAATTTGTTTCTGAGGGCTTTACAGGCTCTTCCGTTTGAGCATATGCTTTCTTTGGACATTAAAATTACTTTCATGGAAAGTATTGCTCCTTTTAGACATCTCTTCAGCTAGAACAGTTTTTGAATTATCTGCTCTTTCTTGTGAGTCTCCTTTTTCTGATTTTTCATCAGGATAAGGTGGTTTTGCTGTCTTCATTTCAATTTTTACCTAAAGTTGTGAATTCTAACAACATTAATAGAGGAATTATTGTCCCTTCCTTGTGTCCTAATCCTAAGAATTCTTTGGAAAGATTCTTACATTCTTTGGATGTGGTAAGAGTTTTGAAATATTATGTTGAAGCTACTCAGATTTCAGAAAGACTTCTAGTCTATTAGTTATCTTTTCTGGTTTTAGGAACGGTCAGAAGGCTTTTGTCATTTCTTTGGCATCTTGGTTAAAGCTTTTGATTCATCATGCTTATTTGGAGTCGGGTTAATCCCTGCCTCAGAGGATTACGGCTCATTCTACTAGGTCAGTTTCTACTTCCTGGGCTTTTAAGAATGAAGCTTCTGTTGTTCAGATTTGCAAAGCTTGGTCTTCTTTGCATACTTTTACTAAATTCTACCATTTTGATGTTTTCTCTTCTTCAGAAGCAGTTTTTGGTAGAACAGTACTTCAGGCAGCTGTTTCAGTTTGATTCTTCTGCTTATAATTTCAGTTTTTTTCATTATAAAAATTGAAACTTTTGATTTGGGTTGTGGATTAATTTTTCAGCGGAATTGGCTGTCTTTATTTTATCCCTCCCTCTCTAGTGACTCTTGAGTGGAAGATCCACATCTTGGGTATCTGTTATCCCATACATCACTAGCTCATGGACTCTTGCTAATTAAATGAAAGAAAACATAATTTATGTAAGAACTTACCTGATAAATTCATTTCTTTCATATTAGCAAGAGTCCATGAGGCCCACCCTTTTTTGTGGTGATTATGATTTTTTTGTATAAAGCAAAATTATTCCAATTCCTTATTTTTGATGCTTTCACTCCTTTCTTATCACCCCACTTCTTGGCTATTCGTTAAACTGAATTGTGGGTGTGGTGAGGGGTGTATTTATAGGCATTTTAAGGTTTGGGAAACTTTGCCCCTCCTGGTAGGAATGTATATCCCATACGTCACTAGCTCATGGACTCTCTGCTAATATGAAAGAAATGAATTTATCAGGTAAGTTTTTCATAAATTATGTTTTTTTCAGAGAGAGATAGTGGGAGTTTTGACCAACACCTGTAGTGAGGTAATCATTTTGGTCCATAGTTGTGGATAATTCAGGTCATACCAATGTTTAATGTTTTTAAAGAGAAACTATTCCAAATTGCATAATTTGCTCTATTGCTAAGGAAATGTTATTTTCTGAAAGCTATCTTTGTGCTTAATAATCAATACAATTTCTGATTTTTTTAGAATTAACATTATATCCTGAAAAGGAAACTATAGATCCTCAAAATATCTAAGAGCTTGGTATTGATTCCTTTGTGTTTCTCATATAAAGTAAAATATTGTCTGCGTATAGGATTAAACAAACTCTCTATCCCCAATTACGACACCCTCTAACTTGTCTCTCGGCAAAGGACTGCCAGGGGTTCTAAAGAAATATTAAATAAGAGGGGCGGATAGCGGGCAGCCTGTGTCTTGTTCCTTTTTGGATTTGGATTTTCGGTAAGTTGTTTCCTTTAATAATTAAGGAAGAGGCAGGGTTTTTATATATCAACTTAATGAAATTTGAAAAGTGGCCAGTCAAGTCAAAAGTTTTCAAGAGAGGTAAACAGTGGTTACAAGAAAATCTAATTCAAATACCTTTTCGGCATCTAGAGTAATCAAAGCAAAATCCGCTACTTGTGTAATTTACAATTTTGTGTGTGAAATTTGGCCCAGTGATATTCAATAAAAGTTAGTACTGTTCAAATATTTTTCTTCGATGTTCTTCCCGCATAAAGCCAGGTTGATCTGAGTGTATAAGGGAACCTAATATTTTTTGAGACGTTTGGCTATGATAGAGGTTAGTAATTTATAATCACAATTGAGAAGTGAATTGGGCGGTAGGAATCCATTTATTCAGGGTCTTATCTTTTTTTTAGAGTTAAAACTATATTAGAAAATGTAAAAAGATTGGATGACATGTCATTTTGCCTATACTATTTATTAAATAAAGAAGAATGAACTGGATTAATTGGCTCTACTAAGATCTTATAAAACTCAGAAGGGATCTAATCTGGCCCTGTGCTTTCAAATTAACAGATCTTTTTATTGCCTGTATAATATCCTCCTGTTGTATTTCTTTATTCAATTCAAGTAGCTGATCTGCTGAGATCTTTGGCAGGTTAACATCCCCCAGAAATTTCCTAATAACTTGGAATATTTGCTCCTTAGACTATATCTCCTGAAAATACTTAAATTGATTATGTATATCTTTGGGTTTTGTCAGGCCTCATACTATCTATCATGATTGCTTCAATTAGATTATTTTTCTTTCTACATTTTTACCATGTTAACCAAGAATTTTTGCCGACTTGGGGCCATATTTATTAAAAATTGCTTTATTTTAATCTCTGATTGGACAGTTGTTGATTGAGAAAAGTTTTGCTTTTTGATATTCCTTCCAATTATCTGTGCTCTGTACATGTTGCATATTTATTGTTTAGTTGGTTAGCCATTTTGCAAGTCTCTCACTTTCTATTGTTTCTTTTTTTCCACTAGGTATGCTTTTATCTCTCTCTAAGAAACTGCCTTGGCAGTTTTCCGAATATCATTATTTTTTCTAAATCTTCCATATTAAAATGTTTAAACTCGGTCGATTTCTCAGTTAACCAGTTCTTAGATCTAAAATCGTTCAGAAGGAAATGTTGGAATAAAAATTTCCCAGGATTTCCGTTTCTCCACCTAATTTTAATTGACAGTGTAATGACTGCATGATCCGAGATCAAGACCTCCTTGATATCGGCCCTTGGTCTCAGAGCATGACAGATTACTCCAGTCAGAAACATATGAATCCCTTGAGGAGTGTACAATGAGATTTTGATTCACATTTAAACAGTTTAGCATCTGGGTTCTGTAGACCCCAAATATCTTTAAGTTTGGTTAAATCTTTTGCTCTAGTTAACAGACCATTTATTGGATGGTATTTTTGTTTAGTTATTATATTATTTGTTTGTTCTCATAGCTTCTTAATAAACTAAGGAGTTAATATTACCTGCCAACATCTGTGTGTGGATGTGTGTTTTTGAGTCGCTGGTAGTTCTTATTGTTTTTTATTGAGGCTTAATATGGAGTTGCTGGATAGGTTTACTGTATTTTCTTTTGTATATGTATGTGTGTGTATGTATGTAATATGTATATGTGTGTATGTGTATATGTATATATAATATATATATATATATATATATATATATAATATATAATTTAAAATGATATAATATAATTTTTTGCAAGAAAAAAAACCTTTTCTCACCCCTGTTTTAGAGGAGTGAGTGTATATAATTAAAACTCTCTGAGGTGATATGAGGAGTAGGCCTCCCTACTATATCCAGTTTCTTAAGAACATTGCAGCAAGTTACATCACAGATAACGTAATTCTATACTTAGATCATATTATGAATATGTATAGGTATACAAAACTATCAATAAATATATGTACCAACAAGTGTACAATAGCAATTCGATATTCAGTGTAACAAAAACAAAGCAAAAGAGTATCTATTATATCTAGTAGACATCATCCCTTGTCTTAAAAAGGGTAACATGGAAAACCCCTATACGGTCAGAAGGCAAACCTCAAGGGATATCAGCATATACTAGTGAAAACAACACACCTCTAAAAAACCTAAATAGATTACTTAGTAAAGGTTTTTGATTATAGGTGTACCACTAAATTAGCAGGAACTTAAGTTGTTTCTCTTCAGCAGTTATTATCACTAGTTTCTATCCCACAACCTTTCAAATTATTTAAAGGGACAGTAAAGTCAAAACTAAAACTTTCATGATTCAGATAGAGCATGCACTTTTAAACAACTTTCCAATTTACTTTTATCATCAAATTTGCTTTGTTCCCTTAGTTGTATTTTTATAAGCTAAACCTAGCTAGGCTCAAACTGATTTCTAAACCGTTGAAACCGCCTCTTAGCTCAGAGCATTTGAAAGCTTTTCACAGATAGACCGTGTTAGTTCATGTGTGGCATATAGATAACATTGTGCTCACTCCCGTGAAGTTATTTAGGAATCTTCACTGATTGACTACACTGCATGTCTGTCAAAGGCACTTAGATAAGGAGGCTGTCTGCAGAGGCTTAGATACAAGGTAATCACAGAGGTAAAAAAGCTGTTGGTGTAGACTGTCCCTTTAGTTTCTTGCAATATTTATAAGTTTTAAATTCACCAAAGGTTAGGCTACAAAGAATACCTCCAATTCATAGAACAAATGTAAAGCATGTATATAACAGTATTATAGAATGGCACAGTACACCCCTTTATGCAGTTACTCTTATTAACCAGGCTATAAGTAGATTCTTATGCATTTTACAAGACCATGATATATTCACCCAGTGCTGTGCAAGTCTTTAAAGGCATGTAGCAAACTCCACAGAGAGAAGTTCTTTTCTGGACAGTCTCAGCCTAATTTGTCCCCATGTATTATTGCATAAAAGCAGTAGAGCAAATGCAACTACAATACAGTCCCTGGTATGAGTTATAGTTTTACACCAAGAAATCCTTCCAGAGATTTCCAGACTGAGGTTTGGTTCATCAGTCTCAAACAGCATAGAAACCAATAAACAGAGGCAGCAGTAGGCAGATAGAGAGACCGCAAGTTCTGCACAGTCTTAGAATGCTATCAAAGGGTCTCCCAATAATGACTGTCATATGGGACAGCATGTAGTTTAACACAGTAATAACGAGAAAGAACAGTACTGGTGGTGGCCCTAGCCAGTGGACCTCCAGCGGCTTGTATTAGGCTTCTTGTTCTAGCCCACAATATTGGGCAGCTCCTGGTAAAGCAGCAGCCCGAGCTGGCCGCTCTTAACAATAGGCCTGGAGAACGATGGTGAGTGGTGGCCACGATACTCTGCCTCGAGATGCCGACTTCACTCGTCAAACCAACTCCACCCACACTGGAAGCCTGAACACATATAGTTAGTCAATCACGAAAGACAAATGCGTGCAAGCACCAATCAAGCAGTTAGCTCCCACTAGTGTAGAATATGTGCGTATTCTTTTCAACAAGGGTTACCAAGAGAACAAAGCCCATTTTGAAAATAGAAGTGAATTTAAAAGTGTCTCAAAATTACATGTTCTATCTGAATTCATTGCATGTTTAATTTGACTTTCCTATCCCTTTAAAACAAGTTCATACCTCCAAAACAAATAGCCATTGAATATTGTTTGTCTAGCTGCAATCAGGCCTTTAACCTCTGCTGGTTATTCCACTCAAACGATGCCTCTTTAATGTAGAGCCGTTTCTCTGCTCCGTAATGTTACCCAATTTGGAAATGAAGCTCTGGCAGGGGGTAAGATCTCAGCACAGGAGAGACTGATACCTCTGCCAATCCAGCTGTGGAGAAGTTAAACTTTGTTCAGCATAACAACCCAGCTATTACCGAGCAATGATAGGACAGGCGTAACATATATATTGGAGCTCAGTCAAATATAGTAACCATAGTAGATAAGGTTGAAAAAAGACTGAAGTCCATCGAGTTCAACCTATACAAAGCTAAAATACTTACAAAAAGCTCCAGTTAAGCTTAAATAACCCCATTAAAATGTGACCCATTTAATACTAGCAAATCATACTCCATGAATTTTGTTTATATACAGAAATTTATCCAGACTATTTTTAAATGTATCTATGGTATTGGCATTCACTACCTCCTTTGGTAATGAGTTCCCACAATTTTATTGCTCTTACAGTGAAAAAACGTTTCCGTTGCAGGAGATTAAATCTCCTTTCCTCCAACCCTTAAATTATGACCTCTTGTCAGAACCAATTTTCTTGGAATAAAAAGAGCTTCTGCCATCTCTGTATATGGGCTTGAATATATTTATATAAAGTAATCATGTCACCTCTCAAGCGCCTTTTTTCTAAAGAGAAACAGACCCAGTTTGGCTAGCCTCTCCTCATAGGTTTATTTCTCCAATCCCCTTATTAGCTTTGTGGCCCTTCTCTGAACTTTTTCTAGTTCTGCAATATCTTTTTTAGCAATCGGTCCCCAGAACTGCCACTCCAAACTCAAGGTGAGGTCTTACAGGGGCTTTATATAATGACAGAATTATGGTTTCCACCCTTGAATCAATGCCTCTTTTAATACATGCTAGTATCTTATTAGCCTTTGAAGCTGCTGCCCTGCATTGTGCACTCATCTTTAGCTTGTTATCTATTACTACTCCCAAATCCCTTTCCTCCTGTGTTTGGCTATGTCTTGTCCCATTTAAAAAATACATAGCCTGCTTATTTTTTACTTCCAAAATGTAGTACCTTACATTTTTCCGTATTAAATCTAATTTTCCATTCACTTGCCCATAGTTCTAATTTTAGCAAATCCCTTTGCAAAGAGAGTTCATCCTGCTCTGACCTAATGACCTTACTTAACTTAGTATCATTTGCAAAAATAGAGATGTCGCTATTTAATCCTTGCTCCAAGTCATTTATAAAAATATTAAAAAGAACGGGGGCGGAGCCTGCAGGCATCTAAGATGGCTGCGAGTGCTAGACTCCTTGTCACAGAGAAAGGGCTTTCTTCAGAAAACAAAGGTCATTTTCGCACAAAGACCCTCATCTGACAGTGCATCGCATATCTAAAGACCCCAGGAACTAACGGTGCCAGTTTGATCTGACAGATGGGGAAACGGACTATACAAACCCCGACGCTGCAAATCCCAAGGCCTAAATAGAGGCGCCAAACCACAGCCACATAACAACGGACTAAAGTTAACAAGCTGAAAAGCCGTGTATACCGCTGGATGCACGCAGAATCTGCAGTGTGGCGATCGAGTTCCTATCCCCTGCAAGGTGCAACCGAGAAACCCCAGACGTCGACACGGCACGACTCCAGCAATGAACCGTGAGTACGGAGCACCAGAAACCAGACCATCACAGCACGATGCGCTGAAAATATTGCGACTCACAAACCTCTGCACAGGGCATTAATTAAGCTCCATGAAAAACATATTCCACAACCTAAGAGGCGATTACATAATTTTAATATCCACACACACGAGGGGCACATAGTTTATATATAAGCACTGATCTCAGCTCTGCACCTAATAAGGCCACGGAAGACTTGCCGCCTAGCCTCTTTGTATGAGAATACTAAAGCTGTCTCAGGACTACGTAGATAGGCCTCACTTAAGCCTTCTTACCTTAATACTGGCAACTTCTATCTTTATAAAATAAGAATTACCGCAGGCCAAAAACCAAGATGGCTCTGCGCAAACCGCCAAAGCCAGACAAACAACTTAAAGGGCATAGCTCTTCTCAGAATGCAGTTTCAAACTTCTTTAAGAACTCAGAAAAGAAAAAGTCCCCACAGCATTCTATAGGGGAGGAAGAGGACACAGAGCAACATTTCAATTCACAGCCCAGCTCCCCAAACTCACCACAATATGGTAAAGACAAGGAGACAGATCAACCAGCTACTCTTAAAGAGATAGTCACACTGATAGATCAAGTCAAATGTTGTATTAAACAGGAATGTGCTGACCTCAAAAAGGACATTACTGATCTGGGGGCCAGAGTAGAAACATTAGAGGGAGATCATGAAGACATCTGCAATAACATAGCAGAAGTGAATCACACGATGACTCAGCACGACACTCTTATAAAAGACCTTGAAAACAAACTGGATGATCTCGAAAATAGAACGAGACGTTGTAATTTAAGATTTAGAGGCATCCCAGAAGAGGTTCAAGGTACAGAGATAAAAGATTTTTTACAGGTATGCTGCTCTCATCAGACCATGAAGAAGACAGACACATCCCTTTGGAGAGAGCACACCGTTCTCTGAGACCAAAGCCGCAGGGCGACCAGCCTCCCAGGGACATTATAGTATGCTTCTTAAGTTACCAGGATAAGGAGACGATTCTATCTCTCGCTAGAAAACAAGCACACTTAATACATCAAGGCTCAAGGATCCAAATATTCCAAGATCTCTCCTTTCGCACACTTCAACAGAGGAAAACATATAATGAGCTGACTTCACATCTTCGTAGCTTAAAGATCCCCTACAGGTGGGGGTTCCCAGTGTCCCTAATAGTTCAGAAAGAAGGACGACGGTACAAATGCAAAGATCCACTCAACGCATCTCAATTCTGCAAACAGCTGGGGATAACCGCTCCACCACTAGGTGGTTCAGAGACCCCACAACTCCACCAGGACGATGTGCACCCCCCCAAGGGGCAACGGAAAAATTGGCAAGCTTCCTCCAAAAGACTTCCACGAAAACGTCAAATACCTGACCCGTCTGACAATCATGAAACCCGCTGAAAACACAGACGAGTTAATTAAAGACTCCCTACTTATAGCCCACAACGTGGCAGCTACGAACATAGAAATATCTCACCAACAACTGATGAATGGCATTAAAGCCATAGACCCCAGATTTATACTTTAAGTCTCAACCCCCCAGTAACTTTCAAGTAGAAAGCCAACAGGTAAACTGGCTAATGGGGGGGCTAAACGAATAATTACTTGTGGACATAAAGATACCTAAGTTATACAGGTAATCACTTCTTAACTGACTCTTTCATGTTTTATCATCTCACCTACAAGTTAGAGATGCCCTTAAACTCTGCAATGTTATTATATTGTTGATTGTTAACTTAAATATGTTTACCAGTTCATGTTCCTATATATCACAGGTAAGAAATATGACCTTACTAGTATTGATTATGGTTATCAGCCTTAATTCTGTGATTTGTTCCTCATTTATTTTTAATTCATTGTTATATTCACTTTAATTTGTTTAGTTATTATACTAACACACAGTTACCAGCAGTAACGTTCAGACACTACACGAACACCACCACATTCACTCCACAAACACACACACACACACGCTCATAGCTTGATTTCCATTAGACAAATAACATCTTGTACTGACGCAACCAACAAACAGGATAAGCTATTCATCCTCAACTTGAGCATAAATATTTATACTCATACCACAGATAAAAATGACCAATAAAAACACCCCAGGGGAGTTTAAGATCCCAACACAAAATGTTAAGGGCTTTCTGTCCGCAGAAAAACGATCTATAGCACTTCATGATTTTTTCAAGAAAAAGATAGATATCATATTGACCCAAGAAACACATTTCAGACGAAGCAAAGAACCCACTATCACAAACAGGTACTACGCCAAACATTACTTTAGTTCAGGCCTAGATGGGAAAAATGGGGTATGCATATCCATTAGACAAGGAATTCCCTTTGAATTGTTAGACAGCTTCCGAGACAAAGAAGGTAGGATCCTGATTCTGGTAGGATTATTGTACAATAAGCCTATCACCATTGCAAATATTTACGCACCCAACAAACCCACACCCCCATTTTTTAGACTAGTCACGAGATCTCTCCTTGACATTGCAAAAGGGCCAATTCTGCTAGGTGGGGATTTGAACTTCCCAATCTGTCCCCCCCTTGACACATCTTCAGGGAAATCCTACATCTCCACTAGACACATTAAAACTAACTATAAGACACTCCAAATTCCCACATTATTCGATACCTGGAGATTGGTCCACCCAGAGACCAAAGACTTCACATTCTTCTCCAGCCCTCAACGCAGTTATTCTAGGATAGACTATATTCTATGTTCCCAAAATATGCTGACTAATCTTAAATACTCAAAGATATCACATACCGCATGGTCCGATCACAGTATGGTTCTCACGTCATTTACATGGGCCTCTATACCCAAACCTCAAAATAACTGGAGACTTAACGACAATATATTCACTGACCCTACGGTAGTAGAGACAATTGGCAAACGCACAGAGGAATTCTTCCTACATAATGACCCACTGCTTACATCGACAACCAACAATTGGGAGGCGTTTAAATGCACCATTAGGGGAGAAATAATCCAACATACACACAGACTACGTAAACAGAGGTCCGCAGCATATCTCTCTCTTATAGCCGACTTAAAAAAAGCAGAAACATCCCATAAAGCAGACCCAAAATCACCCCAGCACTTGACGGTTTTAAACGAAGCCAGAAAAGCGCTAAATGAGCACTTAATTCACAATGCACACATGAGAGCACTGACCACCAAAGCGAAATTCTTCATAGAGAACAATAAGGCTGGAAAAATGTTAGCTAGATCATTAAAAAAGAAAAAATTACAGACCCATATCCGTATGATCAGAGGTCAAGATGGCATTCCTCAAAACCAAAATGAAAATATAGCTGACTGTTTTGCAGACTATTATCGATCTCTATATAACCTAAATTCGCACAACACCTCTAATAAACTAGAACTAATACAACAGTATCTTTCCAGAGTCCAGGTTCCGACGTTGACCGAGACAGATAGGGAAAAAATAGCCTCCCCCATTACTCTACAAGAGGTCGTGAATACAATTAAACAACTGCCAATAGGTAAAGCACCGGGCCCAGACGGCCTTACATCTAAGTTTTATCAACTATACAATTTCCAATTAAGTAAACATCTCTTAACACTATACCAAGATATAGATAAGGGCTCAAAATTCTCTCAACCTCTATTAGAAGCATCCATTACAGTAATCCCAAAACCAGGAAAAGCAGACGACAAAGTACAAAACTATCGACCAATCTCCCTAATCAATATAGACATGAAAATATATGCAAAACTCCTAGCCATCAGACTAAATAATATATTACCCCAAATTGTCCATACCGACCAAGTTGGATTTGTGCAAGGACGAGAAGCAAAAGACAACACCACTAGAATACTACATACCTTACAACACGCGACAGACAACAATACCCCAATGACTCTCCTTTCCACGGACGCCGAGAAGGCATTTGACAGGGTCGACTGGGACTTCATGTGGGCGACATTGACGAAATTTAACTTTCCCTGTAGCTACATAGATAGGATCAAAGCCCTATACTCAACCCCCTCTGCTAAAGTAATAGTCAATAGCACCCAGTCACATACCTTTCCAATCAGGAACGGTACAAGGCAGGGATGCCCCCTCTCGCCCCTACTATTCATCTTAACAGTAGAAATTCTTGCGACCATGGTCAGGACTCACCCTGAAATCAAAGGCTTTACATATGGCCAACAGACCCAGAAATGTTTACTCTTCGCAGACGACATAATATTCACATTGACAGAACCCATATCCTCAATACCTCAACTACTACAAACTTTCCAGGAATATAAACAGGTCTCAAATTTCTCAATCAACTTGGATAAATCTATGTTGATGCCCATCAACATAAATCGGCCATCTATCCAGCATTTGACTACACATACACAATTTGATGTAGTCCACTCAGTTAAATACTTAGGGACAATAATCCCAAACAAGCCATTAGAGATATATGAAAAGAATTTTGTACCCCTATACTTAGAAATAAGTCAATTGTTAAACACATGGCACAAGCAGGGACACCTGTCATGGATAGGCCGTATAAACGCGATCAAAATGTCTATCATACCGAAATACCTTTACTTATTTCAAGCGCTGCCCATTAATCTACCCCAACACTTCTTTAACTCTCATCAAAAATTACTAGAGTCGTTTATATGGTCACATAGTAGACCAAGAGTGGCAAGAAAAACCCTGTATCTGGCTAAAGAAGATGGGGGATTGAGTGTCCCAATTCTTAGAAACTATTATACAGCATCCCTACTAGCACGAATTGTAGCTTGGTGCCACAACAGTCCATCAAAACCATGGGTTCAGATGGAATCTCAATTAACAGGAATACTAAATCTAGCCAATTTACCCTGGCTATTGAAAAAACACAGGCCAAATCAGGTAGGGACTAATATCTTAATAAGAACCACATTAGATGTCTGGGACAAAACACTTAAAGAACAGAATAACCTATCAACTACAGTCTCTCCCTTATCCCCCTTATTTCAAAATCCTTACTTCTTTCCAGACCAGCTAGAGGGCCTGACGTACTCTACCCCTACATACGCAAATGTCCCAATTCACACACTTACACGAGAGGGCTTGTTCAGGAATCAACAAGAATTAAAAGAGGAAATAGGGGCCCCCTTTGACAAATGGTATTTATATCTACAAGCTCGACATGCAGTCATGACAGACACACAAAAACACGAACTCCTAAGACCCTTCACGCCATTTGAGAAACTGTGTACAACCACGTGTATATCAAGATCACATGTCTCTTTGATCTATACTATATTGTGTAAAAGATTTCCCAAAACAACACCGTCCTACATAAAGCAATGGGAAGGGGAGATGCAATTAGAATTTACTGAAAAGCAATGGGCTTACACATTTTCCTCTACTAGGAAATCCTCCATTTCAAACTCTTTAGTAGAACTTAATTATAAGATTCTTTCCAGGTGGTATCTCACTCCAAATAGATTAAACAAGATTTTTCCAGCATCGTCCCCTCTATGTTGGAGACAATGCGGAGAAATAGGGAACATGACCCATGTGTGGTGGTCATGCCCCAAACTGAAACCGTTCTGGGACCAGATCACTGCATATATAAAAAATAAATTACAACTCAATCTCACACTAAACTCCACTATAGTTCTACTGAACCAATTACCCAACCTAAGCTGTGCATATAGAAAAAAACTATTGTCTAGTATGTTGAGTTGTGCGAAAAGACTAATCCCTAGGCTATGGAAGAAACAAGAAATCCCAACCTTAACACAATGGATTAAAGAAGTTACCATGGTCCTAAAATTAGAAAAAATGCACTATACTTACTTAGGGAAAAAGGATTTTATACTGGAGGTCATATTCTTGTGGGAGACAGATCCTACTAATGTTACTTAAATTTGAAATAAGGTCATTAATATGAAAATAAATAAGGTCTTGCTCTTTTCTGTAGGATAATAGAACTTGCAGATATGCCATCTATAAGAAATCGGTAATTAAATACAATATGTTAACATTTTAGGGCGAACTGGTTGCTTCACTAATATACATATGTTTATGTTGATTATAAGATGTTTGTATTTGTATACTCAGATAATTTGTTTTGTACACAAGAAATTGGAAAACTCAATAAAAACATTTATTACAAAAAAAATATTAAAAAGAACAGGGCCCAGTACTGATCCCTGGGGGACGCCACTGATTACCTTTGTCCAATCTGAGTATGATCCATTTACTGCTACTCGTTGCTCCCTATCTTTTATCCAGTTATTTATCCATGAGCTAACATTTTCAGCTATTCCCAGTCCCTTAATTTTGTGCATTAATCTCTCATGTGGCACTGTATCAAATGCCTTTGCAAAATCTAAGTATATCACATCAACTGATTCCCCTTTATCTATATTTTTACTTACTTCCTCGTAGAAACTAGCTGAATTACTAGTTTCATTAGCCCAGTTTATATCAGGGTAGTTAAAATCTCCCATAATTACAGCACTGTTATTAGCAGCCTTACCTATTTGGATAAGTAGTTGAGTTTCCTCCGGGTCACTAATGTTGGGAGGCTTGTAGCATGTTCCTAGTAATATTTTTTTAGGATTTTTCCCCCCACTCTTTATTTCAACCCACAGGGTCTCTACATTGTCACTTGTATCATAAATATCTTCCCTTATTGTAGGTTTAAGGTCAGGTTTAATATACATGCAGATTCCTCCACCCCTTTTATTATTCCTGTCCCTCCTAAATAATGTATACCCCTCTAAGTTAACTGCCCAGTCATGTGAATCATCCCACCAAGTTTCAGTTATACTGATAACATCATAGTCCTCTTCTGCAACTAAGAGCGTCAGCTCCCCCATTTTACCTGTCATGCTTCTTGCATTTGTTGTCATACATTTAATTTTCATGTGCTTTCTGCTGCTACTTGGTGTACTTTCCTCTATACTTTCTAATGTGACATTTCTTAAGTCATCCCTTCCTTGAGATATTAAGGGAGTGACATATTCAGACACTGATCTCTCTGTTCTATTTTGTTCTAATTGACCCTCCCCCCCTTTGCCTAGTTTAAAAGGTTCTCTAAACGTGCTACCATCCTTTCCCCCAACACACCTGCACCCATGTCATTCAGGTGCAATCCATCCTTACTGTACAATTTGTACCCTAGTGAAAAATCAGCCCAGTGTTCTAAAAAGTCAAACCCCTCATTTTTACACCATGTTTTTAGCCATGAATTAACAGACCTTAGCTCCTTCTGCCTTACTGAGTTAACACACGGCACTGGTAATATCTCAGAAAATATTACTTTGGAGGTCCTTGCTTTAAGCTTGCTACCTAACTCCCTGAAGTCATTTTTTAGGACTCTCCATCTCCCACTGCTTTCTTCATTAGTACCAATATGCACCATGACTGCAGGATCAGACCCGCATCCCTCTAACAATCTATCAATACGCTCCACAATATGCCTAACACGAGCCCCTGGAAGACAGCAAACTGTTCTATGTAAAGGGTCTGGATGACAAATTACCCTATCAACCTTCCTTATAATAGAGTCTCCTACCACCAACATCTGCCTCTGGCCCTGACTTGTATGCCCCTCTTCCATGACTGAAGGACTGCCCACCATAGTATGCTCCTCTTCCACAGCTAAAGGACTGTTCACTATGCTAGGCAACACGGCCCTCTCTGACACTGCCACCCCTGAACTGATATCCCCAACATCTTCACTTAATCTTGCAAATCTATTGGGGTGTACCAGCTCAGAACTGGCCTGTCTCTTCCGCTTACTTCGCCCTCTAACTGTGACCCAGCTACATCCTGGAGTCTCCTCATCTGAATCCTCCCCATTCCCACTGCTGGAACCATTAACAACCAGCTCAGTCCTATCCATTTCCCTTTCAAGTGTCTGAATTTCATGTAGTGTTGCAATTCGTTCCTCCAGATCCCCAATACGAGTTTCTAAAGAGACAATATGCTCACACTTGCCACAAACATATAATCCCAGAAGCGGCTGCTCCAGTGATGCAAACATATGGCAAGCTGTACACTGAATGAGATTCTCACACATTCTTAATAAAAGGTTTAACTTAAAAGTATAAAATAAATATATATCCCCTTGGTTACCCCAAAACCTTGTTTGCCTAACTACCTTGGTTAGCTAACTATTATACTTAAAAAGACAATGTTACTTTAACAGAGAATCAATACAGCAAGCCTAAAAGAGCCAATATGGAGGATAAGGTGAACCACAAAAGCAAATGCATATACAGAGGATAAAGGAAACCCCAAAAGACAATCCTGGAATGTAAATGGTCCTGTATGGTAAAAGGCCAATCATTGTTTCACCATATTTCGCTTCATTAGGGCTCATACATTTCAACTCAATTCTGATAGCTTTATAAGAATAATGGTGCAGTCATCCTCAAACTAATTGCAGTTAATTGCGCTAGACTGTTAAATTAATATTTTCTAACCCACTTAAAATTATATACAAAATAACAATGGTGAAACATGGTTTTAGTAACAAACGATATATATGTATCAGTGTTAATACATCTCACACAAAATGGATACTTTATGGTGAATAATCTGTTGCTCTATACTTGCTCATATTAAAACAAATATCCAATCAAGAAATAATTATTTTTATAGGGTGTTAAGATATCATACAAGAACCATAACATCAATGAATTATGATGTAATTTAAAGTGTTGTGCAATGTCCCCTCCTCCTTTTCAATGTCCTTTAGATGTCCAAGAGTACAATCACGTAATGCACGTGCCATTTTGCCCACATAGAAGAGGTAACAGCTGCAGCAAGCTAAATAAATCACCCCTTCAGTTCTACAGATGAACTTAGAGCAAATTTTGTGCATTTGCCCTGTTTGGAAAAGAAATACTTAATGTGACACAAAACCAGATGTTTCTTCCACCGCACATTCGCTCTAGGGTTAAAAGATGATTCCCCAGTCACAAGTCCCCTTATTTCTTATCTTTCTGCCCTTTTCAACTATCTTTCCCATCCCCTCACAAAAGTACCCTACTTTAGGACATTACGTTCACTTGTGCGCACCCGGTAAACACAAACAGACTTTTCGCACCTGCACCATATGACCAAAATGCACCAAACTTTTACAGAATAAAAAACGGGGTGAGGATAATTGCTATGCTCAGGAAAGCTTATCTCCCAGCAGGAAATCGACACAAGGGGGGAGAGCAGGGGGCAATATGTAATTGGATTTTGCATGTTTACATTTTACACCTTGTACTGTATACAAACCCTAAATCTTGAACTTTAAAATGTCTTACTCTCTACTGTCTTGTCTGGTATTTGTATGGGAAAGAAAGAGAGTTTCTTCTCTACAGAGCTTAATCACTGAAAATAGGGCTATTAGATGAGTATCCTGGTACAGAAAACAGCACAGGGTGGGGGGGCGGATCTGACCCTCACTTCATTGTGCAATCCACTAGGTCCCGTTACACGTAGCCCTCTTTATTTGGTTATAATGCTTGCATTGTTTACATGGGTAGCATCCCAAATAATTTTTCGCTTTGAAATTCGAATTAGCCAATAGAATGAGAGCTGCTCAAATCCTATTAGCTGATTTGAATAGCCAATAGGATTTTAGCAGTCCTAATTCCTATTGGCTGATTCACATTTTTCAGCCAATAGGAATGCAAGGGACGCCATCTTGAATCGCGTCCCTTGCATTGAAGATTCAGTGTACGGTGGCGACCGTATGAAGAGGATGCTCTGCGCCGGATGTCTTCAAGATGGACCCGCTCCGCGCCTCCAGGATGAAGATAGAAGATGCCGCCTGGATGAAGATTGAAGAGGCCGCCTGGATGAAGACTTCTCGCCGCTTGGATAAGGAATTCAACACCGGGATGAAGATCGTTCAAGCGGAACTTCAAAAACTGTAAGTGGATCGTCAAGGGGTTAGTGTTAGTTTTTTTAAGGGTTTTTTGGGTGTTTTTTTTTTTTTTACTTTAGGGTCTGGGCAGTAAAATAGCTAAATGCCATTTTAAGGGCAATGCCCATACAAATGCCCTTTTCAGGGCAATGGGTAGCTTAGTTTTTTTTAGAGTTAGGTTTTTTATTTTGGGGGGGTTGGTTGAGTGGTGGGTTTTACTGTTGGGGGTCTGTGTTTTTTTTTTTTTACAGGTAAAAAAGCGGATATCTTTGGGGCAATGCCCCACAAAAGGCCCTTTTAAGGGCAATTGGTAGTTTATTGTAGGCTAGGTTTTTGTTTTGTTTTTTGATAGATTAGGTGTAATTCCTTTTTATTTTGGATAATTTTGTTTGTTATTTTCCGTAATTTAGTGTTTATTATTTTTTATTTTTTTTTAAATAGTTTTTATTGAGGTACTAAGGATAGGCAAACAAACAGTAAATAATGTAGTACAGTAAGTGATTACATTCCATGACATATTAATATACAGTGCCTATATAGAAGTTAACCCTCCCTATCATACTCAAAAGGCCACTCATGGACCTTACATGGAAAGGCATTACTGAAGATAGGGGAAGGCATAATATAATAGAGGGACCACTCTTGGATCCCGTTGCAAGTACCTCAAGATTTTTTGTTTTCTTTTCTTTACACTGCTTAAGCAATCGGATAACTTGCTTTAAGCACTAAGCTATAACAATATCAAGGGTCTCTGAAAAACACTCATGAGCGTAAGTAAAGTAGTGATCCTCTAGAATACTGTCAAAATGAAAGTACAGCCTGCAAATAGAAAATATATTCAAAAGGGAATCTTCAATACAGATTTTTCAACCACAGGGACAGAATTATCAAACTATCAAAAGTTAGGTCTTCTGGGGGACAAGCAGCGGCGTTATTAAATGGGGACCATTCATACGCAAGCTTTAAAAAGAGTACATTCATAAGCTCCTGGTGTCGCAGAAAGGGCATAAATATAAATGTGTTTTCGTCCTCACATCTCATCTCTTATAGTAGTATCAAAAAGTTAATATACAGACCCTTAGTCTACTTGGCAGAACATGAACCTTGGTCTCCAGCGTTGCAATTATACATAGACCCTACACGCCATGGCAACTAGATAATCAGATCATGTATGAGTAGCCCTGCACAATACATCATTCCCCATTTACACACCTAAGCAATACTAAATAGCTGTTCCCTGTGGTTTATGTGCATAGAACAATACCTAGCCTTGAGAGACAAGTAAATTTAGCATACAGGCTGCACAGACATCACAAACATGGAGGACAGTAGATCATATAAACTGCTATTATGTATAGAGGGGGGGAGGGGAGGACACATATAGGTACAAAGGAAAACTAGTTCACATATACCAACCTAACCTAGAGTGGAATATTTGATGTAGCAACTAAACTAAGCAAATAGACAGACTATGCATGTGAGAGCAATACTTAGTTTTTCAAATAGTATTAAAATGGGCAAACATGGTGCATAAACATCTACCAAATCTAACAGTATATCTAATAATACAGAGTGCAAGTTCAAATATCAGGCCCTAGGGCCTTCATTACAAGCCGCAACAAGCATCATAGTACATTATTTGGGGACATCAATTATATACATAGAGAGAGTGTCTCCTCATCGGCAATCCCCTCAGATGTCAACACATCCTCAAAGATACAACCCCTCACTTATCCGATGCCGGACCGGAGACTCTGGGGAGCATGATGCCATGGTGATCTAGCTTGGAGAATCTGTAGGATCTTCCGGATCTGCCAGTTCCCACAGCCGTCCAGTCGGAGCGAGTGTGGATAGTCCAACCCCAAAGGCACTCTAAGAGCCGTACCAGCCAGCGGCTGAGAGAAGTCTGTGTGGAGAGCTGTAAGGAATGTGTCTTGTTGTAGCACCAGACTCTCAGTAACTGTCACCCCGCAGTCCTCCTCCTCCTTGGGATAAGCTGCTAGTGACCGCATATGTGTGCTAGCTGAGAGCGATGTAGTCCCAGGGTCTGTGCCTGTCAGCATCAACGGAAGAGAGCAGACTTGAGGAGCTGCAAGCGCCATGCTGTTCTGCGGTTCCTGCGCCGCATTGCGCTCCACCATGAGGCCGTCACTATGCATGCGCATTGCTTGAGACATACAAATAAGGGCATCCAGTCTCTTACATAGCTTTCTCCCATGCTCTTGTAGAAGTTCTCTGACAGCGGAGTACGTTATTTGCGGTTCCATAGCGGCTAGTACTGTGACACACCTCAGGCATTAAAAAGACCACAGGTTTAAAGATCTGTTAGGCGGTTCAGAGTGTAGTGTGTAATATCCCAGCAGGGTGCAAAAATATGCCAAGATGGCGCTGCCTGGTGATACGGCCCAATCCTAAACAGATTTTCAGCTCAGCATAGATCGATAAATTGCCAAGCACTTATCAGCATATTCAGGGCTTCACCTAGTATGATTATGCAGTAGTTCAGCAATTCTCTTTTTGGGTTATATCCACAATATGAGGCTTTCATAGATGCTATTTTTACGGAGCTCCCAGAACATGCGACTGGTTCAGTTGCTGGCCAGCCCCGCCCCCGTTTATTATTTTTTGTAACAGTATTTTTTTATTTTTTGTAATTAGTTTGTAATTTTTAGAGTAGTGTTAGGATTTTTGTAATGTGTAATTTAATTGGTAGTTAGTTTAATTTTAGTTTAATAATTCTATTAGTTTAATTGTTAAACTTAGTTTTTTTTAATTTGATAGGTAAGTTGCTTTCGGTTTAGGGGTTAATAGTTTAGTAAATTTTGTTGTGTGGGGGCTTGCAGTTTAGGGGTTAATAGGTTTATTATAGTGGCGACGGTGTAGGGCTTAATAACTTTAGTATAGTGAGGGCGATTTGGGCTGACAGCAGATTAGGGGTTAGTAATATTTAAATAGTGTTTTTTATGCTGGAGGGCGGCGGTTTAGGAGTTAATAACTTTATCATAGTGGTGACGATGTTGGGGAGCAGCGGAATAGGGGTTAATAAATTTTATTAGTGGCGGGCGATGGTCAGGGAGCGGGCAGATTAGGAGTTAATAAGTTTATTATAGTGTTTGCAATGCGGGAGGGCCTCGTTTAGGGATTTAATCTGTAGTTTATGGGTGTTAGTGTACTTTTAACACTTTAGATATGAGTTTTATGTTACAGCTTTGTAGCGTAAAACTCATAACTACTGACTTTAGATGTCGTTTTAGGGCTGTAAAGCAGGTTTTTTAGCCAGAACGCAAAACTCTTAATACCTATGAAAAAACGTAATTTTTACGTGTACGAGACTGACGTTGCGTTACAGGCTAAAAGTCTTGCGGTACCGCTATTACCGACAAAACTTGTAAATGGCTGCTTTAGGGAAAATGATGCGTTATGGGTCACACTCACTGCTATTTGACTCATAACGCACAAACTCCTAATCTAGGGGTGTCTGTTAATAATAAAGTGCAATGTCTTTTTAAGATCTTTTGTAATTCATACCACCCCCCGCATTAGAGTTATACATCAAATAGTAAATTCTGTGTTGATCTTATTTTTACATTATTACTTGAGACAATATAACATCTGTGTCTGTGTGGTATTGCATACTCTATCAAAACCACTACTAATAACCATTTTAGAATAGCGTGTTCTTTGACCTATTAGTCAAGTTCAGTGTCAAAGTAAAAAAGTCACAATCCAATTACAATACATCTAGCTCTTAGAAACTGAGAGACAGGAAAGCTATTTGTAGAAGGGCTGCCTTCCTAATTATTTTTGGTCCATAGTATACCACATTCTTTACTAAATAATCCCAGTGACAAAACTTCCGGCAGATCCTAAGGGTCCCCCCGCATATACTCAAAAACACAAAATATAAAACACTAGTTACCAAGGGCTACTTTGGCAAGACCCCAGCATCCCAGGAACCTACTATCACCCCAAAGGGGCTTGATAAATATGCCCCAAAGTCTCAACTCTACGTTCCCCAAATCACACCACCCCCAAAGGTTATATCATACAGTAATCAATGACCCAGCAATGTCTTTATTCTTGATTGAAGCTCATGTTCTCAATCTTCAGCATCTTCAAACAACAGAAGACCCACAAAACAACCCAGTCTTCTATGCTACTTTGTGATGATCAGGACTGTGATGAGAAAAAACCCCCCGTTAATTTAAAGAGATTTAGAAGTAAATGAGAACTGGAGAAATGTGAGGCCAGGGAATCCTAGTCTGATTATTTTCTTTTATGTATTTTATAGGAATATGTCATTGTGAATAAGAGGCCCTCCCACAGCGTCATTCACCGGCAGAGCAGAGATGTAAGTACTGCTGGAGAATATAACATTATATCAGTTCATGTTACAGTGATGCCCTTTACTGATCTGTTTGGCCCTGTGTGTGTTTCTTACCTGCTGTCTGTGTCCTCTGCATTATCCTTGCTCTCCTGACTCTGCCAGTTAAAAGTTTTGTGGCAGAACCATTCCTTGTGTTAGCGCTGAATTAGTTGTGTGTGTTTCAGGTGCCTATAAAGTGTGATGATGTTGCTGTGTATTTCTCTATGGAGGAGTGGGAGTATATAGAGGGACACAAGGAGCTTTACACGGACATTGTAATGGAGACTAATCAAGTGCTAAAGACTATGGTGATCCCAGAAAACAAGAGCTCAGGTAACAAATGATATTAACAAGTAATACATTATTTCACTCAGAAAATTCACATACACTATAGAAGTGAGCAAACAGTGTGTAAATTTACAGTTAATCCGTCGTGTGAACGAATGAGCTGTCTGATCAGAAACTAGTTTTATACCCAATAAAAATAATAAAACATATTTAAACGGTTGAGAGGGATTACTCTTAAATCAATTATATATGTTAATATTATTTTATAGATGTAAATATTTGTTATGCAAAAAGTAACATGCTTTGTTTTTGTTCTTGATTGGATACATTTTAAGATTCCTTTTTTAGATTACAACAAAAATATGTCATATCGGTTTAACAAAATAAACTGATTGCATTCTTTATTAGAACTAACAGGTCACAGTGATGAAAATCTTTACAAAGGAGCACATTCAGAACTTGTACAGAATATTCAGCCAGTGGAGACCCCATCAGACGTCTCTGCAGGTAACAGATATATGGCAGAATCTACTATTAATGTTTTCTTCACCATTTATTTGAAAACTCAGATTCTGAAATGATTTAGGACCAGATTACAAGTGGAGCGCTAAATATTGCTTTAGTGAAAGCGATATTTGCGCTCCACTGTGTAATACCAGCCCACACTAAAGTTCGCTGGTATTACACGTTGTCAGCAATGCGAATGCGAGCTTGCTTTTGCATTGCTGGGAAGCATTGCGCTCACTAGAAGCGCACTACCATAGGCTCCAATGGGAGCCTCGTTCTGATGCTTTATATACATATATATATTTAATATATATATTTACTGGGAACACACAGTTCCCATAGACCACAATGTAAAGGCACTTTTCAGTACACTTTTTTTTCCCTAACACCCCACTCCCGCCAACTTTAAAACCCCAAAACTGCCTAGTGCAGTTATTTTTTATTAAAAAAAAATTCTACATTTCTTTAAAATAAAAAACTATAATGCCCCCTATTTTAAAGGCATTTGGGGCACTTTTAGAAATTTAATTAAAGATCTAATCTCTGGTTAATTTTCTGAGCGCTAATTGCTACAGCAAGCTCACGGTAGTAACCAGCTACTTGTAATGACTGGTTATTTATCTCGTGCCCGCAAACAGGCAAGTTTGTCCGTTTGCGTGATTAATTACCTCTCCACTTGTAATCTAGCTCTTAATCTTTACTAATAATTATGTAAATGATGGATCTGAAGACTGACCAATTACAATCATAAAATACTGATGTGTTGTGTAATATTAATATATTATCAGATGTGTGTGAAATAACTGCACTTAAAGGGACTTGAAACCCAAAAATATTCTTTCATGATTCAGGTAGAGAATACAATTTAAAACAACATTCCAATTTACCTCTATTATTTAATTTGCTTTATTTTCTTGTTATCCTTTGCTGAAAGGTTTATCTAGGTAAGCTCAGGAGCAGCAAATAACCTAGGTTCTAGCTGCTGATTGGTGGCTGCATATATATATACTGATTGTCATTGGCTCACCCATGTGTTCAGTAAGAAACCAGTAGTGCATTGTTGCTCCTTCAACAAACAATACCAAGAGAATGAAACAAATTAGATAAAAGAAGTAAATTAGAAAGGTGTTTAAAATTGTATTCTCTATCTGAATTATGAAAGAAATATTTGGGGATTCATGTCCCTTTAAATCCATTTAATAAAAAAACTAATTTTATCCTCTATTACAATGAACAGGTCACAGTGATGAAATTCTAGACACAGGAGCACAAGAACTTTTACAGAATATTCTGCCATCAGATGTCTCTGCAAGTGAGTTTTCTGTTGTATAAGCTTTACAATTAAAAATTCAGATTCTGAAATGATTTCACCCTATGTAAATGATGAGCCTTGGTACAGACAGTTTGCAATGATGAAATCTATTTGGTACACATATGCCCTGTGTTCCCCTCTCTCTCACCCTCTGCTTTATGAAAATACTAGACACACATGCCTTGTCATCTATCTTACCTTAACCCCTTAAGGACCAACGTGGTAACCTGTATGATGCTGCTGTCCTTGTCCTCTCTCTGCCACTATCTCACTAAAAGTAGGAAGATTTCTGCATGTAGAGGTACTGATGCAGAGAGAGACATTCTGTGTCCCTCTCTGCATCGGGCAACGGTGGTGCCGATCGTTGGTGGTGTTGGAGGGTTAGGAGGGAGGCAAGTGTGCGGCCCATCGCTGGAGGGGGCGGGAATGGGTGGGACCACTACACTACAGAACCCTCCCACCCCATTGAGCGGCAGGGAGTGGGGAGGAGGAAGAAGAAGAGCGAGGGGGATCCTATAGTGGAGAGGGGATTAGAGGGTGGGAATTCGATCTAGGAGGGGGAGAGGTAGGGGGGGCAGCTATACTACAGAAAAAATGTTGTGTTTTTTTTATTAATTTGAAATAAAAATATATATAAAACTGGGTACTGGCAGACAGCTGCCAGTACCTAAGATGGAGGAAATTAGTTAGAGGGGCAGGGTTGGAGAACTTTTTGGGAGGGTACACACACATACCCTCTCTTCTCTCACCTTCTGCTTAATTTGAATAATACACACACACATACCTTCTCTTCTCTTTGACCCTCTGCTTCACGTGAATGGTGCACATGGCCTCCCTTCACTTTTCTTTCTAATGACACAGTGAGTCCACAGATCATCTTCAATTAATGTTGGGAATATCACTCCTGGCCAGCAGGAGGAGACAAAGAACACCACAGCAGAGCTGTTAAGTATCACTTCCCTTCCCACAACGCTCAGTCATTCTCTTTGCCTACGTTAAAAGCAAGGAGGTGGTAAAGTCTAGGTGTCTGAAAGAAGATTCTTCAATCAAGATTTTATTATTTTAGAGCAGAGCAAGTTTGTTCTGTTCCTTCCTGGGGTCTAGCCGTAGCCCATGTCAGTCTCTTCAGTAGAGCAGAGGTGGCTTTTAATCAATTGGGAACTTGTGGGGTATAATCCTCACTGCAACTCCCAAATAGTTGTTGCTGCCCCAACTTGAAATCCTGAGTAAGATTATTCAGTCTTTCTTCTTTTCCACAGGTCCATGTGACGGAGAATGCCTCTCAAACCTAGTGAGCTGTCCTGCTGCCAGACGGCCAGATGCAGGTAAGTGCCATTTTGTCTTCAAAGGAGGGAGATGGTGCACTTTATAGACTACTGCAGATTTTATGGGGACAAGATATATCCTGCTAATATATTCCTCATGGCAGTATGCAGGCACTTAATGTGAGATGTGAGAGACGCTTTTCTCTCTTTAATGGTGATGAAAGGGTTAACCGTTGTATGAGGCTTGTTTTTTGGTATAAGCAAATATAAATCTTATGGGCTTATGTGTGATCCTCTTATGTTGCAGCGAGGGGTCCAATTTATTTCTCAGTAAATAATGTGACTGGAGACAAGGGTTATTACCTCTAGGAATGGAGGTATATACATTTTCTTAGTATGGGCAGATAACAAGTTTGGTCTGAGTTACAGTTTGTTTGTGGTATAATATGCTATGAAATAATATAGCCGTTATGCTCAGTATAGGTTTAACAGCAGTAGTCTTCAGTCTCCTTACTGTGGATGCGCTATTGCTTTTGCTAACGTTTGAAACTTACAATGCTTTGTAATGCATTTTTAATTGTCGGCACTATCCCCCGCCATTTCACATTTCTGTGGTGGGAAGGTCTTTGCAGTATTACACTTTGAGAGTGGCAAAATATTTTGACAGAATCCTATGGGATGCTACTGTCCTCCGCTATCAGTGTGTCGGTGGCAGTATGCAGAATCAGTTTAATTGATGTATTCTGTTTGACTTATATGTTTTGTGAAAGTCATATAGAGCGCTACGGTCCTCCGCCATTATACATTTATACATTTCTGTGGCGGGAAGGACTCTGCAGTATGCAGATTCAGTTTAATCTATCTATTCCGTTTGACACAAGTGTTTTGTGAAATGCCTATAGAGCGCTACGGTTCTCCACCATTTTAAATTTCGGTGTCGGGTATGTCTTTGCAGTACGCAGACTAAGTGGATCACGCGCTTGCTTAATGTTAGGATTTAGTTGGCGTGTGCTGTTTTCCGTTTTGTCACGGAATGGCTTCTTCACCACGGCCATTTATTCTGATAGCAGAACTTGTCGTTTTTTTTCCAAGAATATAGTAGACACCTCAGTTAGTCTGGGGTGTAGGTTGGCTTTATTTTCTGTGCTCACTAACTTTCATTTTTTAAAGTGACAGTTCATTATTTTTATTGTGACATATTCTGACATTTAGCATCTTATTCATTTGGGTGGAGTTCCCTTTGAAGAGAACCAGAACAGAATTAAGGCTCCTAAGCCAATTCTTTTATGTCTGATTTTTCCAGGTTAGTCATTTAGCCAGGGGCTAAGTTATCTGGCTTCGCTGTACTAACCTGTGGATCTTTGTGTAGCTAGTCGGTTTCATAATCTGAAGGCCTTGAGTTAGTCCTCACACTTTCAAAATATTTTTAGATTTTTCTTCTGAGCCCAGATTTCTGGTTTGATCCTGATCTAAGAGATGCAGGGTTTGCCTCCAATACAGAACTATTGGGAGACTGATGCTCTCTGGATTTCTTCAAACATGGGCATGACATGTACTGGATAGTCGGCGGACTTAGTGCCTCAGGGTTACTAAATAGAATCAAACCCTTACTCCCTGGCACAGATTCCATCTCTCGGTTTTTATCTGCGGACCAGATATCAGAGAGGCGGTTTCATTGGGTGGGATCTTTTTGTCCTAGCTTAGACCTTAAAGGGACACTGAACCCAAATTTTTTTCTTTCGTGATTCAGATAGAGCATGCAATTTTAAGCAACATTCTAATTTACTCCTATTATCAAATTTTCTTTATTCTCTTGTTATCTTTATTTGAAATGCAAGAATGTAAGTTTAGATGCCGGCCCATTTTTGGTGAACAACCTAGGTTGTCCTTGCTGATTAGTGAATAAATTGATCCACCAATCAAAAACTGCTGTCCAGAGTTCTGAACAAAGAAAAAAACTTAGATGCCTTATTTTTCAAATAAAGATAGCAAGAGAACGAAGAAACATTGATAATAGGAGTAAATTAGAAAGTTGCCTAAAATTGCATGCTCCATCTGAATCACGAAAGAAAAAAATTGGGTTCAGTGTCCCTTTAAGTGTTTCAACTAGTTATTCTCAGTGTTCCATCCTTCAAAATCCTTTGGTTCGATTCTTGCTTTGGTGTAAGAGGGTCAGTTCATGGTGATCATAGATCTGGAGGAAGTGTCTCTTCAAGCTCCTGAGTTTTGTCATTCTGTCAAACCCTTTCAGTTTGGCGCCTTTCCTGGTCAACATGTTGTTTCAGGCGCAGTCCTTCCATCAAGCAGACTCTCATTCAGGGATCTTGTTGTCTTTTCTTTGTTCCCATGGATGGGAAGTGAATATGAAGAGTTTCCTTGTTCCAACTACAGGGGTAGTTTTTCTTAGGGACCATAATAGTTTCCCTATCCCTGAACCTTTTTCTGACAGAAGGTCAGAAAATCAAGGATTTTCCATCTGGCCTCTTTATACATTTCTATTGGGCCTTCAGTGGCTTAAGGGTATGGTCTGATGGTCTTTTTGTTGGACATCATCCTTTTGCGCGTTCCATCCGAGAGTTCTACTTTTACGCATGCTCGGATAGTTATACGGGGTGAATCCGTCTTAGGAGACAGGCTTTCTTAGGAGAGTCAGGGTTCTTACCCTGCAGACCTGCCTGGATGATAGTGTCACGGTTGCCAGCCATTTGAGCTTGGGACTATGGACTCGGGAGGAGTCTGTTTTTCCATTCCTCTTGGAGTTTAGATCGATATGCAATGTGCTGTTGATCAGTTGTCCTTAACCTGGTTTTTCAGGTTCTAGTTGGACAATTTTTCCTCAGTAGTTGGCATAAACCACCTGGGAGGAATCTAGAGTGGGCGGACGCTCACTATTGATGTTTTCCTTTTTATTCCTGGAGGGAATGCTGGGAGCGGACTTTTTGAGAAGTCAGACCTTTTATCCGGGCGCTCTTTCTGATCTCTCCAGATTAACCCTTGTCTAAGTACGTCTAGCTTCCTAGATATGTCTAGAGGTCTGGAGGTCAGCAAGCTGTCCTAATATGCAGCCTTTGGGATGTAATATTTTCCTCCCTGAAGGTTGTTCCTGAGGGAAGGACATTCCGATTTGGGTCCTTCCTTCATCCAAACTTGTATAAGCTAAAACTTTCTGTTTGGTGTTTTGAACACTTAGTTTTGTCTATGCATGGTTTTTCTGCAGTGGTCATTGTAACCTTGATTCCGGATCACAAGCCTGTTACTGGTATTTTTCCGTAGGGTATGACGTGAGTACCTTAGGGGGGAGATTCCAAGGGTTACTCTTGAATATAGAGTCAGGATCCTAGGATGTTCTCTTTTCTCCAGGAGGGTCTGGAGAAGGGTTGTTAGGGTCTGGCGAAGTAAAATTTCTGCATTTCTCTCGTTACACGTGTCTGGCGGATGTTCCAGATGTGTATTTTTGTCAGGCCCTGGTTACTTCAGGCCTATATTTTAGTCAGTTGTTCCTGTTGGAACCTTTCCTTGTTTTTTTTTGTTTTTGCAACAGGCTCAGGTTGAGCCATTGCATTCCGCTGATATTTAATTTTTAGCTTAAAAGATTTTCTTTATTTCCATGTTCTATTCTGCTCAGAGAGTTTTGAATTCTCAGCTTGCAGTGTGATTCTCCTTCTCATATTTCATTCGGATAAGGCAGTTCTTCGTACCAAGTTTTTTTTTTCTTCCTAAAGTGGTTTCGAGCAGGAAATTGTTGTTCCTTTTCTCTGTCCTATTCCTCTCATGAGGATCGTCTAATACACAACTTAGACGTTGTGCGTGCTCTTAAAATCTACTTGCTGGCTACAACGGACTTCTTAAGTCTTCTGCTTTGTTTGTTTGCTTTTCTAGGACTCGTAAAGGTCAGAAAGCTACTGCCACTTCTCTTTGTCTTTGGTTGAGAAGTATTATTTGTTTGACATATGAAACGGCTGAACAGCAGCCTTCTGAGAGAATTATAGCTCATTCCACCAGGGCGGTGTCTTCCTCGTGGGCCTTCAAGATGAGGCAACTGTTTATCAGATCTGACATTTTTGCCTCGGCCAAGGCGTCCTTTGGGAGAAAGGTTCTTCAAGCAGTGGTGCCTTCTGTTTAGGTTACCTTTCTCCCTCCCTTATCATCTGTGTCCTCTAGCTTGGGTATTGATTCCCAACAGTAATTGATGATGATCTGTGGACTCACCGTGTCATTAGAAAGAAAACAAAATTTATGCTTACCTGATAAATTTCTTTATTGACATGGTGAGTACACGGTCCTCCCTGTTCTTCAGACAGTTTTTTTTTTTTATATATAAACCTCAGACACCTCTGCACTTTGTGTCGTTTCCTTTCTTTCCTTTTCCTTCAGTCAAATGACTGGGGGTTGTGGGAAGGGAAGTGATACTTAACAGCTCTGCTGTGGTGCTCTTTGCCTCCTCCTGCTGGCCAGGAGTGATATTCCCAACAGTAATTGATGATGATCAGTGGATTCACTGTGTCAAGAAATAAATAAATTTATTAGGTAAGCATAAATTTAGTTTTTTTCTTACACTTTGCTTCATGTAAATGATACACATATGTGCCCTCTCTATCCCTTCTCCTCAACCTCTAGTTCATCAAATCATGTTCTCTTTTTTTTATTGTGAATTCAGTAATTTTGGACATTAATAAATATGTGATTTAATATAGGAATAAATTGGCAACTGGTACTTTGCAATATGATTATCCTTTTGGATTGATGACTAGTGGAACATTTTTTAATCAGATTATAATATGTACAGTAGAGCTGCAACAACTAATCGATAATAATCGATTATGAAAATAGTTGTCAACGAATCTCATAATCTATTAGTTGGTTTACAATTAGTTGGTCTGTGCACGGCACCAGCTGCTTCACTCCAATGAGCTCTTGTACATGATATTGTGTTTTATGGTTATGCTCCTAGTCTAAAGGACGTCTACAGACATTTACTTTTCAGAACAGAAATAAAATACAAGTCATTTGGATTGTTTATATTACATCAGGTGATTTGGGACTATGCTTTGCATGATATAGTGCTGAGCTTGTTATTTATACCTAGCCCTAGATTGATGGGATTTGTTATTTGAATTGATGGACACTATTATCTGTTTGCACAATTATTAGCAGATCACTTACTATTGCTGATTATATGTACTGTATAGATAATGTGTAAGGCTTTGTCCTGTCATTGATATATATAGTCCTTAGTGCTTTTGACTCTTGTTGATTTTTTTTATATTTTTAATTCTAATATGTACCAGGAGCATGTGGTCATGTTGTCAATTTTTGCATTTGAATGCAAAGTTTCTGAGATAGCGAATAACTGAATGTTATTAAAGGGATAGGAAAGTGTCAAAATTAAACTTGCATGATTCCGATTTTAAGACACTTTTAAATTCACTTTTATTTTCAAATGTCCTTTGTTCTTGTGGTATCCCTTGTTGAAACATAATACGCACATATCCTACACTGGTGGGAGCTGCTGCTAATTGGTGCCTGCACATGTTGTCTTTTGTGATTGGCTGACTAGATGTGTTCATCTTGCTGCCAGTAGTGTAATGCTGTTCCTTCAGCAAAGGGTGACAAAGGAACAAAGCAAATTTCATAATGGAAGTAAATTGGAAAGTTGTTTAAAATGGTATGTTCTATCCAAATCATGAAAGAAAATGTTGGGGTTTCCTGTCCCTTTAACAGTGATAGCCTACCTCTTTGTAGTTCTACATCTTTTGAAACAGTGTTTGTTTTTTTTTGCTTGATTATAAAAATGTGTCCTCCTGCCGGTTAGACAAACAGTTGTGCTAATGTAAAGTTTTAGTCTGAAGTTTATATTTATAACACTCAGTATGTGGATTAGGAATATTTTTTTTTTAATCAGATTAATCGAAAAAATAATCGACTGATTAATTGATTATGAAAATAATAGTTAGTTGCAGCCCTAATGTACATTTATCTTCTGAAATATATGTTTTTTGGTGTATATGCTTCATACTCATACCTTCAAATTTGCCAAATTTTTTAAATATTTGAATGTAATATCTGAATTTTTAAATCTAATACAAGTACATTTTTAATGTTATTGATCTCAATATGCCCCAAATATTGTATATGGCAATTAAGTACCCATTAGTATGTGAAACATTAGTTGCTTTTTAAATATTTTCTGCATTAAATTATCTGACAGATGACATTAATACAGACGTAGATGTTAAAACAGAAGATCTGAGTGTAATGTGTCAACTGGAAGCGCCAATGCAGGAAATGTGTTACAGCGACAATGAAGGTAAGTGCACGTGTGAAACGTGTCTTCTCTTTATGGGGTATTGCCTGGCTTTTATAGCTTATTGTCTGTAAAAACTGTACATAATATATTAGTCAGGGTGTCATCTCAATCAGACAGTGAGTATCATAGTGCAATATAGATAAATACTCACTGACTGTTGTCACATTTCTACTTTTTGGTTCTCCTCATCACATTGACACCCAAGCCCTAGCTGCTGTCATTTATATCTGCCAGAGTATAATCATTAATATTGTGATCTGATCAGCTGTGGATACACGGGATACTCCCCCTGAGGAAGTGTGATTGCGAAACACGTGTCAGGGGAACCTTTCGAGATTTTTTTTTCTATTTTTAGCTTGCTTACTCGAGCAGATGATAAACATTAGTGTGTGAAAGATGGTATTGTAACCATCTGTATGTCCTGTCTGTTGGAATACTAGTGCTGTATTGTCACCATGTTACGTATAGGGGTTGTTGGGATACAAGTGGGTATTGTTTCTATGTCAGGTATAGGGGGTGTTTGAATACTAGTGCTGCATTGTCTCCATGTCAAGTATAGGGACTGTTGGAGTACTAGTTCTTTATGGTCATTAAGTTAGCTATAGGGTTTTTTTTTTTTTTTTAAATAAATATTTTTATTGAGGATATACTTTTAACATACAGCCTTTCTCAAACATGAATATAAGCAAAGTCAACGTTTAACAAAGTACGAAAGGAATATTCTTATGTACAGGTTTCAGATATTGCTGTCAAGTAACAAGAATAGGGGCGTCTTCCTGTGTGGGAATCCTCGTTTTTACAGAGGTCACCTTATGTATATATAATGAGCATTTTAAAGGTATACAGGTATATAGCATATGTTTACAAAGGTGTAATCCTTAAAACCAACAATCCAGTCAAAAAGAGGCATTCAATCAGCAAAGTGTTACTCTGTATGTTATGACTCAGGCTCCAAATGTGATAGGGGGTTCTCCGACCCCTCTCCGCTTGCTATCTGGTAAGTAGAGCTTTGGGTTACTATCACAGGTCTCAGATACGGGAGGGAGCAAAAAGTCAATATATGGGCCACAGACGAAGGTGTTTGGAGAGGGTGTGTTCTCATCTCTCTACCCTCCCCTTAGTGTCTAGGTTCCAGAACTGGGGGTCGCGTGAGATAGCATAGAGTCCCAGGGTTCCCAAATAACGCAATAATTACTCAGTTGCCTTCTCTCCTTAGCAACATAATTTTCCATATTTTTGAGGTAGTTCACGTTTTCAATTACACTTTGTAGTCTGGGGGGCTGGCTCTTTTTCCAGTTTCTGGCTATAAGTAGTTTAGCAGACATGAGAATATAGATCAAGAGGTTTTGTTTAGCTTTGGGGAGCCTGTCTATGTCTAAGTGTAAGATGGCTAGGGCTGGGTTCAGGGCCTGAGTCAGTTCCAGCTCTGTACAAATCTTACCGATTTTCTGCCAATAAGTCGCTAGCTTGGGGCAGGTCCACCAGACATGGATGGGGGATCCCAGCTCCCCGCACTCCCTCCAGCACAGCTGTGAATGTTCTGGGAAAAGTCTCCTTAATTTTGTGGGCACCAGGTGCCATCTGGTTATCACTTTAAAATATAGCTCGTAAATAGTGATACAGTGGGTCGCCTTTTTCGTCAGTTCAATGGCTTTGTCCCAGCTTTCTGCCGGGAATGTAGCTTATAGTTCCTCTTCCCATGCATTCATGTGTACTGTTTTTGGGGTAGTCCCTTCCTCTAAAAGACAATGATAGTGTACCGAAAGTGGTTTGTGTAGCTGCATATTAGTAGTCCACCGCGTCTCCCATACAGTCAGGTCTCTTAGTGTGTCATCTAGAAAGCCCCACGATCTCATTAGAGTGCGGAGTCTTAGTAAGTCAAATTGATGTCTAGAGGACAATGTGGGTAGGTCTACCATGTCTTTGTGGGTCAGTAGCTGTCCGTTCTTGTAGAAGTCTCTCACAGAATTTAGTCCCGTAGTAACCCATGAGCTGAGATTTGAGTTAAGTAGCCCTATCAAGAGACCTCTTATTGGGTGTATTGGTGAGGGGTGTGGAGACACTAGTTTATTGTGTCTCAGCTTAGTCCAAGCATCTTGGCACCCTCTCACGATATCATTCGCGACATGGATCATGGTTTGCCAGTGTTGGGGTAACCAAAGGAGATCCTCCAAGAGGATGTATGCCGGGAGCGACGCCTGCTCTAGTTCCCTCCATCTCGTTGGAGGGAGGGCCTGAGCCCATGCTGTAGCATGGGTTAGCATAGCCGCCTCGTAGTATGTTTTGATACTGGGAAGGCCAAGGCCTCCTCTCTCTATTGGCTGTTGCAAGATATGTGCCGCCACCCGGGGTCTCTTGTCGTGCCAGGTGTATGAGTTAAAGAGGGTCTGGAACCTCCTCAACAGCGCCCCCGGGACTGGTATCGGAATACAACGAAATAGGTAGGTGAGCTTTGGTAGAATCATCATTTTAAGGGCTGCTACCCTGCCCATCCAGGAAACATCGCTATATCTCTTTGAATTAATTTCTGAGGTGACCTTTGCTAGCAGTGTTTCAAAATTCTCTTTGATCACCGCAGTCTTTTTATGTGAGAGAAAGACTCCCAGGTGGCGGATCCCCTGGCAGGACCACTTGAATGAATAGAGGCGCTGGATCTCATCTCTCTCATTCTGCGGAATATTGATGGAGTAAGCCTCCGTTTTGGACACATTTAATTTATAATAGGAGATGTCCCCAAATTGTTTAAAAAGGGCCATCAAGGAAGGGAGAGAATCTACTGGGTCCGAGAGGAAGACCGTAAGGTCATCGGCAAAGAGTGCAAGCTTTTGAGGGATGTCATGCATCTGCACCCCGTGAATCAATGTCGATTCTCTAATTGCAATTGCCAGGGGTTCGATAGCTAGAACGAACAGTAAAGGGGAGAGAGGGCACCCCTGTCTGGTTCCATTGCTAATTGTAAGTTTAGGGGAGCAGAATCCCACTCCCCTAACAACTGCCGTTGGGGTTGAATACAGCGCTTTAGTCGCGGTGATAAACGGATCTGGCACGCCAAACGCTGAAAGTGTCTGGAATAGGTAGGCCCATCTAACCCTGCCAAAGGCCTTCTCGGCGTCAAGTGACAGGGTAAGTATAGGGAGTCCCATGTCCATTGCCTCTGAATATATATTTAAGAGGCGTCGGGTATTGTCAGTTCCCTGTCTCCCCTGCACAAAGCCTACTTGGTCGAGGTGTATAACTGTGTGCAGGTGCTTCCCTAATCGGTTTGCCAATATTTTGGCATATATTTTGGCGTCTACATTAATAAGCGATATGGGTCTGTAACTGGAGCACAATAGTGGGTCTTTACCCTCTTTGTGAATAGTGGTGATATTCGCTTCTAGAAATTCTGCCGGAAAAGCGCCTCTAGTCGCTACACTCTGGAACAGTCGAAGTAGTACCGGAGATATGATTGGACAGAGCTCTCGGTAAAATGTGACCGTGAACCCATCTGGTCCGGGTGCCCTATGGGGAGCTAGATCTTTTATAGCTCCTTTGACTTCGGCTAAGGTGAACTGTCGTTCCAGTTCGGCCCTGGAGTCTTCAGATAGGGTGGGTACAGGCAAGCTCTCCAAGAACCTGGAGATACTAACATGTGTAGGGTCGCTAGTTGCTTTCGAGTCCCCAATGTTGTATAGGGAGGAGTAGTAATCAGCGAAAAGCTGATCCTATTTCTTTAGGGGAATATACTACACCGTTACTCGTTGAGATGCAGGGTATCCGTTTCTGGAGCGTGCGCTTATGGAGCTTATTGGCTAGGAGTTTATCTGCTCTATTGCCCTTATGGTAATATAGCTGTTTGAGCTTGTGTAGGTTTTCCTGGACCCGCGACAAGTCTCTTTTGGAGATTTCGTCTCTGATAAGTCCTATTTGAAGGGCTATCTGGGCGTCTGGGCTTGTTTTATTCTCCTGCTCTAGGGTTCGGAGGTCTCCATATAATTTCGCTAAGGGTTGGCCAGCCTCTTTACGTAATCTGGCTGCTTTTTTTATAAAGTGTCCCCGCAGATATGCTTTGAGGGCGGCCCATACCATAGTGATATCAGTGAGTCCTGAGTCATTATGTGACAGAAACTCCTGTACTGTCTTTTGGAGTGCAGGCAGTTCTGTTTCAGATAGCCATTGCTCCGAGAGTTTCCATGGGGGTCTGGTAGTGAAAGCTTGCAGCTTAGTGAAGTCTAGGTAGACCATGTCATGGTCTGACCACGTGCATGGTCTAATGTTGGGGTTGACGAATTGGTCTAAGGACCATGAGTCACAGAATATATAGTCCAGTCTGGAGTACGAGTTATGGGCCTTTGAATGATGCGTGAAGTCTTTCACTGAGGGTGCTAAGCACCTCCAGGCGTCATAGAGGTTATGTTGGTATATAAGTTTTCGAAAGGCATTGGAGGTAGAGGAAGTGTTTCTCTCAGAATGTATTGCAACAGAGGACTGTTTGTCAATGGTTGGGTTCCAGACCATGTTGAAGTCTCCCCCTATTACTAGGTGTCCCCTCTTAATCTGATCTATGTGTGTTAAAAGTTTACGAAGGAATGGGATCTGCTTGGAGTTGGGTGCGTACAATGATACTAACGTAAATATTGAGTTATTGAGTGAACAGATGAGGATCAAAAATCTGCCCTCACTGTCTCTTTCGACATACTCCAAGTTAAATGATAGTTCCCTGCTGATCAAGATGGCAACTCCTTTATTTTTACTTTCTAGGTTAGAAGCAGTTTCACAGACTGGGTAGTGCTGGGAGAGCCCGGAGACACGGGGCTCCCCCATCCAATGAGTCTCTTGCAGGAACAGAATGTGAACCTTGTGTGTCAGGACATATTGCTGTAATAGATTTCTCTTAGTGGGAGAGTTAAGACCCTGCGCGTTTAGCGTGGCTATGCGTATAGGGATCATTTTGGGGGTGTGGGCGAGACTCCTTGGGTTAATTGGAGTGCAAATGTGTTCTTAGTTAGGAATTATAGACGTCTGGGCGTTGGTAGTGGGGTCTAGGGGCCCGTGGGAAGTTCTGGACCGAGAGAAGTAGTATGTAGTAATTAAAGAGCCTCAGTAACTGGCTGAAAGTGGTGATCTTACACTTTCGCAATGAGTGCACCTACTGGTCTATGCCAGTGGGGCACAACTGATGAATTGGGGGGGAGCTAAGCGGAGAGGGGTTCATGGCCCCGCCGATTTGGAGCCAAATGTAAGAAGGAGTAAAGAGGAGAAAAGAAAAAGGAGAGAGAAATAGAAATAGCCAAGATGAAAGAAAGAAAGTAAAGCTAAAGATACATATGTGAGACATGCATGTCATATATAAGATAACAATTAACTCTGTAAACCTCTTAATAAAACATTAATTACAGTTTCAATTTCAATAGGAGGAGCTGTGGTTTATGTTTGATAGTCTAGCATCCAATGATTAAAAACTTCACAGTCACCACTCCCCTGCTAGGTATCACTAAACTTTTCCCGTCTAATAATATACTCTGTGTGTCATATAGTTAAGTTCTCCCTAATGGTAGTATGGACATTCGGGACTAAGATTATGGTATGATTCACTAGACCATGGGTCGCTAGCTAAAAGTCAGTGAACCGCATTAGCCAAGATCTGCCAGTAGAGATCTCAGCAGGGTTGGGACAACCTTCTAATGTTGGGCCCATAAGAGAGTGAAACAAAATGTCTCAGTAGTCACTATAGAGGGTAAGGTGTTACAGGGAGAGTTCAAACATGGTCTGGTCGTAGGGTAAAGTCAGTCAATGGTAGATCCTCTCTGGAGAGATGGTCATATTATTTAGGGGTAGGTTTGGTCTAAGCTCAACTTCCGTCATGCTCGGGTATCTGGGGTGGTCAGGTAGGTGAGTTTAGGGGTATTCAATGTTTTTAAGTGTATAATTCGGTTCTGTAATATCTGAGATAAGTATGTGATTCAATACCAAGAGACAAACCTAGTCAATTCCCATAGCTTATATAATGGATAACAGTATATGTATGGACAATAAAAGAAAAGAGCAACCATGTTTAAAGTCTCTAATAAGTGTCCATTGTATAGAAAAGCAGTGGCAAGACACACATGAGGGTTCATGGTAGGCGTCCATTGTAGCAATAAACCATAATAGTGGACATGTGAACAGTAATATGAGAACCAGAAAAAACGAACATATCTAAAGTCTGTTATAAATGCTCATGTAGTCAAAAAGAAAAACAAAGGAAAACAGATAAATTACACTATACAATAGCTTAGATCTCACCCATCTTCATTCCTTTCAGTCCATAAGATAGACCATCAGGGGTTGGGGAATGTTCCCTCCTGTGATGAGTTGGTGGTTTCTCTCAGGAGGTTCAACAGAGGTAGTAAAAATCAGAAAACGTAGAACATAGCACATAAAAGCAGGCTCTCTATGGGTCTGAGTCTTGGTGTGGGCCAGTAGGGTTTCTGTGCTTCTTGAAGATCTCATTAGAATGTCCAGTAGTGCTAGGGGGTCTCTGTGGTAAAGGTTTCCATGGTGGAGCCGATGCTCTTAGTCCAGAAGTCGGTCCCGGGGCAGAAGAGTGATCCTCCCCGTCAGCAGGGAGTAAGTTCCATTTTTGGAGTAATTCACGGGCTTGTTGTGGAGTGGAAGCCATATATTGCTGGCCATCTTTGGTAATGAAGAGGCGTACTGGGAAACCCCATCTGTATTTTAATTCTTTCTCCCTCAGTATTTTTGTATAGGGCTGGTAGTGTCTGCGAATCTGCAGTGTGTGGGTGGAGAGGTCAGGATAGACTTGCAGACCGGCATATTCTTCAGGCAGGTGTTTATCTCTGGCTAGAGCTCTGAATATTTTTTCTCTGTAAGTGTAGTAGTGGAGCTTCGCTATGACGTCCCTTGGTTGGCCTCCATCTGCAGAGCGAGCTCTAAGGGCCCGGTGGGCTCTATCTATAAGGGTTTCAGAGCCTGTTGCAGGTCCCAGTACTGCTTCAAACAGTCCCTGGAGATATTTTTCTAGGTCCTGTGGTAGCACTGATTCCGGGATGCCTTTGATGCGAATATTGTTCCGGCGAGATCTATCTTCTAGATCTGCCAGTTTTAACTCTAGATCTGTGATTTGAATGGCTAGAGACTGAGAATAGCCGAGTAGGTTGGTGTGATCTATTGCTAGGTCTTCCTGTTTGCGCTCGAGCGCGTCTGTTCGCTCCCCTATGAGGCCAATATCTCTCTTTAAATCCGCATGAGACCTGTCAAATCTCTTGGTCAGGGAGTCATGGTGTGAGGATAATAGGGACTGGATGGCTTCTATCATATTATTATTGGGACTATCGGACGCTCCCAGGACTTGTGTCGCTTTCTGTTTCAGTAATGATCTAGTTTGAGTGTCTGAAGCACTCCCGGCATCTGAGTATTCATCCTCTGAGCCCGGTTGGAGGGCGCTAGCACGGTGCTGAAAGTGATCAGCAACAGTTCTCTTTGGTGTGGCTTGGGGCTTCTGTTTCCTTTTGTAGGCTTGCGACATTCTGTTGCTTTGAGATACAAGATTTTTTTATTGGCACGTATATATCACTGTGGAGGGCCTGCTTGTTTCACATATGTTAATAAAGAGACATTGACCGGCGGGGCCACAAACACTTGAGGTTTAGTTACATGCTGTTAAAAGATTTGCTTTTTAAAGGAAAATATATGTCCTCCTGAGAGCTACGTGGCCTAGGGGTCTTACTAGCAAAAAGCTTTGTCCTGCACTGCTGGTTACGCTGGTGGTAGAAATGAAATGATGGCTGGACCCCGTGGAGGTCAGATAAAGGGTAGAAAGGCCAACTAAACTTCTCAGGTTGCTCAAACTTTTCCCAAGTATAAATTATATCTGCAGTATCTTGTGCGGTAACAGGAGGGTAGTCTCTAGTTTTAGTACCGTAATAGTGATAGGTAGGGGATGAAGTTGGGGCCTGGGGTATCAAATCCTTTGCAGGGTCACAGTTGGTTTGTTTATCTGCAGCGTCTCTGCTTGGTGGAAGTTAGGTGGTTTTTGGTGTAATAGCACTGGCGTGCAAGATAATCCCTGATGGAGCCTTAATAATCCACTGGCTGTTTATGGTATCACTATCTTTCTGTGTGTGCTGCACAATAGGAAACCATTAACTGCTGTTTACAAAGGCTGTAGGTAAGAGGCTGTACATTGGGCGAGAAAGGAGGCTGCTCACAGTCTTATGTTTCTAGGAATGAGCCTTTACCTATGTAGCCTGAAATACTGTAGATAGCTCTGCAGGACGAGCTCTAAGTGCTGTCACAGGGGAAAGAAATGCTGGAATTAACGTTCCCTGGAGTGTCAGTGGGGTAATGCTATTTGGATGTATCCTAATGAGCTCAGTAGTGCAGAAAGGGTTAACGGAGTGTTTCAATCTTACCCCAAGAGTCGAGTCAGTCCCCGAGTGTCACTTTGGATCTACAGGCTAGGCGTGCAGCAGTTGCGGCCTGAAGGTGGAGGTAAAATGGCCGCCGTTCGCACCACTTTCCCTGCAGCCGTTATCGGTAAATTCCCTCTGCTTGGAGGACGGCCCGGGAAATGTAAGTGGGAGTGCGGGCTAATTCCTGGTCCTCTGGAGGTTTCAGGTACTCGGAGGGGTAGGTAGCAGTGTCTAAGTCCCAGATGGTGTCCGGTGTATGGTGAGGAAGAGGGCTTCTATCTAACGCCAGTCGGAGGGTACACTGGGGGCACTTCTTGTGTTACTCACTCTCCGGAGCGGAGCCCCGACCCTCCGGAGATGATGGTCAGTGGTACCCGGTCTGTCCGTTTCTCAATCGCCGTCTGATCAGCTCCTGCCTCAGTTTCTACCTGGATCAGCGCTGCAGGAAGAAGAGGTCGGTCCGGTCAGTGTTTGGCACGGTTGATCGATTAAAAGTGACCAACCAGTCTGGGTATATAAAAGCTGACCCTCAGAATACAACAGGTCAGAGGTTTTGTCTGAGTATAAGTTAGTTGATTGACTTTTAGTGGCTTTTAGTGCGGAGCTCTCTGTGAATGCGTCCTCACAGTTAGGCTGCTAGCTCCGCCCCCCCTCGTTAGCTATAGGGTTTGTTGGGATACTAGTGAGAATTGTCCATATGTCAGGTATAGAAGATGTTGGAATGCTAAGGCTGCATGTCCCCATTTCAGGTATAGGCACTGGCAGGTATAGGGGCTGTTTGAATACTAATGCTGCATTGTCCCCATATCAGGTATAGGGGCTGTTGGGAAAACTAGCACTGTATTGTCTCCGTGTCAGCAATAGGGACTGGCGGGTATAGGGGCTGTTGGCATACTAATACTGTATTGTCTCCATGTCAGGTATAGGGGCTGTTGGAATACTTGTGATATATTCTCCCCATGTCAGGTATAGGAGATGTTGGAATACTAAGGCTGCATGTCCCTATTTCAGGTATAGGTGGTTGCAGGTATAGGGGCTGTTTAAATACTAATGCTGCATTTTCCCCATTTCATGTATAAGGGTTGTTGGAGTACTAGTGCTGTATTGTTCCGATGTCAGGTATAAGGGCTGTTGGAATATGAGCGCTGTATTGTCTCCATGTTAGCAATAGGGGCTGGCAGGTATAGGGGCTGTTTGAATACTAATGCTGCATTGTTCCCATTTCATGTATAAGGGCTGTTTGAATACTAGTGCTATATTGCTACCATGTCAGGTATCGATCTGTTGGAAAACTAGTGCTGAATAGTCCGCATGTCAGGTATAGGGGCTGTTGGAGTACTAGTGTGGTATTGTCCCCATATGAAGTATAGGGTCTGTTGGAATACTAGTGCTGTATTATCCCCATATCAGGTATAGGGGCTGTTGGAATACTAGCACTGTATTGTCTCCATGTCTGCCATAGGGGCTGGCATACTAATGCTGCATGTCCCCATTTCAGGTATAGGGGCTGTTTGAATACTAATGCTGCATTGTCCCTAGATCAGGTATAGGGGCTGTTGGAATACTAGCACTGTATTGTCACCATGTCAGGTATAGGGGCTGTTGGAGTACTGGTGCTGTATCGTTCCTATACCAGCTATGGGTTCTGTTGAAATAATAATGATGTAATGTCCCTATGTCAGGTAAAGGGGCTGTTAGAATACTAGTGCTGTATTGTTCCCACAGCGCTATATGATTTTTAAAGCTGCTTATCTGTATGTCTTGTCTGTATATTGCAAGTTAAAGGGGCATTGTACTTTAATATTTTTATTATACATGTGAAAGACCAGCAGAGAAGCATACAGTAGAGAGTTAAAGCTTATTTCACTACAGAGCTTAATTACTGCAGATAGGGCTGCTAGCCAAGTATCACTAAAAGCAGCAGTAACGCTGGTCCCTGGAGTTCTCTGGTGACACTTGGAGAAGGGTGTGCAGCACGGCAGGACTGCTCTGGACCTCACCTCAGGGTACAAGCTCCCAGGTCCAGTCACACTGTAAATAGTGATTCTTTAACATTAAATATAACATGGAACAAACAGAAGATCAGTGGCTAAGAAATATGTCAGAAGTTGCAGACCAGGAAATGTATTTATTTATAAAAATGTTTTACCAGGAAAAAACAGAATTTATGCTTACCTGATAAATTTCTTTCTCCTACGGTGTGTCCGGTCCACGGCTTCATCCTTACTTGTGGGAATATTCTCTTCCCTAACAGGAAATGGCAAAGAGAGCACAGCAAAAGCTGCCCATATAGCCCCCCCCTCTGGCTCCGCCCCCCAGTCATTCGACCGACGGTTAGGAGAAAAAGGAGAAACTATAGGGTGCCGTGGTGACTTTATAGAAAGAAAATTTTTTAAACCTGACTAAAAAGCCAAGGCGGGCCGTGGACCGGACACACCGTAGGAGAAAGAAATTTATCAGGTAAGCATAAATTCTGTTTTCTCCTACATTGGTGTTTCCGGTCCACGGCTTCATCCTTACTTGTGGGAACCAATACCAAAGCTTTAGGACACGGATGAAGGGAGGGAACAAGTCAGGTTACCTAAACGGAAGGCACCACGGCTTGCAAAATCTTTCTCCCAAAAATAGCCTCCGAAGAAGCATAAGTATTGAATTTGTAAAATTTGGCAAAAGTGTGCAGAGAAGACCAAGTCGCTGCCTTACATATCTTATCAACAGAAGCCTCGTTCTTGAAGGCCCATGTGGAAGCCACAGCTCTAGTAGAATGAGCTGTAATTCGTTCAGGAGGCTGCCGTCCGGCAGTCTCATAAGCCAATCGGATGATGCTTTTCAGCCAAAAGAAAAGAGAGGTAGCAGTAGCTTTCTGTCCTCTCCTCTTACCAGAATAAACGACAAACAAATATGAAGTCTGTCTGAAATCCTTTGTTGCATCTAAATAGAATTTTAAAGCACGGACCACATCTAAATTGTGTAACAAACGTTCCTTCTTCGAAACTGGATTCGGACACAGAGAAGGAACAACTATTTCCTGGTTAATATTCCTGTTGGAAACCACCTTTGGAAGAAAACCAGGTTTGGTACGCAAAACAACCTTATCTGCATGGAATACCAGATAAGGTGGATCACACTGCAAAGCAGACAATTCAGAAACTCTTCTAGCAGAAGAAATAGCAACCAAAAACAGAACTTTCCAAGATAGTAACTTAATATCTATGGAATGTAAAGGTTCAAACGGAACCCCTTGAAGAACTGAAAGAACTAAATTTAGACTCCATGGAGGAGTCATGGGTCTGTAAACAGGCTTGATTCTGACTAAGGCCTGTACAAAAGCTTGTACATCTGGCACTGCTGCCAGGCGTCTGTGTAACAAAACAGACAAAGCAGATATCTGTCCTTTTAGAGAACTCGCTGACAACCCTTTATCCAAACCCTCTTGGAGAAAGGAAAGAATCTTAGGAATTTTAATTTTACTCCAAGAGAATCCCTTGGATTCACACCAACAGATATATTTTTTCCATATTTTATGGTAAATTTTCCTAGTCACAGGTTTTCTGGCTTGGACCAGAGTATCTATAACTGAATCTGAAAACCCACGCTTAGATAAAATCAAGCGTTCAATTTCCAAGCAGTCAGCTGCAGAGAGACTAGATTTGGATGTTCGAATGGACCTTGTACTAGAAGATTCTGTCTCAAAGGTAGCTTCCATGGTGGAGCCGATGACATATTCACCAGGTCTGCATACCAAGTCCTGCGTGGCCACGCAGGAGCTATCAGAATCACCGAGGCCTTCTCCTGTTTGATCCTGGCTACGAGCCTAGGAAGGAGAGGAAACGGTGGAAACACATAAGCTAGGTTGAACGACCAAGGCGCCACTAATGCATCCACTAGAGTCGCCTTGGGATCCCTGGATCTGGACCCGTAGCGAGGAACCTTGAAGTTCTGACGAGCCGCCATCAGATCCATGTCTGGAATGCCCCATAATTGAGTTAACTGGGCAAAGACCTCCGGATGGAGTTCCCACTCCCCCGGATGGAAAGTCTGACGACTCAAATAATCCGCCTCCCAGTTGTCTACTCCTGGGATGTGAATTGCAGATAGATGGCAGGAGTGATCCTCCGCCCATTTGATGATCTTGGATACCTCTCTCATCGCCAAGGAACTCTTTGTTCCTCCCTGATGGTTGATGTAAGCTACAGTCGTCATGTTGTCCGACTGAAATCTTATGAATCCGGCCTTCGCTAGTTGAGGCCAAGCCCGGAGCGCATTGAATATCGCTCTCAGTTCCAGGATGTTTATCGGGAGAAGAGACTCTTCCCGAGACCATAGACCCTGAGCTTTCAGGGAGTCCCAGACCGCGCCCCAGCCTAATAGACTGGCGTCGGTCGTGACAATGACCCACTCTGGTCTGCGGAAACTCATTCCCTGAGACAGGTGATCCTGAGTCAACCACCAACGGAGTGAGTCTCTGGTTAACTGGTCTACTTGAATCTGGGGAGACAAGTCTGCATAATCCCCATTCCACTGTCTGAGCATGCACAGTTGCAATGGTCTTAGATGAATTCGAGCAAAAGGAACCACGTCCATTGCTGCAACCATTAGACCTATTATTTCCATGCACTGAGTTATGGAAGGCTGAGGAATAGATTGAAGAACTTGACAAGCCTTTAGAAGCTTTAATTTTCTGACCTCTGTCAGAAAAATCTTCATTTCTACAGAATCGATTATTGTTCCCAGAAAGGGAACTCTTGTAGACGGGGACAGGGAACTCTTTTCCACGTTCACCTTCCACCCTTGAGACCTGAGAAAAGCTAATACAATGTCTGTATGAGCCCTTGATCTGGAAAGGGACGACGCTTGGATTAGGATGTCGTCTAGGTAAGGTGCCACTGCAATGCCCCTCGGTCTTAGAACCACTAGAAGGGACCCTAGCACCTTTGTGAAAATTCTGGGAGCAGTGGCTAAACCGAACGGAAGAGCCACGAACTGGTAATGTTTGTCCAGAAAGGCGAACCTTAGGAACTGATGATGATCTTTGTGGATAGGAATATGTAGGTACGCATCCTTTAAATCCACGGTAGTCATATATTGACCCTCCTGGATTGTTGGTAAAATCGTTCGAATGGTTTCCATTTTGAACGATGGAACTCTGAGGAATTTGTTTAGAATCTTTAAATCCAGAATTGGTCTGAAAGTTCCCTCTTTTTTGGGAACTACAAACAGGTTTGAGTAAAACCCCTGACCTTGTTCCACTGTTGGAACTGGGTGTATCACTCCCATCTTTAATAGATCTCCTACGCAATGTAAGAATGCCTGTCTCTTTATCTGGTCTGAAGATAAGCGAGACATGTGGAACCTTCCCCTTGGAGGAAGTTCCTTGAATTCTAGAAGATAACCCTGAGAGACTATTTCTAGTGCCCAGGGATCCTGAACATCTCTTGCCCAAGCCTGAGCAAAGAGAGAAAGTCTGCCCCTACTAGATCCGGTCCCGGATCGGGGGCTATCCCTTCATGCTGTCTTGGTAGCAGCAGCAGGCTTCTTGGCCTGTTTACCCTTGTTCCAGCCTTGCATTGGTTTCCATGCTGGCTTAGCCTGGGAAGCGTTACCCTCTTGTCTAGAGGCTGCAGAGTTAGGAGACGGTCCGTTCCTGAAGTTGCGAAAGGAACGAAAATTAGATTTGTTCTTAGCCTTGAAAGGCCTATCCTGTGGGAGGGCATGGCCCTTTCCCCCAGTGATGTCTGAAATAATCTCCTTCAATTCTGGCCCAAAAAGGGTCTTACCTTTGAAAGGAATATTAAGCAATTTTGTCTTGGAAGACACATCCGCCGACCAAGATTTTAGCCAGAGCGCTCTGCGCCACAATTGCAAAACCTGAATTTTTCGCCGCTAATTTCGCCAATTGCAAAGCGGGATCTAAAATAAAGGAATTAGCCAACTTTAGTGCGTGAATTCTGTCCATGACTTCCTCATATGGAGTCTCCTCTTCTTCGAACCAAAAAGACGCCGCCGCTGTGACAGGAATAATGCACGAAATAGGTTGGAGGAGGAAACCTTGCTGAACAAATATCTTTTTAAGCAATCCTTCCAATTTTTTATCCATAGGATCTTTGAAAGCACAACTGTCCTCAATGGGAATAGTCGTGCGTTTGGCCAACGTAGAAACTGCCCCCTCAACCTTAGGAACTGTTTGCCATGCGTCCCTCCTGGGGTCGACAATGGGGAACATTTTCTTGAATATAGGAGGTGGGACAAAAGGTATACCTGGTTTCTCCCACTCCTTAGTCACTATGTCCGCCACCCTTTTGGGTATCGGAAAGGCATCAGCGTGCACAGGGACCTCTAGGAATTTGTCCATTTTGCACAATTTTTCTGGAATGACCAGAGAGTCACAATCGTCCAGAGTAGTTAGCACCTCCTTAAGCAGGGCGCGGAGATGTTCTAACTTAAATTTAAACGTCACAATATCAGGTTCTGCCTGTTGAGAAACTTTTCCTGAATCAGAAATGTCTCCCTCCGACAGACCCTCCCTCACTGCCAATTCTGACTGGTGTGAGGGTATAACAGATAAACTATCGTCAGCGCACCCTTGCTCATCCTCTGTATTTAAAACTGAGCAATCACGCTTTCTTTGAAATGCTGGCATTTTGGATAAAATATTAGCTATAGAATTATCCATTACTGCCGTTAATTGTTGCATAGTAACAAGCATTGGCGCGCTAGATGTACTAGGTGTCGCCTGCGCGGGCATAACTGGTGTTGACACAGAAGGAGAGGATGATGAACTATCCCCACTACCTTCACTTGAGGAATCATCTTGGGCAACCTTATTAAATGTGATAGAACTGTCCTTACTTTGTTTGGACGCCATGGCACAATTTTCACATACATTTAAAGGGGGGACCACCTTGGCCTCCATACATACAGAACATGTTCTATCTGAAGGTACAGACATGTTAGACAGGCTTATACAGGCTATAAATGCAATAAAACCGTTTTTAAACAAAACCGTTACTGTCACTTTAAATGTTAAACAGAGCACACTTTATTTCTGAATGTGTGAAAAACTATGAAGGAAATATCCGATCCTTACCAAATTTGGACCCTAGTGTCTTAATGCTTTGAAAGTATTGCACACCAAATTTCAAGTTTGTAACCTCTTAAATGAGCAAACCGGAGCTATTTGATCAATTTACCAGCTTAAACCCACTACAGTCCCAGCCACAGCCTTTGCTGCGGCTTCACCTTTCCTTAGGGGATATTCGCCACAGAAATAAGCCTTCCAGAATCGTTTTTTATGGCCACAGGACCCTCTCACATGAAGCTGCATGCACTGCTTCCAGAAGTAACTGCGCAATTAAGGCGCGAAAATGAGGCCTCCTCCCTCTGCATACCAGAGTGAAAGGCCCTTCCTGACTAGAATAGGTGTCTAAACGACTGCCAGGCGATTAAAAAAACGTTCCCAAAGTGTTTTCAAGTTCCAAAACACTCCAAAAGACATATAAATATTGTATAAATCAATCGATTTAGCCCACAATAGTGTCAACCAGTATATAGCCCATTAATAAGCCTTCATTCTGTTATGAGTCTAAGAAAATGGCTTACCGATCCCAAGAAGGGAAAATGACAGTCTTCTAGCATTACTATGTCTTGTTAGAAAATGGACTAGTCATACCTTGAGCAGAAAAGTCTGCAAACTGTTCCCCCCAACTGAAGTTCTCTGGGCTCAACAGTGCTGCGTGGGAACAGCAATTGATTTTAGTTACTGCTGCTAAAATCATACTCCTCTTTAAACAGAACTCTTCATCACTTTCTGTTGTAGAGTAAATAGTACAAACCGGCACTATTTTAAAATAACAAACTCTTGATAGAAGAATAAAAAACTACAACTAACACCACATACTCTTTACCATCCCCGTGGAGATGCTACTTGTTCAGAGCGGCAAAGAGAATGACTGGGGGGCGGAGCCAGAGGGGGGGCTATATGGGCAGCTTTTGCTGTGCTCTCTTTGCCATTTCCTGTTAGGGAAGAGAATATTCCCACAAGTAAGGATGAAGCCGTGGACCGGACACACCAATGTAGGAGAAATACATTGTTACTGTTTTGTTAGTGTTAAGAAACAGTTTATTTTTACAGATCCATCTTTTGACCTCTAAAAAAAATCCTCCTGCAACACAGCCTCAAGTTGTGATGTTTTTTTGCATATAATATAGTGTTATCCGCATACATGTGTACACTTAAAGGTTTTGCAAACTAAAGGAAGATCATTTATAAATATAGAGAACAAGAAGGGCCCTAAAATGGAACCCTGGGTTACACCGCACGTTACTTGGAGAGCGCTGGAGACATTGTTAGAAATAGACACACATTGAGATCTGTCTGATAAGTAAGAGCAGAACCAATTTTAACTATTTATAATTTAATTCTGAGGCTTTGAGCTTGCGTATTAAGATGTCGTGATCAACAGTATCAAAGGCCTTTGCAAAATCAAGGAAAATAGCTCCAGTCTGTTCGCCTCATGCCATTCCAGTCTACATAATTGCTCACTTTTAAGAGAGCTGTTAAAGTATAGTGGTTTGGGCGAAAGCTAGATTGAAACAGGGTGGGAAAGTCCATCTTCTGGTAAAATCTGCACAGTTGGCTGTAGACTCCAATATTTTGGGCAACACAGTGAGTAAGTATATTGGCCTATAGTTTGAGACTAGGATTTTATCTCCACTTTTGTTTACCGGAGCAACCCTTGCTGTTTTCCAAACATTGGGGACATAGCCGGACATCAGGCGGTGTTAATTAAGAATGCAATGGGAAGGGCAAAAGCCGGTGCACTGAGATATAATTTCTAGATTTTGGAGATGATTCGTTATTTCTCTAGTTTCATGTAACGCTTATTTAAGCGCACTAGGATATCCTTAATAGCCGTTGCTGGGTCTAATTAGGATCTATAGATTATCCAGATATAGATGTTAGGTAAGTAGCCAATTTACTTCTATTATCAAATTTTCTTCTTTTTTTTTATTTTCTTTGTTGAAAAGCAGTGACGTAAGCTCAGGAGTGTGCACGTGTGTGCAACACTATATAGCAGCAGTTTTGCAACAATGTTATACATTTGCAAGAGCACTAAATGGCAGCACTATATTATAACAAGAGAGCGAAGCAAATTTGATAATAGAAGTAAATTAGAAACATTTTTAAAATAGTATGCTCTATCTGAATCATGAAAGAAAAAAAATTGATTTCATGTCCCTTTAAGGTTCATAAGCAGAGTTTTAAGTCATTCAGTAACATGAGATATACAGTCACAATTAGGATGTTTCAATCACCTTTAGTTAAAGCAGCTGAGGAAAGCAGAGAGATCGTTTGCATGCAGGGAAATAGATGATCTATGTTTTGATGATTGTACGTGTGTGACTTGTCTGAGAGACAGTGTGCAGATGAGTGTACGTGTGACTTGTCTGAGAGACAGTGTGCAGATGAGTGTACGTGTGTGACTTGTCTGAGAGACAGTGTGCAGATGAGTGTACGTGTGACTTGTCTGAGAGACAGTGTGTAAATGAGTGTACGTGTGTGACTTGTCTGAGAGGCAGTGTGCAGATGAGTGTACATGTGTGACTTGTCTGAGAGACAGTGTGCAGATGAGTGTTCGTGTGTGACGTGTTTAAGCGACGAAGGGTACAGATGTGATGTACCTAATGGATGTAGCGTACAGAAGAGTGCACACAGGGGACATTCAGCTTAAAAGCTAAACTTTGATTATCTTTATATGATGTATACAGGTTGTTAAAAACTGAAACAGAAACTTTAAATAATGTTTTGTTTTATTTTATTTAGGTGAAAATCATTCTAGGATTTCAGGTAAAAAAGATCAGTGGCTAAGAAATGTACCTGAAGCTCCAGTGCAGGAAATATGTGACAATATTTATACAGGTGAGTTTATATTTGTGGAAAACAGGCCACAGGTGAGTGTATGTGTGTGACGTGTCTGATGAATGCAGGGCACAGGTTCGTGCATGTGTGTGACGTGTCTGATGAATGCAGGGCACAGGTGAGTGTATGTGTGTGACGTGTATGAGGGACACAGGCCACAGGTGAGTGCATGTGTGTGACGTGTCTGATGAATGCAGGGCACAGGTGAGTGTATGTGTGTGATGTGTCTGATGAATGCAGGGCACAGGTGAGTGTATGTGTGTGATGTGTCTGAGGGATGCAGGGCACAGGTGAGTGTACGTATGTGATGTGTCTGAGGAATGCAGGGCGCAGGTGAGTGTACATTAGTGATGTGTCTGAGGGACCCAGGGTGCAGGTGAGTGTATGTGTGTGATGTGACTGAGGAATGCAGGGTGCAGGTGAGTGTATCTGTGTGATGTGTCTGATGAATGCAGGGCACAGGTGAGTGTATGTGTGTGACGTGTCTGATGAATGCAGGGCACAGGTGAGTGTAAGTGTGTGACGTGTCTGATGGACGCAGGGCACAGGTGAGTGTATGTGTGTGACGTGTCTGATGAATGCAGGGCACAGGTGAGTGTATGTGTGTGACGTGTCTGATGAATGCAGGGCACAGGTGAGTGCATGTGTGTGACGTGTCTGATGAATGCAGGGCACAGGTGAGTGTATGTGTGTGATGTGTCTGATGAATGCAGGGCACAGGTGAGTGTATGTGTGTGACGTGTATGAGGGACACAGGCCACAGGTGAGTGCATGTGTGTGACGTGTCTGATGGATGCAGGGCACAGGTGAGTGTATGTGTGTGATGTGTCTGATGAATGCAGGGTACAGGTGAGTGTGTGTGATGTGTCTGAGGAATGTCTGAGGAATGCAGGGCGCAGGTGAGTGTACATTAGTGATGTGTCTGAGAGACCCAGGGTGCAGGTGAGTGTATGTGTGTGATGTGACTGAGGGATGCAGGGCGCAGGTGAGTGTATCTGTGTGATGTGTCTGAGGGATGCAGGGTGCAGGTGAGTGTATCTGTGTGATGTGTCTGAGGGATGCAGGTGAGTGTATGTGTGTGATGTGTCTGAGGGACGCAGGGGGGGTGAGTGTATGTGTGTGATGTGACTGAGGAATGCAGGGCACAGGTGAGTGTATGTATGTGATGTGTCTGAGGGACGCAGGGTGCAGGTGAGTGTATGTGTGTGATGTGTCTGAGGAATGCAGGGCACAGGTCAGTGTATGTTTGTGATTTGCCTGAGGGACGCAGGGCACAGGTGAGTGTACACTTGTGACATTCAGATATTACAATTTCCTAAAAAGCCAAAATTTGACTATTTATATGATCTATACAGGTGATGTTAAGACTGAAGTCACACTTAATGCTGAACAAACAAATGATCTGTATGTAGAGAGTCCATGGGAATCTGTGCAGCAGGAAGTCAGTGATAATATTAGTACAGGTGAGTGCACGTGTGTGAGGTGTCTGAGGGATACAGATCATCTGCCCCACTAGGCACAGGGAGGTTTTTATTTAGGGAAAGTCTCATTTTGAGACCATTTACCCTCTTTAAAAACCATAAATGTAAACTAATTTGTTATATGTAGGTGATTGTGATATCATTTACATAAGACTGAAAGCCAACTTTAAATGGAATGAGTGCAATAGAGCAAATATGGCTTCAGCATAAGGGTATGACCTGGCCCAGCTGTAAAAACCTGCTGACTTTCAGTGTCATATTTACATTACTTTACCCCTTTTTATTAAATAACTTTTGTCATGAACTTGATTAAATCCTTTAATTTATCTGACTTATTCTGTCATATCACTGTGTTACATTCTCCCTCACTAGCATTACATGTTAACATAATTAAGTCTTTCTTTATAATTGATGGTTTTGAAACCATGTCCTGTTTTAGAAGCCTACTTTATAGAGTCTGTAATGTATGTGCCTCTATTAATGTTGACTCCATATGTTTACACAGTATACAGTAAGGTGAGGCTTGATTTATAATCTATAAAGTGACATAGAAACGTCACTATTTCTATGGTGGTTATAGTCCACAAAAATGTATTCACCTGGCCACCAGGAGGAGGCAAAGACATTCCAACACCAAGAGCTTAAATATCCCTCCTTCTTCCCTGACCCTATGGGGGTTAGGGAACTATAGAGGATTTTGGCACTAATCAATATAAATGAATTAAACACTAATCAATATAAATGAATAAAAAATTAACGTTAACGCTTTATTTAACATACAGTATATGCAAATGGACAAAACAGTGAATCAGACACCAATGTGGAATCTTAGAGATGGGTATAGGCACTTCCAAACTCTATATGAATCAATATTCCATAATAGGTGTCTTGAATTTAAAAATGCCCCGAATGCTACTTGAGCCCTTTATAACAATCACTCTCAATGCTGACAAAGTGTATCTGCTGCGGTATCAATAAAAACGCTAGTTTGTAAAGCTAGATTAAACCACACAAGAAACCCCCTAGGCCACGCAACAGATACACTTTGTCAGCATTGAGAGTGATTGTTATAAAGGGCTCAAGTAGCATTTGGGGTGATCGTTAAAAGGCCTTATTAATGAAATAGCGCTATACTAATTATACTATGTGTAACACGTCGTTACAAATTGGTACAATATTTAGTTAATCATCGCAGCTTTGGGTTAGATAAATGCCAAAGCAGTAAACCTCACATAGCCTCAACGCTTTTTGACCTATCCCCTCATAATATATCCACCTACTATGAGATACTACGACATTGTAAATTAAACCCAAGCATAAGGTTACAGCTACCAGGGTGTACAATATTAATTTCTGATCTTTATTTGTTATTTTACTGGAGTTATTGATTAATAATATAGTAATATATAGGTAGGTCTCATTAGCTATTAACTTGTATGTGCTGTGCTGTGTGTATTTGAGTCTGTATGTATTTATTATGGAGGAAATGAGCTAGAAATCAGCTGACTTTGTTCAATCAAAGCAGTACGCAGATAGGAGGCTGCCTTTGAGCACATAGGATGTTTGTATTTGAATGCGAATAAGATTGAACAGTTTTTTGACTGATACTGTGATATACAGATAGCCGTTATACCAGCTCTCCATATCTATCCTATAACACTAACCAAGCAGATAACCCACACTACACTCTGGTCCACAAGGCGCTCATGTTTTTAATTCAATACACCTATTATGGAATATTGATTCATATAGAGTTTGGAAATGCCTATACCCATCTCTAAGATTCCACATTGGTGTCTGATTCACTGTTTTGTCCATTTGCATATTTATGTTAAATAAAGTGTTAATTTTGTATTCATTTATATTTCTTCCCTGACCCTCCAAGTATTTTCTTTGCCTAGTTTAGGAGGCAGGTGAAGATAGAGGTGCTCAGCATCTACTTCGTTTACAAGGATATTAATCCAAATATTTTCCCACAATGGATAGTTCCTGGAAGAAAGTGATATAGGAGAATACTGGCTGTGCAATGTAAATCTTCTCTATGGAGTTGTGGTCACAAACCTGCCATGGGTGTCACTGGGAAGTTCCTTTAGACTCTTCATGTCTGGCTATGAAGATGTACTCCCTAAGTATATCCTTTACTGTGAGTTACAGTACAGGATGGTTTTTCTACTGTATCCTCAGGAATTCCAGCTGGGTAAGTACCTGCATGGATTACACAACTCACAGGCTATTACTGGAACTAGCCAGGTTACAGCTTTTTGACACGCATTTCAGTTTATGTAGTGGAGAAAAGGGGTTAATGTGAGAAAGGGAGTGTTAGACGGATGATGGATTATTGACGATTTGCAGTTGCTTAGCACCTGGGTAGGAGGAAGATCACCTGTTCTAAAATTATCTGTATAATAACTATATATTAATTAGAACCATGAGGGGTGGGTTGAGGGGAGGGAGGGATGGGAATTAGTGTAAAACCAGGTTGCTTTTAGGGGGTCGATTTATCAAGCTACAGCGGAGGCATATGTGCCCCTGTCTGCCTCAGCCCGGTTCTGGCGGACAGAATTCCTCTGGCGGTATTCGTCATCGCACAAGAACGCTATTTTGCAACGCTGCTCCCTGCCCACACACAGCCAATCACGCACAGGCAGGAGCTGTCAATCTTCCCGATCGGATGAGGCCAGGGAGATTGAAATTCTCCATCTAAGAGGTGGAGAAGAAGATAGGAAGCAGCGATCTGATGATCTCACAAGGGAACCTGCAGTCGTAGGCAGGCAAAACCTGAAAAAGCATTTGATAAATCAACATCTAAATTATCTGATTGTCTGAGGAGAGAAATGGAGAGACAGGGGTTATCTGAGACAGAAGCAAGTGTTTGTAGGTAATAAAAATTATTCAAAATTTAAGTACAGAGGGCACTGATATGAAAATGGTTTGTAAACAGTGCTAAATCAATCAATGTTTTGTTCTGTTGTGGCTTCAATGTAAAACCAGGTTGCTTTTATGTGTATCTGATTGTCTATATTTTAAGCAGCTGAGGAAAGCAGAGAGCACGTTTGCATGCAGGGAGAGACCATCAATGTTTTGTTCTGTGAACATATTTGTATTTATTGTACGTGTGTGACTTGTCTAAGACACAGTGTGCATATGAGTGTACGTGTGTGACTTGTCTGAGAGAGACACTGTACAGATGAGTGTATGTGTGAAACGTGTTTAAGGGACGAAGGGTATGGATGTAGTGTTCAGGCGAGTGCACATATGGACATTCAGCTTAAAAGCTCATGTAATATTGTGTTTTCTTCCTAATGGGAAAGAGTCCACAGCCGCATTCATTACTTATGGGAAATAAGAACCTGGCCACCAGGAAGAGGCAAAGACCCACCAGCCAAAGGCTTAAATACTCCTCCCACTCCCCCTATCCCCCAGTCATTCTTTGCCTTTCGTCCCAGGAGGTTGGCAGAGAAGTATTAGAAGTTTTTTTTCCTTTTATTTAACTTATTTAATTTATTTTTATTTGTCTCTTATGGAGGGTGCTACCCTTCGAGACGGGAGTTTTAAGTAGTCCTATCAGACTCTAGTGGAGGGCCTGGGCAAAAGTGAGAGTCCGGAGATGCAGTGGGAGCTTCCCCTGCGACAACATTCCCGATTCGTATTCACAACTCCCCTTCAGCACTTGGCGTTGCCGAACTTCTCTTCGCTACCTGCTGTTTTTCTCTCAAGTCCATGACTTGGAACACTTGGAGGGCCGTGTTCCTGTTCCATTGTGTGGATACCGGTAAGATTGTTTCATTTTATTACATTGCTGTAATGTGATTTATTATGACAGTTAAGTATGGTCCTCACTGAGGCACCTTCTTTTTCGATCTAGGAATCAAGGGAATATCTCCCTTTTTGGGGAATTTGTGAACAGGGATGGGGTATTTATCATGTTTCTTATGTGATTATCCTGCTTGTGTACGGGAATTTGGACTCCGAGGCTGAGACATGTATCATTTTCTATGTACTACATAGTGCCTTGTTCTGTCGACATGGCCTTGACCTTCTCTTTCGAGTTATGGTATAATTGGTTTTTATTCAGACTTGCTTAGTTGTTTATGTGGACTAGTCTTGCCGCCTTCAGGTGGCTCACTTTTTGGATTTCGCGGGGCATCTGGTAACCGGCGTACTTACGCTTGGGTGGGTCTTCTTCCCCTTCCGCATTCCTGACCGAGTGGCGACAGAGGAGAGAGTCTGCTCCGATGAGGCTTGGTCATAGGAGGTGATGAGTGCCCCAGCCATTGTAGGTGTCAGGTGCCAGTTGTTTTCCAAAATGTGTTTTTATTTTATTTTAAGTCTTAGCCATAGATGATTCTAATGCCGAGACTATTTTAATATCTGATTCTGAGTCGTTCTCGGATGAGGACTGTAATTTGGTCCTGTTATCGCAAGTCTGCCAGGTTTGCCGGGTCCCTCGGGCTCGGTGAACCCTGGACCTTCTGAGCCATCGGCCTCTGGGGGCTTTGTCCCTCAGGAGGTCGCCTTCCCAATCGCACACTCCTTTTACCTTTGCGGGTGACCCTGATGATGATGTCTAGTCCGCACAGGGTGGACTTTTTCCCCCGGAGATGGCGGGACATTTTCATTTTAATATTTTAATGGCGCTGATTCGCCTGCAGGACCCTGACATTTCCTTACAGTTATGTTCATGTCTTCCTATCCCGGGTGTTCAGACCATCAATGGCACTATTATTTTTCCCCCAGGGGTGATTGTTCCTCCATGTTGTTTATTTTGTTACAGGATTGTGCGGCTGAGTGTCCTACTACGACGTCTGTTTGATTTATTGGGGGATCCTTTTCTGTATCATCGGGGACCTTCTTGTTCCTCTCAGGGTTCTTCAAAGTAGGCTAGTGGGGTTGCTTTTTCTCCGGTCAGTCTATTGTTAGCTTTCCCAGGCTTTTTTCTGAAGGTACAGTCTCAGTTTGGCAGGTACTGCAGAGACTTGATTCCTTCTATGCGGATGCCTATGGGTGCCCTTGGTTTTTCTTTTATCTGGTCAGGATTATTTGCTTTCTTTTTTTGTTTTCCTTATGGGAATTCTGGGATTGCTCGAACTAGTTCTTCTATGGAAGTTTTTCCAAGATTTTCATCCGGAGCGTTTGTGTGCCTTGTTGCTTGTTAAGTGACGCACGTTGTGTCTGGCTGGTCCGGCGGGACCTGCTGATTAAATTGTTTCAGTTGTTGGTTTTTAAAAAAAAAAAAACGTTCGGGCGTTCAGTTTCTGGGTAATCATCTGTGGATGATTTGGAGGTTCTGGGGACGTGTACTTCCTGTCTCATATCTTCGGCTGGGGGTCTCTTTGCTCTCTGTGTGAGTAATGGGTCCCGGTGGTCCTTGGTTTTTCGGAGATGGGTTTGCCCGTTGAGATTCTTTATTCCCCATTTGCTGGGTGTTTTGTCTCAGAGTTCTGGTTACCTTTTTTTTTCTTAGGTGACTGGTTATTTTCCTCCCCTTTTTTGGGCGATGTTTCCGGTTTGCTGACCATTGTGGCCTGTTGACCCATTTTTCTGCCAGAAAGGTGGAAGGTTTGCAATTGAAACCGGTTACTGCCATCTGCGCCTTATTTGGTATTTAGCTTGACTACTGATTAGCTGTTTTGGTACCAGTTGGTGTGTTCTCACCCCTCTGGGGGAGTTGGATCTTTGGTATCCTTATGTTGCCGGAAATTCAATCAGTGATTATGTTCTGCTGCTCTGCGGCTTGTAGGGGTATTGCGTTGGTCTGTGCTGTCTTGGTTGTGCAAGAGCGACATGTTACAATTTCTTTTAGAGAGGGGCTCTGCCTTCTCTGTTCACACCACTATCTTCTCCTTCATTCCCGGCATCTTTTCCATCTATGGAATTGTTCCTTGCTTGTGCGACACTCTGTCTCCTGCGGGCTGGGGTGTGGGACTGGGTTTTTCTTTTTTTGTGTTTCTTCTGTTCACCGGTAAGGTTTTTTTTCCCTTGGTGACCGGGTGTTTCATAGAATTGCTGTTGGTCCCTGCTGTTTAGCTGTCTATATGTCTGCTGGAAGAAAAGAAAATGATCAGGTAAGGATAATTTATGTTTTTATGTATCTCATTATTTCCTTATGCAAGTGCTGCTGTAATACTGTGTCTTATGTGTTTAATTGGTTCCCACTTTTGTAAAAATGCTCAATATCTTCATATTCCTTTCTGCTACCTCTTGTCTCTATAACAAACTACTTTATTCAATTACTCCTTCCTCCTCACCACCTGCACTGTTCATTAGCCCATCTCTCTTAAACTCACCTTACTTTTGTACTCATTAACTTTATCTATTCCTAAACACTCTCTCTCCCCCCTGCACCTCTCATTACTGCAAATCTGTATCTCATCTCAAGTCACTCTCCCTCTTACTTATACTAGCTGGTAAAATCTCCCCTAATCCTGGTCCCCAACAACTTCCATGCCATGCACATCCATTTGTACCTTTTCATAGACTCAGAAAACAAAACTCCGGTAACCTTACTCACATTCCTCTTGCATCTAAAGCCACTACCACTTTCACTTGTGCACTCTAGAACTCTTGCTTTGTTTGCAACAAACTCACTTCTATACATGACCCCTTTATCTCCCGCTCCCTCAACCGTCTGACTCTAACAGAAACCTGTCTCTCTCTCCCCTAGACACAGCATCCACTGCTGCTCTGTCACATGGAGGTCAGCCACACTCCTAGGTCTGATAATAGACAAGGAGGTGGTATAGGTATTTTACTTTCCTCTCGTTGCACCTTCCAGCAAATACATCCCATCTCTTCCCTTAAATTTTCCTCAATCGAAACCCACATGATTAACTTATTCTCTCCCCTCTCTATACGTGTTGCAGTCATATACCGACCCCCTGGCTCCTCAACTCAATTTCTAGATCACTTGGCTGCCTGGCTACCTTATTTCCTCTCCTCAGGCACCCCTGCCCTCATTCTTGGTGATTTCAACATCCCTCTTGACAATCCCACTGCCTCCTTTGCAAAACAACTTCTGCAACTCACTTTCTCTCTCGGTTTGTCACAATGGACTGACTCTCCCACTCAAAAAGATGGTCACTCCCTTGACCCGATCTTTAGCTATTGATGCACTATTTCAAACTTCACAAACTCTCCTTTTCCTCTTTCTGACCACCATCTCCTCACTTGCAACATCTCATCCATCCCTACAACTCTCCATCCTTCTACTCCTCACACCAAACTTCACAGAAGCATTATGTCATTAGATCAGCAACCGCTTGCTAATTACCTTGAACCTCTCCTCTCATCCATCTCCTCCTTCTTCTGCCCTGACCAATCTATATGCCGCTATATCTATATATTCATATATATCTATATGTATATGTTGCTCTTCATCTGCTGCACCTCTCTGCCAATCCCTTCACTGACTTCCTCTTGCCTCCAGGATTAAACACAAAATTCTCACTCTGACATACAAAGCCCTCAACTGCACTGCTCCACCCTATATCTTAGACCTTGTCTCCAGATACTCTCCCTCCCGTCCCCTTCGCTCTGCTCATGACCTCCTACTGTCCTTCTCTCTTGTTACCTCCTCACACTCCCGCTTACAGGATTTCTCCAGACTGGCTCCCATCTTGTGGAACTCTCTGCCTCGCTCCACAAGACTCTCCCCTAGTTTTGAATACTTAAAGCGCTCCCTAAAGACTCTACTGTTCAGGGATGCATACAACCTACACTAACCTTTCTTAATACTGTTTCCTCTTCTCTATTGCTATTCTCTTGAACCCCCTTAGCATGTAAGCCTAAGACCTATGCTGTTTGTAGATCACCTTCTTTAGAGCTGACTACAACAGTGCAACTCTTGGCAGGGCCCTCTGCCCATTTGATCCCTATAAATGTTTCCTTGTATTCCGCCTATGTTTATAGCGCTGCGGAATCTGTTGGTGCTCTACAAATAACCGATAATAATATAATGTATACAGGTTAAAAACTTATCAGAAACTATAAAAAATTTTTATTTTATTTAGGTGAAAATCATTCTAGGATTTTGCACAAAAAAGATCATCAGTGGCTAAGAAATGTCCCTGGAGCTTCAGAGCAGGATATATTTGACAATATTAATACAGGTGAGTTTATATTTGTAGAAAACAGGCCACAGGTGCTTGTATGTGTGACGTGTATGAGGGACACAGGGCACAGGTAAGTGTATGTGTTTGATGTGTCTGAGGAATACAGGGCACAGGTAAATGTGTACGCATGTGACATTCAGATATTACACTTTCCTAAAAAGCCAAAATTTGACTATATATTATCCCAACACCACATGCCCGATGTCTTGGGGTCACACTTGACTCTGATTATCTCTTTCACTCCTCACATCCAGTCTTTGGCCAATTTCTGCTGCCTCCACCTTAAAAGCATCTCCAAAATTCGCCACTTCCTCACACAAGACACAACTAAGACTTTAATCCACTCTTGCATAATTTCCTGATTGACTATTGCAACTACATCCTCTCCAGCCTTCCTAGCTGCTGTCTATCACCCATATAATCCATAATAAATTACTCTGCCAGGTAATCTTTCTTACACGTCACTCCTCATCTGCTGTACTTCTCTTCAAGTCCCTTCACTGGCTTCCTTTAACCTCCAGTATAAAACACAAAATCCTGACTCTAACTTTTAAAGCTCTCAATAATACTGCTCCACCCTATATCTCCAACTTAGGTCTTGCTTCCATTGAGTCGTTAAAAATGGAGCCGTAAGCTACCGAAGCGGACGACAGATAAAAGTAATTTATGGCTCCATTTTAGTACCAGGTTTCCATTGAAAAGATTAGCGTGTTGCGCGCAGTCGCTCTTTTCGGCAGTACGTAAGTTTGCGTTGCCAACCGATGTCTGATTTGTCGAAAAGCGCGCCATAACAAGTGCATTGCCATGGTAACCCGACCTCTGACTATAAGAATAACGGTTTGCGCCTGCGCTCTTTACCTGTGATCGCCTCTAGAGAGAAAGACACGGGAGCTAGTTGCGTTGGTAGGAGTTTTGGGTTTTTGAGAGTTGTTTGAGAGCTAGTGGAGAGTTTGATATTTAATTTTCATATATTCTTATTGTAGGCCTCATATAATATTAGGAACACACACACACACACATCCATACATTAGTTAATTAACACTCATTAGTTTATACACACAAACACATACACACTTTTATTTGACACAAACACATTCACATTTTTTTTTTATTTCATTAACCCCCCATATCCCCATCTTCCTTTATTACTCCTTTCATTAACCCCCTTATTCCACTTCCCATCCCCCCTTTGACTACCCTTCCCTTCCCCACTATATAACTTTTTTTTTTGCCCATCCTTTTTTTTTTTTTTTTTTTTACATCCCATATTTTTTGTTTCATTTGACTATATAGCCCACCCCTTTCTTCATTTGCATCCCTTATTATTTTTCTATAATTTTGTTATAATCCTCTTTTCTTCTGTTATGTGTGATCAGTCCACGGGTCATCATTACTTCTGGGATATAACTCCTCCCCAACAGGAAATGCAAGAGGATTCACCCAGCAGAGCTGCATATAGCTCCTCCCCTCTACGTCAGTCCCAGTCATTCTCTTGCACCCAACGACTAGATAGGATGTGTGAGAGGACTATGGTGATTATACTTAGTTTTTATGACTTCAATCAAAAGTTTGTTATTTTACAATAGCACCGGAGCGTGTTATTACTTCTCTGGCAGAGTTTGAGGAAGAATCTGCCAGAGTTTTTTACTATGATTTTAACCGGAGTTGTTAAGATCATATTGCTGTTCTCGGCCATCTGAGGGAGGTAAAGGCTTCAGATCAGGGGACAGCGGGCAGATGAATCTGCATTGAGGTATGTAGCAGTTTTTATTTTCTGAATGGAATTGATGAGAAAATCCTGCCATACCGTTAAAATGACATGTATGTATACACTTCAGTATTCTGGGGATGGTATTTCACCGGAACTACTCTGTTAAAGGTCACTAATCCTTTTAATAACTATTTATCATGTTAAACGTTTTTGCTGGAATGTAGAATCGTTTACATTGCTGAGGTACTGTGTGAATAAATATTTGGGCATTATTTTCCACTTGGCAGCCTTTTTTGCTTTTATTTGTGACAGTTTCGTTTCTCTTCACTGCTGTGTGGGAGAGGGAGGGGCCGTTTTTGGCGCTCTTTTGCTACGCATCAAAAAATTCCAGTCAGTTACTTTTATATTTCCTGCATGATCCGGTTCATCTCTGACAGATCTCAGGGGTCTTCAAACTTCTTTGAAGGGAGGTAAATTCTCTCAGCAGAGCTGTGAGAATTCTTATAGTGACTGTGAATAAAAACGTTGCTTTGTATTTTTTATGTCAAATTTAATTAGTGTTATTTTACTAATGGGAACAAACCTTTGCTAAAAGTTGTGTTGTTTTAAAGTTTGATGCTATAACTGTTTCTCAGTTCATTATTTCAACTGTCATTTAATCGTTTAGTACCTCTTTGAGGCACAGTACGTTTTTGCTAAAAAAGATTATAACCAAGTTGTAAGTTTTTTTGCTAGTGTGTTAAACATGTCTGACTCAGAGGAAGATATCTGTGTCATTTGTTCCAATGCCAAGGTGGAGCCCAATAGAAATTTATGTACTAACTGTATTGATGCTACTTTAAATAAAAGTCAATCTGTACAATGTGAACAAATTTCACCAAACAGCGAGGGGAGAGTTATGCCGACTAACTCGCCTCACGCGGCAGTACCTGCATCTCCCGCCCGGGAGGTGCGTGATATTATGGCGCCTAGTACATCTGGGCGGCCATTACAGATAACATTACAAGATATGGCTACTGTTATGACTGAAGTTTTGTCTAAATTACCAGAACTAAGAGGCAAGCGTGATCACTCTGGGGTGAGAACAGAGTGCGCTGACAATACTAGGGCCATGTCTGATACTGCGTCACAGCTCGCAGAGCATGAGGACGGAGAGCTTCATTCTGTGGGTGACGGTTCTGATCCAAACAGATTGGATTCAGATATTTCAAATTTTAAATTTAAATTGGAAAACCTCCGTGTATTACTAGGGGAGGTCTTAGCAGCTCTTAATGATTGTAACACCGTTGCAATACCAGAGAAACTGTGTAGGTTGGATAAATACTTTGCGGTACCGGCGAGTACTGACGTTTTTCCTATACCTAAGAGATTAACTGAAATTGTTACTAAGGAGTGGGATAGACCCGGTGTGCCGTTCTCACCCCCTCCAATATTTAGAAAGATGTTTCCAATAGACGCCACCACTCGGGACTTATGGCAAACGGTCCCTAAGGTGGAGGGAGCAGTTTCTACTTTAGCTAAGCGTACCACTATCCCGGTGGAGGATAGCTGTGCTTTTTCAGATCCAATGGATAAAAAATTAGAGGGTTACCTTAAGAAAATGTTTGTTCAACAAGGTTTTATATTGCAACCCCTTGCATGTATCGCGCCGATTACGGCTGCGGCAGCATTTTGGATTGAGTCTCTGGAAGAGAACCTTAGTTCATCTACGCTAGACGACATTACGGACAGGCTTAGAGTCCTTAAACTAGCTAATTCTTTCATTTCGGAGGCCGTAGTACATTTAACCAAACTTACGGCTAAGAACTCAGGATTCGCCATACAGGCACGTAGGGCGCTGTGGCTAAAATCCTGGTCAGCCGATGTTACTTCTAAGTCCAAATTACTTAATATACCTTTCAAGGGGCAGTCTTTATTTGGGCCCGGTTTGAAAGAAATTATCGCTGACATTACAGGAGGTAAGGGCCACGCCCTACCTCAAGACAAAGCCAAAGCTAAGGCTAGACAGTCTAATTTTCGTCCCTTTCGGAATTTCAAAACAGGAGCAGCATCAACCTCCACTGCACCAAAACAGGAGGGAGCTGTTGCTCGTTACAGGCAAGGCTGGAAGCCTAACCAGTCCTGGAACAAGAGCAAGCAGGCCAGGAAACCTGCTGCTGCCCCAAAGACAGCATGAATCGAGAGCCCCCGATCCGGGACCGGATCTAGTGGGGGGCAGACTTTCTTTCTTCGCCCAGGCCTGGGCAAGAGATGTTCAGGATCCCTGGGCACTAGAGATCATATCTCAGGGATACCTTCTAGACTTCAAATTATCTCCCCCAAGAGGGAGATTTCATCTGTCAAGGTTGTCAACAAACCAGATAAAGAAAGAGGCGTTTCTACGCTGTGTACAAGATCTGTTATTAATGGGAGTGATCCATCCGGTTCCGCGGTCGGAACAAGGACAAGGGTTCTACTCAAACCTGTTTGTGGTTCCCAAAAAAGAGGGAACTTTCAGGCCAATCTTAGATTTAAAGATTCTAAACAAATTCCTAAGAGTTCCATCCTTCAAAATGGAAACTATTCGGACAATCTTACCCATGATCCAAAAGGGTCAGTACATGACCACAGTGGATTTAAAAGATGCTTACCTTCACATACCGATCCACAAAGATCATCACCGGTATCTAAGGTTTGCCTTCTTAGACAGGCACTACCAGTTTGTAGCTCTTCCATTCGGATTGGCTACGGCTCCAAGAATCTTCACAAAGGTTCTGGGTACCCTTCTGGCGGTACTAAGACCGCGAGGGATTTCGGTAGCTCCGTACCTAGACGACATTCTAATACAAGCTTCAAGCTTTCAGACTGCCAAGTCTCATACAGAGTTAGTTCTGGCATTTCTAAGGTCGCATGGATGGAAAGTGAACGAAAAGAAGAGTTCTCTTTTTCCTCTCACAAGAGTTCCATTCTTGGGGACTCTGATAGATTCTGTAGAAATGAAGATTTACCTGACAGAAGACAGGTTAACAAAGCTTCAAAATGCATGCCGTGTCCTTCATTCCATTCAACACCCGTCAGTAGCTCAATGCATGGAGGTGATCGGCTTAATGGTAGCGGCAATGGACATAGTACCTTTTGCACGCCTACACCTCAGACCGCTGCAATTGTGCATGCTAAGTCAGTGGAATGGGGATTACTCAGATTTGTCCCCTACTCTGAATCTGAATCAAGAGACCAGAAATTCTCTTCTATGGTGGCTTTATCGGCCACACCTGTCCAGGGGGATGCCATTCAGCAGGCCAGACTGGACAATTGTAACAACAGACGCCAGCCTACTAGGTTGGGGCGCTGTCTGGAATTCTCTGAAGGCTCAGGGACTATGGAATCAGGAGGAGAGTCTCCTTCCAATAAACATTCTGGAATTGAGAGCAGTTCTCAATGCCCTTCTGGCTTGGCCCCAATTAACAACTCGGGGGTTCATCAGGTTTCAGTCGGACAACATCACGACTGTAGCTTACATCAACCATCAGGGAGGGACAAGAAGCTCCCTAGCAATGATGGAAGTATCAAAGATAATTCGCTGGGCAGAGTCTCACTCTTGCCACCTGTCAGCAATCCACATCCCGGGAGTGGAGAACTGGGAGGCGGATTTCTTGAGTCGCCAGACTTTTCATCCAGGGGAGTGGGAACTTCATCCGGAGGTCTTTGCCCAAATACTTCGACGTTGGGGCAAACCAGAGATAGATCTCATGGCGTCTCGCCAGAACGCCAAACTTCCTCACTACGGGTCCAGATCCAGGGATCCGGGAGCGGTTCTGATAGATGCTTTGACAGCACCTTGGAACTTCGGGATGGCTTATGTGTTTCCACCCTTCCCGCTGCTTCCTCGATTGATTGCCAAAATCAAACAGGAGAGAGCATCAGTGATTCTAATAGCGCCTGCATGGCCACGCAGGACTTGGTATGCAGATCTAGTGGACATGTCATCCTGTCCGCCTTGGTCTCTACCTCTAAGACAGGACCTTCTGATACAGGGTCCATTCAAACATCAAAATCTAAATTCTCTGAAGCTGACTGCTTGGAAATTGAACGCTTGATTTTATCAAAACGTGGTTTTTCTGAGTCGGTTATTGATACCCTGATACAGGCTAGGAAGCCTGTTACCAGAAGGATTTACCATAAAATATGGCGTAAATACCTATACTGGTGCGAATCCAAAGGTTACTCCTGGAGTAAGGTTAGGATCGCTAGGATATTGTCTTTTCTACAAGAAGGTTTAGAAAAGGGTTTATCAGCTAGTTCATTAAAGGGACAGATTTCAGCTCTGTCCATCTTGTTACACAGGCGTCTGTCAGAAAATCCAGACGTCCAGGCTTTTTGTCAGGCTTTAGCTAGGATCAAGCCTGTGTTTAAAGCTGTTGCTCCGCCATGGAGTTTAAACTTAGTTCTTAACGTTTTACAAGGTGTTCCGTTTGAACCCCTTCATTCCATTGATATAAAATTGTTATCTTGGAAAGTTCTGTTTTTAATGGCTATTTCCTCGGCTCGAAGAGTCTCTGAGTTATCAGCCTTACATTGTGATTCTCCTTATCTGATTTTTCACTCAGACAAGGTAGTTCTGCGTACTAAACCTGGGTTCTTACCTAAGGTAGTCACTAACAGGAATATCAATCAAGAGATTGTTGTTCCATCCTTGTGTCCAAATCCTTCTTCAAAGAAGGAACGTCTTCTACACAATCTGGATGTAGTTCGTGCCCTCAAGTTCTACTTGCAGGCAACTAAAGATTTTCGCCAAACTTCTTCCCTGTTTGTCGTTTATTCTGGACAGAGGAGAGGTCAAAAAGCTTCTGCTACCTCTCTCTCTTTTTGGCTTCGTAGCATAATACGATTAGCCTATGAGACTGCTGGACAGCAGCCTCCTGAAAGAATTACAGCCCACTCCACTAGAGCTGTGGCTTCCACTTGGGCCTTTAAGAATGAGGCCTCTGTTGAACAGATTTGCAAGGCTGCAACTTGGTCTTCGCTTCATACTTTTTCCAAATTTTACAAATTTGACACTTTTGCTTCTTCGGAGGCTATTTTTGGGAGAAAGGTTCTTCAGGCAGTGGTTCCTTCTGTATAATGAGCCTGCCTATCCCTCCCGTCATCCGTGTACTTTTGCTTTGGTATTGGTATCCCAGAAGTAATGATGACCCGTGGACTGATCACACATAACAGAAGAAAACATAATTTATGCTTACCTGATAAATTCCTTTCTTCTGTTGTGTGATCAGTCCACGGCCCGCCCTGTTTTAAGGCAGGTAAATATTTTTTAAATTATACTCCAGTCACCACTTCACCCTTGGTTACTCCTTTCTCGTTGATTCTTGGTCGAATGACTGGGACTGACGTAGAGGGGAGGAGCTATATGCAGCTCTGCTGGGTGAATCCTCTTGCATTTCCTGTTGGGGAGGAGTTATATCCCAGAAGTAATGATGACCCGTGGACTGATCACACAACAGAAGAAAGGAATTTATCAGGTAAGCATAAATTATGTTTTTTTAATCTTTTTTCATTTACATCCCTTTGTTTATTTTCACCCCCACATTTTATTTTTATTTTGAGGGATATAGAATAGAGATAGTTAGGGTCTAGATAGGTTATGTAGTTAGTTTTGGGGATATTTAATTTAGGGTTTAGTTAGGTGAATTAGTGTAGTTAGGTAAGTTAGGGACTTTAGTGTTAGGTTAGAGTTAGGGAGGAAGGAGAAAGGGATGGATTGGCCTAGTGGAGTTGGGAAGGGGGTGGCTAGGGGGAGGGCAGTGGAGAGGGTGGATAGAGGGAGGGGGAGGGGGGAAGTAGGGAGTAGTATGGACAGGACTAGGGGCCGAGGTTTGGGTGGAGGATTTGTCCTTCCTCAAACCCTGGCAGAGGAGGGAAGGAGAGAGGGTGGAAGAGGAGTGGAGGTGGGAGGAGTGAGGAGGAGTCAGCCTCAGCTAGGCACAAAAAGAAAAGGGAAAGTGGGGCAGACTGTGGCAAGTGGGAGTGGGGCTGGTGGAAGCCTGCAGGGACAGAGGAGGGAGAGAGGGCTGGTCCCCAGTCACAGGAGGGAGAGTCTGTGTCTGCTGGCCCTTCAGGTGTGAAGGGCAGGCTAAGAGAGGAGAGGTACTCTGAGGAGGAGAAGGAGGCTCTTGTTGAGGCCTACTTGGAGAGGGCACCTCAGCTGGAGAACCCTAACCTGAGGGCGGGTGTCCGGAATAAGCTATGGGAGGAGATTCGAGTGGCAGTCAGCTGCTTAGGACGTAATCGTTCTACTGCTAGTATAAAACATCGATATCATGATTGCAGGAGAGAAACAAAAGCGAAGCTGGCACAGCAGGCCAAATATGCACGTGGGACAGGTGGTGGTCCTAGCAAGAGAATACACCTAAGGTCATGGGAGGAGATGCTGTCCAATGTCATTTCGGATTAATCTGTTCACGGATGTAAGGGGACAATGGACACCTCTGTGCCACCTGAAGAGGTGTATGAAGGTGAATATTCAATATTAAATATAACCATATATGTGATGTATATATGTTGTATATCATAAATACCCATCTGTGTTTAGCTATGAATCTAAATTTACATAGTTGTATTTAATATGTTCAGCAAGCACTCTGTATTGTATATCTGCTCCGACAAGCAAGAATATTGATAATATAATATCCAAGAATATTAAGCATTTCATATAAATCATGTGTCATTGTCCTTAAAGGGACACTGTACCCAAATTTTTTCTTTTGTGATTCAGATACAGCATGCAATTTTAAGCAACTTTCTAATTTACTCCTATTATCAATTTTTCTTCGTTCTCTTGCTATCTTTATATGAAAAAGAAGGCATGTAAGCTTTTTTTCTAGGTTCAGAACTCTGGACAGCAGTTTTTGATTGGTGGATGCATTTATCCACCAATCAGCAAGGACAACCTAGGTTGTTCACCAAAAATGGGCCGCCATCTAAACTTACATTCTTGCATTTCAAATAAAGATACCAAGAGAATAAAGAACATTTGAAAATAGGAGTAAATTATAAAGTTGCTTAAAATTGTATGCTCTATCTGAAGCACAAAAGAAAATATTTGGGTACAGTGTCCCTTTAACAATGTTCCTTTAAGACACAGTCTATAAAGATTAATCAGTTATGGTCATATATGCTTGGATTTTATCCCAAACACACTATATGTGTGTGTGTATGTGTGTGTGTGTGTGTACATATATACACATAAATATGGAATATAATAGTCTGTATTGTTATGCTACAAAGTAATATATTCTATTGGATAGATAATGTAAACATACTGTATATTTATTTGTAGGTTCCGAACAGGAGGAGTATGAAGCTGCACCAACACCACAGCAGGATGTTCCTACATTCACTGAGGAGGATGAGGATATCTATGGCGACACTACCTCCTATATCAGCCTCATTGAAGGTGATCTGCAGCAGCCTAGGGCTTATGAGGTGGAGGATGTATCAGGCCCATCTCCATCTACCTCGGAGACAACATATCATGTTCTGGGTTCTGAACCCCAGCAGACTCATCCTCCTCAACACTGGCAGTTCATGCATACTTCGCAGCAACAAATGGCACAGCCCCCATAGCTGCACCCACCGCAGCAGATGATGCACCCCCCACAACATCATCCTCCTCAGCAGCAGATGATGCACCCACCACAACATCATCCTCCTCAGCAGCAGATGATGCACCCACCACAGCAGCATACAGATCTGCATAATCTGTACTATATGCCTCCCACTCCTATGGCACAACAGGAATCCACACCACCACCCACTGCACCCACCAATGTATTGCCAACAGTGCCATCACAGACAGCCTCCCAGTCACCAATACGGAGAGACACCCCTGGAACCAGCCAATTATTGGTTCCTGAGACACCAACTTTACAACAGGGTCCAGCACAGTCCCAGCAGGATGATCTACTGAGGCTCATACATAGAGAGCTTAGGCTGTCCAGGCTCCAGCAGCAGCAGGCTTTCAGGAGGATACAGAGCCAAATGGACATCCATAATGCCTCACTCGTCCGCCTGGCAGAGGCAGTGGAGAGGCTTGCGGATAGGCCCCAAACTCCATCCTCGCTTGCATCCTCTGTTATCTCCCTGCAGGACCCTGAATCCCGTTTATTAGCCTCACATTCAGCTGGTGGGCGTCGCACAAGACGCCACACTTCCCCCCCTAAGTACCTCTCCTCCAAAGTCAAAATCCCGCCGCAAGAATTAATTAATATTATTTTTTTCCACCCAAGATATATCATATCTAATTTTTGCACTAAAGCACTTTTTTAAGTGCGATTTTCATCTCCTAAATATGCATCCATTTTTCTAATCCAAATTTGAACATATATCTTAATATTATTCTAATAGCTATTTATCTGCTAAAAAGTAACAGCTTTATTCATTTTTATTTCACATGATGTCAATTAATATGCAGGTGTACATTGTTAATAAATGTATGTGTCCTTTTATTGAGGATATTATGCCGTTTAAGAATACTTGGGGATACGTGTCTGAAATTTATACAGTATATGCTATCTAACATTAGTCAATGTGACATTTGTAAATGTTATGATTTAAATTCCACAAGCATATGTTGTTTGCTCCTTCAGATGAAGCTAATAAGGGTTATACAGTTATAGAAGAGTTTAAAAGTAAATACTCCTTCCTGTTGATATGGCCAAATACCTTGCATTCATTCTTATAGTCCTATGTGGAATGTAATATCTGAAATATATACCTATCATGACTAATACCTATCATGATTAATGCACTCCTTTTTGTCAAGATTATTATTCAATATTTAGATTAATTAGATAAATGTATCTTTATGATATTTAAGCACTGATGTATACACAACATATATGTGATTGCCATGATATAGAGGTGATTAATACATTTTAATTGACATTATATGAACAGATACAGACTCTCCCTGGGACCAATGCACAATGCACTTTTAAATTGTTTCAATAAATCCATGTTAAAGACAATACTTCATATCTCTTGAAGTATGTAATATTAAGCACTTATGTATTTTGGTTAATAGTCTAAATATTGCAAATGTATTATCTGCTTTAGCAGACATGACATTACATATATTTCTTTCATGTAATTAGCAAGAGTCCATGAGCTAGTGACGTATGGGATATACATTCCTACCAGGAGGGGCAAAGTTTCCCAAACCTTAAAATGCCTATAAATACACCCCTCACCACACCCACAATTCAGTTTTACAAACTTTGCCTCCCATGGAGGTGGTGAAGTAAGTTTGTGCTAGATTTCTACGTTGATATGCGCTTCGCAGCAGGCTGAAGCCCGGTTTTCCTCTCAGAGTGCAGTGAATGTCAGAGGGATGTGAAGAGAGTATTGCCTATTTGAATTCCATGGTCTTCCTCTAGGGCAGGGGTGTCAAACTCAAATTCATCGTGGGCCGCATCAGCAGTTTGGTCACCCTCAAAGGGCCGGTTGTATCTGTAGGACTATGTGTCCGCTCTTTATTATCATAAATTATTGTCACTGCATTCAATTATTACTGTTTTTTGTAATAATGTAAGTAATAACTAGCTCTGAAAGCAGAAACATAGTCAGAATAATGGCAAGTAGATATTCAAATGTACAATTATTGTACAATTTATTGAAAAATGATTTTTGGTAACAGACAGTAATTTTTTTTTTTTTAAACATACAAATATTGCCAAACACTGTTTATTACACATATGGCAAACACAAGGCATTAACTTTTTTTTAACTTTTCTTGGACATTTTTGGGTTATTTGATTGTAGTTTATGGTCCCTATACCACTGTAAAGTGACACGGAAGTGGTCAGTATATCCAAAGTTTACCGCTCAGACTTTTAAGCAGAATAATAAGCAGACCCCCCCTCCCCCCACATACATCATATGTACTTACAGTACAGGAGAGAAGGGTTCAGGCAGCCGTTGGATCTGTCACATCACAGGATGGCATGCGCTCAATATAAAAACAAGTGGAGGTTTCCTGAATGCATGTAAAGTGGAGGTTTCCTGTGTAGAACGGCCGGCGCCGCTAGAGGGCTGGCTTGTAGGCTGCCGCGCATGCGCTGAAGAGGCGGCTTTCTTGTGTCAAAAAAAAAAAAAAAGCGAGAATAAAAGGTGAAGGCTGGCGGCCGGCGGCGGCTACACGGGCCACATGACGAGGTCTGGCGGGCCGGATTCGGCCCGCGGGCCTTGTGTTTGACACCCGTTTTGCTTTATATGTTGTTTTTTTCTATTACATATTGCAAGATATTTCAAAAACTGTTCCTGTATCAGAAAATACTGAGGGATTCCTGATGACTGATATCAGTCCTACCAAAGCTAAGTTCATTTATTTTAATGTTATGAATGTTTATCTTTAGCTATGGTTTGTAATAAGTTTTTATGGTAAACTTTTACATGCAGAGTCCATTAGTATTTTTGCATTATTTATTGCTATTCTTTTTACATCTTATGTACAAGATATACTTAGGAATTTATAAGAATATTTTTCTGATTCTATTATAAAGGCTTTGTCTGCTATCCCGCCTTCTAATAAAATTTTTAGGTCTTTTTTAAACTTCTCATTTAGTTGATGAAGTTTTAAATGACCAACAACATACTGAATTATCCTTCTCTGATGGTGTTTTTTTCTCATTGAGAATATTCTTCATCAGATATTGACACTAACAAATCTACTTTTTTATTTTTAAATAGAGTACATTTGTTCTTTGTGTAAAATTATTGTGTTGATTATTTTGGATATTGAAGTAACTAGTTCTTTTGATTTTAAGACTAGCTAACATTTAAATTCTGCTTATTAACCTTCTGTGGTTTCTTCAGAGGTTTTTTTCCAGTTCCTTCTTTAAGGTTTTTAAATTGTATCCTTTGCCGGCAGTTAGTTTTAAGTTTTGAGGAAGATCTCCCAAGTTAATGGGGCTATCTCTACTCTTGCTAAACATACTACTATTCCTATAGCAAATAGTATTTATTTTTTTCCTTGGGAAACTTTTATCTTATTTAAGGAAAATTATTTATTTTCAGGTACTTTTCTTAAGACCTGTAATTTATTTGGCCGATGTTGCAACTGCTTCAACTTTCTGGTTGGATACTTTAGTGCAAAGAGTATCGGATTATGATTTGTTTAGCATTGTTAAGTTGATCAGCATGCTAATAATTTCATTTGTGTCATCATTTTTTTTTTATATATTTTCGCAAATGAGGTTTAATCTATGTCTTTAGCTATTTTAGCTAGAATAACTTTGTGATTTCAATCTTGGAACGCTAATTTGATTTCTAAATTCCATATTTCTTTTTTTCCAAGGTAACCAATTATTTGGTTCACAATTGGATTCAATTGTTCAACTGTTACTCTTGGCTTCAAGATTGAGTTGTAAGGCTAAATTTTAAACTTTTATTAGTTTTTGTTCTTACTAATGAACGGAATTCTAAATTCCTCCCCAAGTAACATGTTTATAATTGGAAGTTTTCTTCATTCAATTTAAGCCATTTAAAAAGTCAGCTCCCCAAATTTGCATGTAGGTGCAGTTTTTATTCCAGCTTAGCTGGTAAGGGGCAGGTTAAGATTTTTTTTTAAAATTTGTTTGGTTCAATTTGGTCCAAACTTCTTAGATTTGGATACGGAATAGGATTCAGAGTAAAACCGTCTGTGAGAAGTATTTTTTTTCTCTAACATATTCCAGCTATTCCAGTAAGGCTCACACTTTCCTGAAGTGTGTTTCAGTCCTGTATGTATTGGGTACTTGTGAAGCGCGGCTGGTCACCCGTTTGGGCTCAAGGCGCTGCTCAGACCTGGAGTTTTCTGGGGTATTTATACCAGTTCCTTTTTAGAAACAGGGTTTGGGGGTTTTATTCAAAACTATTCATTATCCCAAAGATTTGTCATATAAGTATACCATCTTTTAGAATAGTGTTTATATGGTCTATTCTGCCTTTTTGGTCAGTGATGGCATTATTGTTTACAATAGATACAATAGATGCATATCTTCATTTTCTGTTTTCATTCAGATTATTTTCATTTTCTGAGATTCTCTTTTTTTGTCAAGCATTACCAATTTGTTGCTTTTCCTTCTGGTCTAGCGACAGCTCTAAGAATCTTTTCAAGGTTCTCGGTGTTTCCTTATTTGGACGGTCTCGTGTTACTGGCTCAGTCTTTTAGTTCTGCGGAATCTCATATGATTCAACTTTTGTTGTTTCTTCAAGACATGGTTAGAGGATCTTTTTTATCAAAAGCTCCTTGATTCCTCAGACAAGGGTCACCTTTTTTTAGGTTTCCAGATAGATTGTGTCAATGTCTTTGACTCTATCAGACAAGTGACAATTTTATTGGGTTCCGTTTGTCGGAACCTTCAGTCTCTATTATTTCCTTCAGTTGCTATATGCATGAAAGTTTTTGGTATTATGGCTGCAGCATTGGATTCAATTCCCTTTGCTCATTTTCATAAGAAACCTTTACAGTTTTTTATACTGAATTAATGGTGCAGGGATTCTAGGATATCACTTTTTATATCTTTGAATCCCAATGTTCAACTATCTTTGATTTGGTGGTTAGATCACCATCATATAGTTCTACGGGTCTCTTCGGTTCATTCAACCTGGACCATGATCACTACAGATGCCTACAGAGTCTTTTAGGTTGGGAGGCTGTCTGGGGATCTCTGTCAGCACAAAGGGTTTGGAAATCTCAGGAGGCGAGATTACCAATCGATATTTTGGAACTCCGTGCATTTTTCAGAGTTCTTCAGTTTTGGCTTCTTTTTGAAGAAAGAGACGTTTATTGTTTTTCAGACAGACAATGTCACAACTGTGGCGTATGTCAATCATCAGGGTGGGACTCTCCGTCATTAGGCTGTGAAAGAAGTATCTCGGATACTTGCTTGGGCTAAATCCAGCTCCTGTCTAATTTCTGCGGTCCATTTCCCAGGTATAGACAATTGGGAAGCGGATTATCTCTGTCAATCAAGCTTTACATCCGGGAGAATGGTCTCTTTACCCAGATGTTTTTTTTTTCAAATTGTTCAGATGTGTGGGCTTCCAGAAATAGATCTGATGGCATCTCATCTGAACAAGGAACTTCCCAGGGGCCTATTCAGGTCCGGGGATCCTCTGGCGGAAGCAGTGTATGCATTGACACTTCCTTGGAGTTATCAATCTGCCTATATTTTTTCGCCTCTGGTTCTTCTTTTTAGAGTGATTTTTAAAATCATCAGGGAGCAATCTTTTGTGTTGCTGGTGGCTCCAGCATGGCCGCACAGGTTTTGGTATATGGTTCTTGTTAGGATGTCCAGTTGCCAATCTTGGTCACTTCCATTAAGGCCAGACCTTATATCTTAACATTCATTTTTTCCATCAGGAACTCAAATTATTAATTTGATGGTATGGAGATTTAACGCTTAGTACTTAGTCATAGAAGTTTCTCTGACTCGGTGATTAATACTATGTTGCAGGCTCTTAATCTGTGTCTAGTGAGATTTATTATCGAGTTTTAAAGATTTACATCTCTTGATGCTCTTTTCATAAATTCTCTTGGCATTCTTTTAGAATTCCTAGGATTTTATAGTTGCTTCAGGATGGTTTAGATAAGGGTTTTTGTCTGCAAGTTCCTTGCAAGGACAAATCTCTGTTTTTTCTGTGCTGTTTTCACAGAAAAATTTGCTAAATTTTCTGTTATTCATTGTTTTGTTCAGTCTGTCATTTAAGCCAATTTCTCCTCCTTGGAGTCTTAATTTGGTTCTGAGGGCTTTACATGCTCTTCCGTTTGAGCATATGCTTTCTTTGGACATTTAAATTACTTTCATGGAAAGTATTGTTCCTTTTAGACATCTCTTCAGCTAGAACAGTTTTTTGAATTATCTGCTCTTTCTTGTGAGTCTCCTTTTTCTGATTTTTCATCAGGATAAGGTGGTTTTGCTGTCTTATTTTCAAATTTTTACCTAAAGTTGTGAATTTTAACAACATTAGTAGAGGAATTATTGTCCCTTCCTTGTGTCCTAATACTAAGAATTCTTTGGAGAGATTCTTGCATTCTTTGGATGTGGTAAGAGTTTTGAAGTTATGTTGAAGCTATTCAGATTTCAGAAAGACTTCTAGTCTATTTTGTTATCTTTTCTGGTTTTAGGAAAGGTCAGAAGGCTTCTGCCATTTCTTTGACATCTTGGTTAAGTTTTTTGATTCATCTTGCTTATGTGGAGTTGGGTAAATCTCCGCCTCAGGGGATTACGGCTCATTCTACTAGGTCAGTTTCTACTTCCTGGACTTTTAAGAATGAAGCTTCTGTTGATCAGATTTTCAAAGCAACGACTTGGTCTTCTTTGCATACTTTTACTAAATTCTACCATTTTGATGTTTTCTCTTCTTCAGAAGCAGTTTTTGGTAGAATAGTACTTCAGGCAGCTGTTTTAGTTTGATTCTTCTGCTTATAACTTCAGTTTTTTTCATTATAAAAATTGAAACTTTTGTTTTGGGTAATGGATTAATTTTTCAGCGGAATTGGCTGTCTTTATTTTATCCCTCCCTCTCTAGTGACTCTTGCGTGGAAGTTCCACATCTTGGGTATCTGCTATCCCATATGTCACTAGCTCATGGACTCTTGCTAATTACATGAAAGAAAACATAATTTATGTAAGAACTTACCTGATAAATTCATTACGTTCATATTAGCAAGAGTCCATGAGGCCCACCCTTTTTGTGGTGGTTATGATTTTTTTGTATAAAGCACAATTCCTTATTTTTGATTCTTTCGCTCCTTTCTTATCACCCCACTTCTTGGCTATTCGTTAAACTGAATTGTGGGTGTGGTGAGGGGTGTATTTATAGGCATTTTAAGGTTTGGGAAACTTTGCCCCTCCTGGTAGGAATGTATATCCCATACGTCACTAGCTCATGGACTCTTGCTAATATGAAAGAAATGAATTTATCAGGTAAGTTCTTACATAAATTATGTTTTTATAAATATTAGTACTATGACACATTATAACTTTAATGTGTCATTGTTTTGTATTGAATAAATATGATTTTCACATTGAAAATTACATTTGAATGAGGGTAAATCTGTAATAATAAAACTCATCTTCATGATAAACAACTTATTTCCTTTGAATTATTTTTCTATATGTATTGAGATTATATATAGCATCCCTGGGCAAAGGTTTCATTTTGAATAGGTAGATATTTTATTTATTTTTATAATATTTTACCAGGAAAGATACATTGAGATTTCTATAGTTTTCAAGTATGTCCTGGGTACACAAAACATTGCATTGATACAATGGGTACAATAAAATAAAAAACAATAATAATACATATGCCCAAAAATTTAACATAGAACAGGTAGGAAATATATAATCAACAATGACAGGTGCATTTTGTTTTGAGATATGTAGAGAGGGATCTCTTAAAGGATATTAGGCATGGGGAAGGTTTGAAAGTGTGCGGGAGGTCGCTCCATAATTGTGGTGCTTGCATATATTTTTATATGTACATACATATTGATATTTCTATGACAACATGGGTGCAAATATTCCTATACATAGGACCAATAAATGTAGCATATATAATGTTATTTGTACACTGAAACATATTTTCTTGTACATTGAAACATTATTTCTTTTGGATTTGCAATTTCAATGAGAAACAGGCCTCAAAAAGCTCTTTTTCCTCCTTTACACCTAGTTGATTTGGGTGTAATATTTCTCAATGTATCGACAGCCTCCGACAGTGTATTAACGGTTAGCGCTTTCATTGGAAACCAGGTATAATTTATCGATTAACGGCTTCTACTACTTTCTATGGGACGCGAAGATCTTTTCGGCAGCCGAAGTCCGGCTGCCGATATTGAGGTATAACACGCCATTGGAAACAATCGATAAACGATATTGCTTTCGACAGCATATTTAACGGTTTGCGAGTGCACACAAACTGAATAACGACTCAATGGAAGCAAGGCCTGTGTCTCCAGATACTCTCCCTTCCTTTCCCTTTGCTCTGCTCATGACCTTCTTCTGTCCTCCTCTCTTATTACCTCCTCACATTCCCGTCTACAAGACTTCTCCATACTGGCCCCTATTTTGTGGAACTCTTTGCCTCGCTACACAAGACTCTTCCCTAGTTTTTCAAACTTTCACGTGCTCCTTAAAGATTCTACTGTTCAGGGATGCATATAACATACACTAACATTTTCCTATCTTAGTTCCTCTCCTCCTTTAGTTATCCCCATTTAACCCCCTTATCATGTAAGCCTACGAGCCTAGCTGCTTTGTAGATCGCCTTCATCAGTACTGATTTACAGCAGTGAAACTCCTGGCAGGGCCCTCTATCCCTTTGTATTGCACAATTGTTACCTTGCATATTAGACCCATGTTTTTTTTTTGTGGAATCTGTTGGCGCTCTACAAATAACTGATAATAATAATATATTTATATGATCTAAACAGGTGATGTTAAGACAGAAATGACACTTAATGCTGAACAAACAAATGATCTGTATGTAAAAAGTCCACGGGAATCTGTGCAGCAGGAAATCAGTGATAATATTAGTACAGGTGAGTGCACGTGTGAGCTGTCTGAGGGATACAGATCATCTGCCCCACTAGGCACAGGGAGGTTTTTATTTAGGGAAAGTCTCTTTTTGAGACCATTTACCCTTCTTAAAAACCTTAAATGTTAACTCATTTGTTATATGTAGGTGATTGTGATATCATTTACATAAGACTGAAAGCCAACTTCAAATGGAATGAGTGCAATAGAGCAAAGATGGCTTCAGCATAAGGGTATGACATGGCCCAGCTGTAAAAGGCCAAACTTGCTAACTTCCAGTGTAATATTCAGATTACTTCAACCTTTTTATTAAAGACAAAATAACTTTTGTCTTTAACTAGCTTTAGTCATCACTGTTACATTCTTCCTTATTCTTCCTTAATAGCAATACATGTTAACATAATTCATTCTTTCTTTATAAATTCTGATTTTGAAATGATGTCCCATTTTAGAAGCCTTCTTTATGGAGTTTGTAATGTATGTGCCTCTATAAATAGTGTCTCCATATGTGTACACAGTATACAGTAAGGTGAGGCCTGATTTATAATCTATAAAGTGACAGAAACTTCACTTTCTTTCTATGGTGCTGATAGTCTACGAAAAACTTACTTGTGGGAATTATATCACCCGGCCACCAGGAGAAGGCAAAGACATCCCACACCAAATGCTTAAATATCCCTCTTTCTTCCCTGGCTCTCCAAGTATTTTCTTTGCCTAGTCTAGGAGGCAGGCGAAGATAGAGGTGTTCAGCATCTACTTCAAGTTTACAAGGATATTAATCCAATAATTTTCTCTCAATGGATAGTTCCTGGAAGAGAGGTACATAGGAGAATACTGGCTATGCAATGTAAATCTTCTCTTTGGAGTTGTGGTCACAAGCCTGCCATGGGTGTCACTGGGAAGTTCCTTTATGTCTATGAAGATGTACTCCCTCAGTATATCCTTTACTGTCAGTTACAGTACAGGATGGCTTTTCTACTGTATTCTCAGGAATATCAGCTGGGTAAGTACCTGCATGGATTACACAACCCACAGGCTATTACTGGAATAAGCCAGGTGTAACATTCCCCAACCTTGGTAAGCAAACTATGTTAATATACCTTTAAATCTTACAAGCATTCTCTGGTTCAGCCTATAAATAGGCTTCTCTTACTCCCTTCCTTGCTTGTTATTGATTCTGGTTGGATCTGTTTCCACTTCCGGATTTCAAGCCCAGATGACTACGGATCTCACCTGCAATACTTTTCTAGCAACAAGGAAACTAATTCTACTTGTTAGGATCTTTTTGTTCTACTCCGCTTTCTCCAGGAGTGAGGTAATTTAATCCGAGTTTGCCTTCCTCACTTGCAGCGTGTCCCATCTCGGCTGTGTGACGTCACCGCCGCCTGCATTGCTCTGTCTTCCTGTCAGCTCTGTAGCAGTCTCTACGTTCCGGTAAGCAAACAAGCTAAACAGTTTTACTGGCTCTTCATCTATTCTAAAGGCAGTAATTATTACATGAGTATATATCTTGAAGTAACCATTACAACCTACATTCAAATAATACCGTTCCAGTTTCATTTATATGCAGTACTGTGTTTTTTCCTTTCATTTTACTTTTTGATATCATTTATCCAGAGGTCTCAAGGTAGTTATTAAAGGGACACTGTACCCAAAAATTTTATTTCGTGATTCAGATTGAGCATGATATTTTAAGCAAATTTCGAATTTACTCCTATTATCAAATTTTCTTCATTCTCTTGGTATCTTTATTTGAAATGCAAGAATGTAAGTTTAGATGCCGGCCCATTTTTGGTGAACAACCTGGGTTGTCCTTGCTGATTGGTGGATAAATTCATCTACCAATAAAAAAGTGCTGTCCAGTGTACTGAAACCAAAAAAAAGCTTAGATGCCTTCTTTTTCAAATAATGATAGCAAGAGAATGAAGAAAAATTGATAATAGGAGTAAATTAGAAAGTTGCTTAAAATTGCATGCTCTTTATGAATTACAAAAGAAAAAATGTGGGTTCAGTGTCTCTTTAAGAACTAGGTTCCCCCTAGTCATAGTTGTGATAACTACCTGAGACTATTGAAGAGATTAATTTCTTCATTTCATGCTACTCTGTAAAATCAGTAGTATTTACATAATACCTTTTATTGCTCCACTACCATTTTTTCCTACAGCAAGCAACACAATTATATATACATTGAATTCTTATGTTTCTTTCTATTCATGAATCATTCAGGAACTGCAGCTGTGATTCATCACTTGAAAGACTAACTGAATAATCTTACTGACATTTATAACAAAATAACAAGCCTAATTAAAAATATGAATCCAGCAGACCTGCCTGCCAATGTTGTCAATTTAACACAAAAAGTGGATCTCCTTTCTCAAAATGTTAGAGATCTCCAACTTGATAATGAACAGCTGAAAGGTTATATTAACGAATCCCTTAAAGCCTCTGCTGCTCATTCACCTGAACCTGTTATAGGTATGCCAGAGAAATTCAATGGTAACAGGGAATTATATAGGGATTTTAAAAACGTTTGTATATTGCTATTCACACTTAAACCCAAGACATACCCATCTGATAGAGTCCTTCTGCTAACTGTAATATCCTTCCTACAAGGAGAGCCCCGTACTTGGACCAATTCATTTTTTGAAAGAAGTGACCCTATACTGGGTTCACTTGATTAATTCTTTACTGAGATGTATTACCCTAACACACAAAACACAGCTGAATCTTATATCAGGTCTTTGAAACAATCAAAGAGACCTGTAGAAGAATATATTATAGACTTTAGAAGATATGCTAAGGACACACTGTGGAATGATAGTTCACTACAAAATCAATTTAGGCTGGGTCTCTCTGACTATATCAAGGATGAATTGTCCTGAAATGACCTACCTAACACCCTTGAAAAACTGATGTCTCTAGTGGTTTCTATAGAAGATATAGGGAGAGACAACAAGAAAAATCAGTGTCAGATACCCCCACTAAAAGACCTCTTCTCCAATATCGACCACCCCAACCTCTGAAACCTGCAGACGAACCTATGGACATTAACTTCATCAGAGGCCCTTTGACTCAAGAGGAAAAGCTCAGGAAAAGAGCACTAAACCTGTGTTTATACTGCGCTGGAAGTTATCATACCGTGAAGGACTGCCCTAACTTATTAAAACAAAAAAAGGGTAAGTCCCATTTCACTCAGAATTGTCTTAATGTTTCACATTTAAAATCCTGATACTGTATCCTCTCTCTCTCTCTCTCTCTCTCTCCAGTGGGGTACACACGAAGTGAAGATTGATGCAGTAATTGACTACTGAGCCTGTGCAAATTATATTGACGACTCCTTCATAAAACTAAATAAAATACCTTTAATTGAAAAGGCTGTCCCTATTGTCATTAGAGTGATAGATGGTAACCAAATAGGTTCTGGGCCTATCCTATATGACACTGTACCTCTTCTAGTTTCCACACATTCTGCACATGTTGAAACCCTTAGTTTCAATGTCATTTCTTCACCCATATTCACTGTGGGTTTGGGGTTAGATTGGTTAAGGAAACACCAGCCTACTATAAACTGGTTAGAAAATAATCTAACTTTCACCTCTGACTTTTGTAAATCAACTTGTTTGACAAACTCATATATGTTACACACTGATGTAGTTTGTTTACCAATTGATTATAGTTCCTTCTCTGATGTTTTTGATGCTAAAGTGGCAACATCTTTTACTCCTCATAGGGTCTATGACTGCCCCATTGATCTTCTTCCCGGGGCTACCCATTCCCTGTGGACACATTTACCCTTTATCCCAACCAGAGCTTGAACATCTCAAAACGTACATAGACGACAACCTACAAAAGGGCTTTATACGGCCATAGACTTCCCCCGCTGGTGCTGGCATATTCTTTAAGAATAAAGATGTCTCCCTAAGGCCCATAATTGATTACAGACAATTGAATCAGCGTTCAATAAAAAATCATTATCCATTGCCTTTAATCCCAGAAATGATAGAACGCCTACAAGGTGCGACTATATTTACTAACTTGGACTTGCGTGGGGCTTACAACCTTGACAGAATGTGAGAGGGAGACGAATGGCTGACGGCGTTCTGCACCAGATATGGTCTATATGAATACACAGTCATGAAATTCGGTCTCTGTAACGCCCCCGCCACTTTCCAACATTTTGTCAATGACATTTTCAGAGACCTGCTAGACATATTTTTAGTCATCTATTTAGACGACATTCTTATTTATTCTGCCAATCATCTAGAGCATGTTACACATGTAAAGACCGTTTTTATCACGACTTAGGCAACATAAACTTTATGCCAAGTGTACTTTCAATACCGACCATATCACTTTTCTCGGTTACCAAATTTCCCCTAATGGAATAGAGATGGAGTCTAGCAAAATAAATACAATCTCACAGTGGAAACCCCCAAAAAACAAGAGGGAAGTACAGTGTTATATGGGTTTCTCCAATTTCTATTGGAAGTTTTAAAAAAACTTTGCCTCAATAACAAAACCCATCACAGATTTTAATAAAAAAGGAAAACATTCCATTCAAGTGGTCATATACCGCTAATATAGCTTTTGAGAAACTCAAATGTTTATTTACTACAGCTATTATTCTTCATTTTCCTGACTCAACTAAACAGTATATACTTGAGGTTGATGCTTCGCAATATGCTTTTGGAGCTATATTGTCCCAAAGAGACTTCTTATCACAGCCCATCCACCCTGTTGCTTACTATGCCAGGGTACTTATTCCTGCAGAATCCAATTACCCCATTGGAGAGAAGGAGCTATTAGCCATTAAATCCGCGTTGGAGAATTGACGTCACTTATTAGAGGGAACTCATTTACTAAAATTGATCTATGCAGATCACAGAAATCTACAATTCCTTAAACAGACCAAGACTTTGTCTTCCAGACAAGTTCGTTAGAATTTGTTTTTTAATAGGTTCAACTATTTAATCACATTCAGACCAGGTTCTAAGAATGGGAAAGCGGATGCTTTATCCCGCAAGGAGGAAAGACCTGATATCCAACCATCCAAAGGTTCACTTATACCAGCTGAACACATTGTTGCAAAAACTTACAATGATCCTCCATATCTACAAGCTTGCCAACGATATGATACTACTTTGCCTATTCAGGATCTTATCAAAATAGATGGATTGTTTTATCACAAAACTAACTTATACATTCCTCCTATTCTTCACAATTGAGTATTACAGTCCGTAAATGATAGCTTTCTCGCTAGACACCCAGGTCAACAGAAGACCTACCAGCTATTAAATAGGACTTTGTGGTGGCCCATCATGTCATCTGACTCAAAAAAATTATGTACGTACTTGTTTAACGTGTTCTACTACAAAAACTGACAGACAACTTCCATATGGAGTACTCCTCTCACTACCAGTCCCTAAAAGACCATGGAGTGAGATCAGCATGGACTTTATCGTTGAGTTACCTAAATCCGATGGTAACAACACCATTTTCATTGTTGTAGACCTATTGACCAAGATGGCACACTTCCTTCCTCATTCAACCTTACCATTAGCATCTCAGACTGCCAGATTATTCCTTAACAACAAAGTGAAGTTACATGGCCTTCCTACTTCTATCACCAGCGATCATGGGTCCAAATTCACTTCCAAATTTTGGAAGGAATTGTGTCAGATTCTCCAAATCCAACAACGCTGCTCCACTGCATACCATCCCCAAACAAATGGACAATGTGAACGCACTAATCAGTGCCTTGAGAAATATTTACGTTGTTACAGTAATGCCGATCAAAACGATTGGAGCACTCTTTTACCCACAGCTGAATTCACTTACAACAATACAGTAAACTCATCCACAAATCAGACTCCTTTCTTCTCTAACTATGCTTTCCACCCCTCATATCACTTCCTACCGGATCGGGATACCACTTAACCGTCTCTCAATTACCTCACTAATGCCATCTCCTTGAATATGCAATTGCTTCAAGACAACATCGTCTGCTCAGGATAGACAAAAAGTATTCTATGAACGTAGATATCGTGTCCCACCTTCATATGTTATTGGTGACTTGGTGTGGTTGTCAACCAAGAACCTCAAACTGTCTACACCAACTAGGAAGCTCAGTGCACGTTTTATTGGCTTTTTTCCAGTTTCCCGAATCATAAACTCCAACGCAGTTACCCTTGAACTGCCTGCTTCTTATATAATTCATCCTACATTTCATACATCCATCATCAAACCTTACTTACCTGTACGCTCTCGGACCTCCGGTCCTCATCTTGCTACCCCTCTACCTACTCCTGACCTTGATTATGAGGTTGATTCAATTCTGGACTCCAGAGTCCTCAAGGGACAACTGCAATACTTGGTTCATTGGACTGGTTATGGTAAAGAGGAGGATTCATGAAAAACCCTCCGTCAACCTATCCGCACCTCGTTTGGTCTCGCTTTTCCATCGCCGGTTTCCCGACCGTCCTAGACCCTGAACCTCGCAGTGGTTCCATTTTTGGGGGGTGTCCTGTAACGTTCCCCAACCTTGGTAAGCAAACTATGTTAATATACCTTTAAATCTTACAAGCAGTCTCTGTTTCAGCCTATAAATAGGCTTCTATTACTCCCTTCCTTGCTTGTTATTGATTCTGGTTGGATCTGTTTCCACTTCTGGATTTCAAGCCCAGATGACTACGGATCTCACCTGCAATACTTGTCTAGCAACAAGGAAACTAATTCTACTTGTTAGGATCTTTTTGTTTTACTCAGCTTTCTCCAGGAGTGAGGTAATTTAATCTAAGTTTGACTTCCTCACTTGCAGCGTGTCCCATCTCGACTGTGTGACGTCACTGTCGCCTGCATTACTCTGTCTTCCTGTCAGCTCTGTAGCAGTCTCCACGCTCCGCTAAGCAAACAAGCTAAACAGTTTTACTGGCTCTTCATCTATTCTAAAGGCAGTAATTATTACATGAGTATATATCTTGAAGTAACCATTACAACCTACATTCAAATAATACCGTTCCAGTTTCATTTATATGCAGTACTGTGCTTTTTCCTTTCATTTTACTTTTTGATATCATTTATCCAGAGGTCTCAAGGTAGTTATTAAGAACTAGGTTCCTAGTCATAGTTGTGATAACTACCTGAGACTATTGGAGAGATTCATTTCTTCATTTCAAGCTACTCTGTAAAATCAGTAGTATTTACATAGTACCTTTTATTGCTCCACTACCATTTTTTCCTACAGCAAGCAACACAATTATATATACATTGAATTCTTATGTTTCTTTCTATTCATGAATCATGCAGGAACTGCTGCTGTGATTTATCACTTGAAAGACTAACTGAATAATCTTACTGACATTTATAACACCAGGTTACAGCAGTTTGGCAAACATATCAGCTTCCAAGGTAAAGGGACAGTCAACACCAAATTGGTTATTGTTTAAAAAGATAGATAATGACTTTACTACCTATTACCCAGCTTTGCACAACCAACATTGTTAGATTAATATACTTTATAATATTTAAACCTCTAAATGTTTGCCTGTTTCTAAGCCACTACATACAGCCTCTGTGTGTGTGTGTGTATGTATATGTGTGTGTGTGTGTGTATATATATATATATATATATATATATATACATACACACATGTCTGTGTATATTTATGTGTGTGTATATATATATATATATATATATATATATATATATACAGTATCTCACAAAAGTGAGTACACCCCTCACATTTTTGTAAATATTTTATTATATCTTTTCATGTGACAACACTGAATAAATTACACTTTGCTATATTGTAAAGTAGGGAGTGTACAGCCTGTATAACAGGTTAAATTTGCTGTCCCCTCAAAATAACTCAACACACAGCCATTAATGTCTAAACCATTGGAAACAGAAGTGAGTACACCCCTAAGTGAAAATGTCCAAATTGGGCCCAAAGTGTCAATATTTTGTGTGGCCACCATTATTTTCCAGTACTGCCTTAACCCTCTTTGGCATGGAGTTCACCAGAGCTTCACAGGTTGCCACTGGAATCCTCTTCCACTCCTCCATGATGACATCACCAAGCTGGTGGATTTTAAAGACTTTACGCTCCCCCATCTTCCGTTTGAGGATGCCCCACAGATGCTCAATAGGGTTTAGGTCTGGAGACATGCTTGGCCAGTCCATCACCTTTACCCTCATCTAATTTAGCAAGGCAGTGGTCATCTTGGAGGTGTGTTTGGGGTCGTTATCATGTTGGAATACTGCCCTGCAGCCCAGTCTCCGAAGGGAGGGGATCATGCTCTGCTTCAATATGTTACAGTACATGTTGGCATTCATGGTTCCCTCAATGAACTGTAGCTCCCCAGTGCCGGCAGCACTCATGCAGGCCCAGACCATGACACTCCCACCACCATGCTTGACTGTAGGCAAGACACACTTGTCTTTGTACTCCTCACCTAGTTGCTGCCACACACGATTGACACCATATGAACCATATAAGTTTATCTTGGTCTCATCGGACCACAGGACATGGTTCCAGTAATCCATGCCCTTAGTCTGCTTGTCTTCAGCAAACTGTTTGCAGGTTTCTTGTGCATCATCTTTAGAAGAGGCTTCCTTCAGGGACGACAACCATGCAGACCAATTTGATGCAGTGTGTGGCGTATGGTCTGAGCACTGACAGACTGACCCCCGACCCCCTTCAACATCTGCAGCAATGCTGGCAGCACTCATACGTCTATTTCCCAAAGACAACCTCTAGATATGCTGAGCAAGTGCACTTAACTTCTTTTGTCGACCATGGCGAGGCCTGTTCTGAGTGGAACCTGTTCTGTGAAACCACTGTATGGTCTTGCCCACCGTGCTGCAGCTCAGTTTCAGGGTCTTGGCAATCTTCTTATAGTCTCGGCATCTTTATTTAGTGCAACAATTCTTTTTTTCAAATCCCCAGAGAGTTCTTTGCCATGAGGTGCCATGTTGAGCTTCCAGTGACCAGTATGAGAGAGTGTGAGAGCGATAACACCAAAATTAACACACCTGGTCCCCATTCACACTTGAGACCTTGCAACACTAAAGAGTCACATGACACCAGGGAGGGAAAATGGCTAATTTGGCCCAATTTGGACATTTCCACTTAGGGGTGTACTCACTTTTGTTGCCAACGGTTTAGACATTAATGGCTGTGTGTTGAGTTATTTTGAGGGGACAGAAAATTTACACTGTTATACAGGCTGTACACTCACTACTTTACATTGTAGCAAAGTGTCATTTCTTCAGTGTTGTCACATGAAAAGATATAATAAAATATTTACAAAAATGTGAGGGGTGTACTCACTTTTGTGAGATACTGTGTGTGTGTGTGTGTGTGTGTGTGTATATATATATATATATATATATATATATATATATGTAAAAAGTAAAAAAAAAAAAATGAACAGCAGCCAATCTGCATCAGCAGTGCTGAGGTCATGAACTCTTTTACTGTGATCTCATGAGATTTCATTTAACTCTCATGGGATTTCATTGTAAACTTCCTTACACTGAATATGGAAATAAGTTGAGAGTGCACGAGGCTCAATCCTTCGGCTGTCCCGGGACAGACATACTGATTTGTTGCTTAGAAGTCCTTTACAATGGGATGTGGCTACTGAGAAACTTTTGAGGTAAAATATCTTTCTTTTTTACATAGAGATGTTCAGATGATATTTTCTAGTCAGCTTTTTACAGCTATACTGCATCACTTTCAAGTGTTTAAACATTTGGGTATTATGGCCCTTTAAACGCATCAGGCCCTTGTAATGAACTCTGGAGTACGTTGCTACATACTGCCCTTCTATCTGTGTTCACTCATTCATTTAAACTCTTTTATTTATTTTTTAACTGTGATAAAAAACAGAAGCAATCCTGTAATTGCACTACTGAAGGGCTATATTAACCCCAGCATCAGCATTGTCTAGAAAATGGGCTCTGGCACCTGAGAAAATGCCTTTGTCTGGCTCCCTGGACAGCCACACATCTCCCCTTTGTTTTGCTTGCAGTTGTGGCATAGACACTTTTTCCTTGTAGAGTAGACAATTCTCTTTCAAATGAGGGGCCTTCGAAGTCTGTGGCTAGTTAAGTAACTGAGATTGAGGGGTTTGCACACCCTTCCCCTATCCAACTCCCTTTATTGCCTGTCCTTCCTGGTCCTGCCTCCTCTGTGATGTCACTATGCACATTTGTGGTGACATCACCGGCAGTCCCATGTAGCATTCTACTTTTAAGTAAATTCTATTATTATTTATTGTTAATAATACTAATAATAATAATAATGCCTTGTAGGTTTTAAATTAAGGGCATGATGACTAAGATTCGCCAGCTTGGAAAGAAATTGTAGTGCAGACTTTACAGGGGCTGAACTTACTGAATGCTATAAGAAAACATGTAGAACTCTTCAGTACTGCAAGATGTCTCTCCTTCACATACATAAATGTGAGAGAAGTCTAGTATACTGCATAACGTTAGTTTTGTTACACTTAAACTTTGTGCTTTATATTTTATATCACTTTACACTTCAGATTGGGTCCTTTCAGTACTATTACATTTAAGCTGTGCAATTTCTGTATTTGTATTTAATGCATTTATATCTAGATTTAGTTTTGATTTGGCATATTCTGATTGTTTTGAAAGTTTCTGTTTACTTTAACAAATTTGGATCATACTTTGTATATTTATGTCTAGATTTTACAAATTACATTGCACTTGTATTTGCCCTATTTTATATTAAAACTAAGAGCTTCAGAAAGTAGGAGGGATAGGGGAGTTCCCTGGGCTGAACAGGGGAGTTCCAAGGGTACATCTGAAGCTCTCTCACAGTTTTGTGTAATTCTGGAAGCATTTTAAACAAGTTGATCTCACTGAATTATCTTGCCATCTGTATGCAGGTGAAGTTTGCTCAAAATTCACAATACACATTTTAAGTGACAGAAAAATAATATTTACTAAAATATAAGCAAAGGCAAGTTCAACTGTAGTAAAACCTTTTCAGTTTATTTGGTAATTGATGCAACCTGAGTCTTTATATCAGCCCTAGGGGTTCTCCTGTTAACGGCTCTCTCCACTGTGAAATACTGTATTCCAGAGAGCCTCGTTACTTTCTATGGAAGGTACCTATGATCTCTCTGGGACTTTGAAGTTATGCCTTTTTTCTTTAATAATTCAGTAAGTTCATCCTCTGTAGAGTCTTCACTATAAATTCTCTCCAAACAAGAGAATCTTTGCTTATCGTGCCCATAGAAAGTGTTGAAGCTCTCTGGGAAACTAAAGCTGTCAGGTTTTCAGTACTTTGTAAAAGATACACATTAATATTCACAGTATGAGCCTATTTTGTTAAAGTTACACAGAAATGGTGAAAGAGTACTTAAAAAATATAATCTAATGTCTGGTAAACTGTCCCTAAGCCTTAGCATTCAGGCTGTGGAAAGGTGTAGGAGTCATAGCAGGTCCCCTCCATTTGTAGCGGATACTAATTTAGAACAGTTAAAATTCTCTTAAGATAAAATAATGATGTCATTATTAAATAACATTACTTCCACTGTATTTCTTATCAACAGGTGAATTTACAAACTGCAATAATCCTGGTCATGGTAAAAGTGCTGATACTTATTTGAATTTTCTTCAAAATCAAAGAAACCATGTGGGAAATGTATGTTCGGAATGTGGAAAATGTTTTACCTTGAAATCAGCTTTTAGTAATCATATGAAAATTCATACAGAAAAGAAATTATTTTCATGTTCTGACTGTGGAAAATATTTTACTCAGAAGTCATCTCTTATTACGCATCAGAAAATTCATACAGGAGAAATATCAATTACGTGTTCTGACTGTGGGAAATGTTTTAAGCGGAAATCATATCTCATTACACATAAGAAAATTCATACAGGAGAGAAAGCATTTTCATGTTCTGACTGTGGGAAATGTTTTACTCTGAAAGCAACTCTTACTGATCATCAGAAAATTCATACAGGAGAGAGAGCATTTTCATGTTCTGACTGTGGGAAATGTTTTATTCAGAAATCATCTCTTATTACGCATCAGAAAATTCATACAGGAAAGAAAGAATTTTCATGTTCTGACTGTGGGAAATGTTTTATTTTAAAATCATATCTTATTAGACATCAGAAAAATCATACAGGGGAGAAACCATTCTCATGTTCTGACTGTGGGAAATGTTTTACTAAGAAATCATCTCTTATTACGCATCAGAAAATTCATACAGGAAAGAAAGAATTTTCATGTTCTGACTGTGGGAAATGTTTTATTTTAAAATCATATCTTATTAGCCATCAGAAAAATCATACAGGGGAGAAACGATTCTCATGTTCTGACTGTGGGAAATGTTTTACTCTGAAATCAAATCTTATTAGGCATCAGAAAATTCATACAGGTTAGAAAGCATTTACATGCTCTAAATGTGGGAAATCTTTTACCCAGAAAAGACATCTTGTTACTCATTAGAAAATGTATATTAAAGGAAGTCCATTAAATCAGAGCTTATGATGGCGACAGATAGTCGTCATCCTCACAATGTCTAGAGTGCTTATGATGACTACATGTTGTCCTCTGGGGGACCCATTTGTTGAGCTGTTTGAGGTCCCTTCTGCATCTCAAGTGGATTTTAGGTGGCCCTAAGGGAGTAGGTTTCCCTATATAGGTTTATATAGCCAAGTCATCTCATGGCATAAAAATGTGTTAATTTGAGTAGAGGTTGATGAAAGGGAGGCCTTATGTGCAGATCAAAGTTATATAAAAATGCCCAAAAACCCTTATTTATTTGTTTATAAACCCTTCTTTGAAATGTAGATACTGTTGAGTATATTTTTGGCAACTGATCAGAGTTTACAGTGTTTCCCATTCTGGAATTTAAATTGACCAGGTGTAGGGGTGTACAGGGAGAAGACACCATGTTAACATCAAAAGTGTAAGAGGCTTCCAAAAGGCCTTGTCTAGATTACGATAGCCCCCCCAAGCTGTATAAAATGCATTGTGCTGAATTATAACAAAAATACATTTATTTTTTACTTTTGATTTTCAACACTGAATTATTCTCCATTTCTGCTTCGTTTTGAAAGGTTATCTCATACAGTTATAGATCCACAAAAGATTTGACTATAAAGTTGAGGGAAAAGCTCACACGTTATTGTTTATCAAAATTGTAATAACAATTCTTTTTTTCACACCTTTTGTTGTAGATTTCTCATGTCATAATATATAAATAAAATAATGGTATAGTTTGAATCTGCTGGGTCTGCTGAAAAACATAACAATGTTTTTAGTTTGTGTGGGTTTCTTACTGAAAAGTGACTTCCAGCAGTGCTTAAGCATTTTGGTGTGAAATGGTTCAGCAGCTAAGGGGTGAATGGTAAATTAAACACTTTGAGATTGTAATAAAAAATATTAAATTGGACTTCCGGTGGGCGGGTCAAGGAGCCTCAAAGGATCGCTCTGTAAAACCTATACTTACTATAACAATTAAATGACACTTTAAGGCTTTATTTCCTAGTGTCATTGAAACACAATATACCTGGGCAAGTAATCTTTGCACATAGGGTGCTAGGATTGCCAGAATCGCCTGAGATTAACAAGTCTCCACCACCAGAGTCCTTCAGACTGTGGAAACCTTTGTTGCACGCGGTGCGTACTTAAAGGGACACTGAACCCAAATTTTCTTTCGTGATTCAGATGGAGCATGCAATTTTAAGCAACTTTCTAATTTACTCCTATTAATTTTTCTCTTGCTATCTTTATTTGAGAAATAAGGCATCTAAGCTTCTTTTTTTTGGTTCAGTATCTGGACAGCACTTTTATATTGGTGGATTAATTTATCCACCAATCAGCTAGAACAATCCATGTTGTTCACCAAAAATGGGCCGGCATCTAAACTTACATTCTTGCATTTCAAATAAAGATACCAAGAAATTGAAAAAAAAATTGATAATAGGAGTAAATTAGAAAGTTGCTTAAAATGTCATGCTCTATCTGAATCACAAAATAAAAAATTGTGTTCAGTGTGCCTTTAAATTCAGTATCATCTGGGACTATCTAAGATTGCTGGTTCGTTACAACAACTATACGGGGAACGACACACATCACAGTACAACCATTACCTCATGGCAGTGGAGAAAACGAAGTCCCTGCTTCACATTCCTGTGACCTTACAGACAACTACCTACTGGAATTGTTTGGAGACTTACTGCTACCTGTGTGCCGGTAAGAGGATTATTAAAACTAACACTACCCCTGAGATGGCAGCATCACACAGCAGAGTGAGCTTCAGCAGTAACTACGTTACCATAGTTTATCTTATAAGTTAAGGAACTCATATCTGTTCTTTTGTTGGATTTATTATATTCAACCGAACCTATAAGCCAGTATGTTCATATAGCACACTACCTGAGGAACACAAGTTACTTACTGGAATCTGCTGGAACTCTATATTTTAGTTATGCGCTACTTGTATATCTGTTTATTATTATTAAAATTAATGTGCCTTACTGTTTTCACTAAAAACGCTAGAACATTGCATTATCTTGGTTTCAATTTTATTATAAAACCTGTAGTTTGCTGTATTTATATCATATATATTGCACCTATCAATTCAAGGTGACAAGTGAATGTTAGATTATAGCTACACTTTTGTTTTTGGGGCTTACTTGCATACTCATCATAATTTTTCACTAAAACTTTCATACTGACTTTTTTTTTCTTTTTTGGTAATACAATATTTTCATGTAATTCTACCTTTTATGGATAAATATTTAGCGTCTTCTACAATGTCTACTAAATCTAAAGTTGGAGATAAAAAAACAAAAACACAGCTCTGATGTAAAAATGAATTCCCAGTTGAAAGCTTTGGAGCCCTAAAGACTTGCATACTATTGTACAGCAAATAACCACACTATTTCCTTCCTAAGATAGGAAGAGTCCACGGCTTCATTCCTTACTTTTGGGAAAATACAACAACTGGACACCAGGAAGAGGCAAAGACACCCCAGCCAAAGGCTTAAATATCCCTCCCACTTCCTCATTAACCCGGTCATTCTTTGCCTTTCGTCACATTAGGAGGTGGCAGAGAAGTGTCAGAAGATTCAGAGAGTCCTGAAAAAGGGTATCTGCCCTTCGAGATAGGACTGGAGTTTTAAGTAGTCATGTCAACCTCTCAGTGAGAGTATTGATGAAAGTTAGAGTCTGGAGATGTAGGGAAAGTTTTTCTGCGAAACCATCCAGACTACTGCTAACAGCTCCTAAGCAATCAGTGTTGACGAGTTTCACTGCCTGCTTTCTCTTACTCAAGTACTCGTCAGGAGTGTTGCTATAAGACTGTCATACTTGAGAGACTGTGTTCTGTTCCACAGCATGGATCCTGGAGGTAAGATTGTTTCAATTTTCTCTTGTAAGGTGTATCCAGTCCACGGGTTCATCCATTACTTGTGGGATATTCTCCTTCCCAACAGGAAGCTGCAAGAGGATACCCACAGCAGAGCTGTCTATATAGCTCCTCCCCTAACTGCAACCCCCAGTCATTCTCTTGCAGCTCTCGACAAGATAGGAAGTATCAAGAGATATGTGGAGACTTAAGGGACACTGAACCCAAATTTTTTCTTTTGTAATTCAGAAAGAGCATGCAATTTTAAGCAACCTTCTAATTTACTCCTATTATCAATTTTTCTTTGTTCTCTTGCTATCATTATTTGAAAAAGAAGGCATCTAAGCTTTTTTTTGGTTTCAGTACTCTGGACAACACTTTTTTTATTGGTGGATTAATTTATCCACCAATCAGCAAGGACAACCCAGGTTGTTCACAAAAATGGGCCGGCATCTAAACTTACATTCTTGCATTTCAAATAAAGATACCAAGAGAATGAAGACAATTTGATAATAGGAGTAAATTAGAAAGTTGCTTAAAATTTCATGCTCTATCTGAATGACGAAAGAAAATTTTTGGGTACAGTGTCCCTTTAGTGTAGTTTTACCTTCAATCAAAAGTTTGTTATTTTTAAATGGTACCGGCGTTGTACTGTTTTACTCTCAGGCAGAAATTAGAAGAAGAATCTGCCTGGAGGTTGATGATCTTAGCGGTTTGTAACTAAGGTCCAATGCTGTTCTCACGCATAACTGAAGAGTATGGGAAAGACTTCATTTGGGGGAACGGTTTGCAGTTTACCTGCTTTGAGGTATGTTCAGTATATTTATTTCTAGAGAGATAAGATCTAGAAAATGCTGACAGAGCCTTGTATAATTGAGGTAAGCCTGATGCAGTTATTTAACAACGACTGGGATCATGCTTACAAAAAAGGGTAATATTCATGTTAATACTCATATTTCTTAGTGACAAAACGTTTACATGTTATATAGAAAGAACGTTTTTTTCTCTGAGGGTGATAAATCGTTTTTTTGGGGGCCTAGTTTCCACATGGCTAGTCAGTTACTCCTAGGAGTATTTTCTTAAGGCCCTCTGACATCGAGTGCATGGTGGGAGGGGCCTATTTTCGCGCTCTAGATGCGCAGTTCATATTCAGACTGAGACATCCAGCTTCCCTAAAGGAATCCTCTGGCATCTGAGGACCACTATAGAGGGCTTATTTCTTTCCTAAATCGTATTTGAGGGCAGGTAGGAGCCACAGCAGAACTGTGGCAAGGTGTTTAACTGTTTATTAACGTTTTTTAACATTTTTCAAATCCGGTTTGGGGCCTAAAGGGTTAATCATCCATTTGCAAGTGGGTGCAATGCTGCTTTAGTCCCTTATACACACTGTAAACATTTCTAAGCGTTTACTACTTTTTAACACTGTTTTGCAGTTTATGTGATAGTTTTTTTCTCTTAAAGGCACAGTACCGTTTTTATTTAATTGCTGTTTCACATTTATTAAAGTGTTTTCCAAGCTTGCTGGTCTCATTACTAGTCTGTTAAACATGTCTGACATAGATGAAACTCCTTGTTCAATATGTTTAGAAGCCATTGTGGAACCCCCTCTTAGAATGTGTACCAAATGTACTGAAATTTCTATAAATTATAAAGACCATATTTTGGCATTTAAAGATTTATCACCAGAGGTTTCTCAGACTGACAAAAGGGAGGTTATGCCATCTAGCTCTCCCCACGTGTCAGAACCTATAACTCCCGCTCAAGTGACGCCAAGTACATCTAGCGCGTCCAATGCGTTTACCTTACAAGACATGGCGGCAGTTATGACTAATACCCTCACAGAGGTATTGTCCAAACTGCCAGGGTTACAAGAAAAGCGAGACAGCTCTGGGGCTAGAACAAATACAGAGCTTTCTGACGCTTTAGTAGCTATGTCCGATATACCCTCACAATGCTCCGAAGCCGTGGCAAGGGAGTTGCTATCTGAGGGTGAGATTTCAGATTCAGGGAAGACGTTACTTCAGTCTGATTCTGAAATGACAGCCTTTAAATTTAAGCTTGAACACCTCCGCTTATTGCTCAGGGAGGTTTTAGAGACTCTGGATGACTGACCCCATTGTAGTTCCAGAGAAATTGTGTAAAATGGACAAATACTTTGCAGTGCCTGTTTACACTGATGTTTTTCCAGTCCCTAAGAGGTTTTCGGAAGTTATTACTAAGGAATGGGATAGACCAGGTGTTCCGTTCTCTCCCCCTCCTGCTTTTAAAAAGATGTTTCCTATAGATGTCGCTATACGGGACTCGTGGCAGACAGTCCCTAAGGTGGAGGGTGCTGTTTCTACCCTAGCTAAGCGTACAACTATCCCCATCGAGGACAGTTGTGCTTTCTTAGATCCTATGGATAAAAAATTGGAGGGTCTCCTTAAGAAAATTTTTATCCAACAAGGTTTTATTCTCCAGCCTCTTGCATGCATTGCCCCAGTTACTGCTGCAGCGGCTTTTTGGTTCGAGTCTCTAGAGGAGGCTCTACAGGTGGAGACCCCGTTAGATGATATTTTAGACAAGATTAAAGCTCTCAAGTTAGCTAATTCCTTTATTTCTGCCGCTGTTTTTCATCTAACCAAACTAACGGCTAAGAATTCAGGTTTTGCCATTCTGGCGCGCAGGGCGCTATGGCTAAGTCCTGGTCAGCAGACGTTACTTCAAAGTCTAAGCTTCTTAACATCCCCTTCAAAGGACAGACCCTATTCGGGCCGGGCCTGAAGGAGATCATTTCTGATATTACTGGAGGAAAAGGTCACGCCCTTCCTCAGGATAGGTCCAATAATTTAAGGACCAAACAGAATTATTTTCGTTCATTTCGAAACTTTAAGAGTGGCGCAGCTTCAGCTTCCTCTAATGCAAAACAAGAGGGAAATTTCGCCCAGTCCAAACCAGTCTGGAGACCGAACCAGGCTTGGAACAAGGGGAAGCAGGCAAAAAAACCTGCTGCCGTCTCTAAGACAGCATGAAGGAGTAGTCCCCGATCTGGGATCGGATCTAGTAGGGGGGCAGACTTTCTCTCTTCGCCCAGGCTTGGGCAAGAGACGTCCAGGATCCCTGGGCATTAGAGATTGTTTCCCAGGGATATCTTCTGGACTTCAAAGCTTCATCTCCAAAGGGGAGATTTCATCTCTCGCAATTATCTGTAAACCAGATAAAGAGAGAGTCATTCTTACGTTGTGTTCAAGACCTACTGGTTATTGGAGTGATCCACCCAGTTCCAAGGGAGGAACAGGGGCAGGGCTTATATTCAAATCTGTTTATAGTTCCCAAAAAAGAGGGAACTTTCAGACCAATCTTGGATCTCAAGATCCTAAACAAATTTCTCAGAGTCCCATGATTAAAGATGGAGACTATCCGAACCATCCTCCCTATGATCCAGGAGGGTCAATATATGACTACCGTGGACTTAAAGGATGCTTATCTCCACATTCCGATTCACAGAGATCATCATCAGTTCCTCAGGTTCGCCTTCTTAGACACGCATTACCAGTTTGTGGCTCTTCCCTTTGGGTTAGCCATGTCACCAAGAATCTTTACGAAGGTTCTAGGGTCCCTACTGGCGGTTCTAAGGCCACGGGGCATAGCGGTGGCTCCTTACCTAGACGACATTCTGATACAGGCGTCGACTTTTCAAATCGCCAAGTCCCATACGGACATTGTTCTGGCCTTTCTGAGGTCTCACGGGTGGAAGGTGAACGAAGAAAAGAGTTCTCTCTCCCCTCTCACAAGAGTTTCCTTCCTAGGAACACTGATAGATTCAGTAGAAATGAAAATTTTTCTGACAGAGGTCAGGTTATCAAAGCTTTTAACTTCCTGCCGTGCTCTTCATTCCACTTCTCGGCCATCAGTGGCTCAGTGTATGGAAGTAATCGGCCTAATGGTAGCGGCAATGGACATAGTCCCGTTTACCCGCCTACATCTCAGACCACTGCAACTTTGCATGCTCAATCAGTGGAATGGGGACTACACAGATTTGTCCCCTCTGCTAAATCTGGTTCAAGAGACCAGGGATTCTCTTCTCTGGTGGTTATCTCGGGTCCATCTGTCCAGGGGAATGAGTTTCCGCAGGCCAGAGTGGACTATAGTGACGACAGATGCCAGCCTTCTGGGCTGGGGCGCAGTCTGGAACTCCCTGAAGGCTCAGGGTTCGTGGACTCAGGAGGAAGCCCTCCCTCCGATAAACATTCTGGAACTGAGAGTGATATTCAATGTTCTTCAGGCTTGGCCTCAACTAGCTGCGGTCAGGTTCATCAGATTTCAGTCGGACAATATCACGACTGTAGCCTATATCAACCATCAGGGGGAACAAGAAGCCCCCTGGCAATGTTGGAGGTTTCAAAGATAATTCTATGGGCAGAGGTTCACTCTTGCCATCTCTCAGCTATCCATATCCCAGGAGTAGAGAACTGGGAGGCGGATTTTCTACGTCGGCAGACTTTTCATCCGGGGGAGTGGGAGCTCCATCCGGAGGTATTTGCCCAGCTGATTCAACTATAGGGCAAACCAGAACTGGATCTGATGGCGTCTCGTCAGAACGCCAAGCTTCCTTGTTACGGGTCCAGGTCAAGGGATCCCCAGGCAGTGCTGATAGATGCTCTAGCAGTGCCCTGGACCTTCAGCCTGGCTTATGTGTTCCCACCATTTCCTCTCCTCCCTCGTCTGATTGCCAAGATCAAGCAGGAGAGAGCTTCTGTGATTTTGATAGCACCTGCGTGGCCACGCAGGACTTGGTATGCAGATCTGGTGGACATGTCAACCTTTCCACCATGGACTCTGCCGCTGAGGCCGGACTTTCTACTCCAAGGTCCATTCAAACATCCAAATCTAATTTCTCTGCGGCTGACTTCTTGGAGATTGTACGCTTGATTTTATCAAAACGTGGTTTCTCCGAGTCGGTCATTGATACCTTGATTCAGGCTCGAAAGCCTGTCACCAGGAAAATCTATCATAAGATATGGTGTAAATATCTTCATTGGTGTGAATCCAAGGGTTACTCATGGAGTAAGGTCAGGATTCCTAGGATATTATCATTTCTCCAAGAAGGTTTGGAGAAGGGATTGTCAGCTAGTTCCTTAAAGGGACAGATTTCTGCTCAGTCTATTCTTCTGCACAAGCGTCTGGCAGATGTTCCAGACGTTCAGGCGTTTTGTCAGGCTTTAGTTAGAATCAAGCCTGTGTTTAAAGCTGTTGCTCTGCCATGGAGTTTAAATTTAGTTCTTAAAGTTCTACAAGGGGTTCCGTTTGAACCTCTGCATTCCATAGATATCAAGCTTTTATCTTGGAAAGTTCTGTTTTTGGTAGCTATCTCTTCGGCTCGAAGAGTTTCAGAGTTATCTGCCTTACAGTGTGATTCCCCTTATCTGATCTTCCATGCAGATAAGGTAGTTTTGCGTACCAAACCTGGGTTTCTTCCAAAGGTGGTATCTAATAAGAATATCAATCAGGAGATTGTTGTTCCGTCACTGTGTCCTAATCCTTCTTCAAAGAAGGAACGTCTATTACACAATCTTGACGTGGTTCGTGCTTTAAAGTTTTATTTACAAGCTACTAAGGATTTTCGTCAAACATCTGCATTGTTTGTTGTCTATTCTGGACAGAGGAGAGGCCAAAAGGCTTCGGCATCTTCTCTTTCTTTTTGGCTGAGATGCATAATCCGTTTAGCTTATGAGACTGCTGGCCAGCAGCCTCCTGAAAGAATTACAGCTCATTCCACTAGAGCGGTAGCTTCCACATGGGCTTTTAAAAATGAGGCCTCTGTTGAACAGATTTGTAAGGCGGCAACTTTGTCTTCGCTTCATACTTTTTCTAAATTCTACAAATTTGATACTTTTGCTTCCTCGGAGGCTATTTTTAGGAGAAAGGTCTTGCAGGCAGTGGTGCCTTCCGTTTAAGTTCCTGCCTTGTCCCTCCCTTCATCCGTGTCCTAAAGCTTTGGTATTGGTATCCCACAAGTAATGGATGACCCCGTGGACTGGATACACCTTACAAGAGAAACAAAAGTTATGCTTACCTGATAAATTTCTTTCTCTTGTGGTGTATCCAGTCCACGGCCTGCCCTGTCACTTTAAGGCAGGTGTTTTTTATTTTTAAACTACAGTCACCGAGGACTTCCGGTGGGCGGAGCTGGCGGATGGCAGCAGGGAAGAGGAGCTCCGTAACTCAGCTCCATAAAATATACCTAATTTGCTGCTAACCGCCCTTCCCACGACGCCGCCTTGTTAGGTTATTGCCCCAAGCACCCTAACTAAGCCATGCAGGGCCGAAGATCGCCCTAGCCCCGGGAAGCATTTTACATTGCGCCACGCCGCGCAACTTACCACACACGCGGGCGCCATTTTGGAAGGGCTCCCCCAGCATTAACAAGCGTGCTGGCTCAGGCAGGGCCCAGAGGCTGCTCCGGTAAAGAGCGAGATTGCAGGAGGGACTGTGCACACGACCTGGCAGTGCTGGAAGCTGAGCATACAGAAACAGCATACTGGACACTGACTGCAGGAAGCCGGTAAGGCATAAATAGCTTAATCGCCTCAGAAGTCTTTCACATACTAGGAACTACAGAGGCAACACGGGGGAGAGTTGGGCCTTTACTTGTCTGCCTTGGCTAATCCAATAAAAAGTGCAACATACTTCAAACTGACTGGAACTTTGGGGACCCTGAGGCTTGATATAAAAAAAAGAGACAAAAAAAAAAGTTTCACATCCCAGCATTAAGAAACACAATGAGCCAATTTCGAAACTGTTGCAGAACATTATATTTGCACTAGTAAGGGACCTAAAACTTGAGGAGCTGAAGTGTTATAAATAAGGCTGCAATATTAGACCACACCACAGTCAAATAAGCTTGCTTTAGTCTTCCATATAATTGCAGGCTCTGTCTCACATACATCTCAAACCCCTCTCCCTCCAACTGTAACACAGCAACGCCATCTAGGGGCCTATAACTCCAATTTTGAACACTCATCTAAACTTTTGTTGTTATATTTCTCCTATTCACTGCACTTCATATGAAGGTTGATCAATACTTTAAACCTCTATCTAACACATTGGAGGGTAAGATGACTGCAAAAGCTAAGCACACAGACAGGAGACAACGACATAATACAGAGACTCAGATGGAAAACCCACCGTCTCCAAACACCTCACGCCTAACATTAAGTGATTCATCAAACTTACTACAAGAATTAAAGTCCTTTTTTCTACCTAAAATGGAATCCCTCCAAGCTGGTATGGACACCTTGACCAGTGAGGTGCGCCAATTTTCTACACGAATGAATCAGGCGGAACAGAGAATCTCAGACATGAAAGACCGCCAAAATGACACTTCTACCTCTCTTAGGCAACTGTTTCGGCAAAACCAAGCTTTACAAGACAAGGTAGACGACCTTGAGAACCGGAGCAGGCGCAATAATCTCTGCATAGTCAGAATCCCAGTGCATATCAAGAATAAGGGCCTATTGGAGTTCACAGCTTTAACCTTCCCTAGGCTCCTGGGCGTAGATCCAGACCGTCTTCCACTGGATGTGGAAAGAGCACACCGCATCGGCCCTGACAATGGACTCTCTACCACAGCCTCCACCAGACCACGGCAGGTCATCTTTAAATGCTTAAATTATCAAGAAAAACTCATCTTGCTAAGGGCATACAGATCACACAATGCAGATGTTCTATATGAGGGGAAAAACTGCTGCTATTCCAGGATTTCTAAGCAGATGTATCCAAGCTGCGCAAAGAGTTTGCACCCTACTGTTCTCAACTGTATAAAGAGGGCAGACAAGTAGCACTTCTGTATCCTGCTAAACTCCGGTTACAAATCCCCAAAGGTTATAAGTTCTTCCGTTCCCCCAAAGAACTGAAATCCTACTTAGATGCTGAAAAACTACAAGCTGACACATAGACCTACCCTTGCCACCATACAACCTAAGACCTACTTGGGATGATAGGTCCTAAACAGGATAACTGTTGCAAGTCACAGGAGGCCTTGGATACAGGTGCCCTCCCTGATGAGGCCGCTGTTACCCTCAAAACCACTACATTGCAGGACATGTTCCTATTTCAGGAATGGACCCTCCTGTGGATGACCTTCCATAACTCTGAACCCCTTGGTTCACTAAGGGACATGTTATTTAAAATTATTGTTGATGTGTACTATGTTTTTTTCTTAAGTTTATTCTTCCCTTGTCCCACTCTTGAAGCAGGTTGTTTGCATGCTCTAATTAAGAGATACCTTCTTCTCATACACCTAGGAATTGTTATACGCACTAACCTCTCTTTTTCTCTAGCAGAAAATTTGGGGGCTGTGTTCGGCGGATGGGTGGACTGGAGACTGACACTTAGACCTGTGACCAATACTCTGTACCTGTTGCCATTCACCAGCAATGTCCGTGAGTCTTTCTTTGTACTGCACCTCATAATGAGTTCTGCACATGCTGAAACTCCCCCCCCACACACACACTAACAAACAGATCTGCTGTACCCGCCCCCTCAGTGACTACTCAAATGACTGAGACACTTAACGTGATATCTTGGAATGTGGGGGGTATAACATCCCCAGCCAAACGGAGCAAAATCCTCCAACACCTAAAATCACTGCACGTAGACATTGCACTATTGCAAGAGACACACCTTACTGCGGAGGAGCATGTGAAACTAAAAATTAGATGGGTTGGGCAAATCCTATACTCACCATCTGAGGGAAGGAAACGTGGGGTGGCAATCTTAATATGCAAGCAATTACCCATAACCTTTTCCAACACAAAGATTGACAAGCAATGCCGTTACATTTTCACTTCATATAAACACACATACTTTTCAACTATGTAATGTTTATGGCCCAAATCACTCTGACCAGCTTTTCTGGTCATCCTTACAGTCCCTCATAGCCCAACACTCGGAATCACCAGTAATAGTGGGGGGAGACTTCAACATGGCACAGGCATACCCGCTAGACAGGTTTCTTGACCCATCCCAACCTAGTACAAAGAGGGGAATACATTCCAAACACAAACAGGAAATACAAATAATATCTATGTTTAGAGATGGACTGGGACTGCAGGATCTGTGGAGATCTCAACATCCTGATCAAAGAGATTATACGTGTGTCTCTAAGACGCACCATACTTTCTCACGTATAGACTTTTTTCTCACTTCCCCGCAAATTACACCAAAAATACTAGACACATCTATTCTCCCAATCACGATATCAGATCACGCTCCCATAAGAATAAAGCTTCAACCTTTTAGAACAGAATCTACTAAAAAGACCTGGAGGTTCCCATCCTACTTGTACACTAATGCAGATTTTAGACAACACCTGAAGGCGTTTTGGCTGGAATATACCTCCGACAATGGACAGCATAGGGACAATCTTGACTTGTTTTGGCATGCCTCTAAGGCAGTTATAAGAGGCAAAATCACTGCATACACAGCACACCATTTTAAGTCTCAAAAAAAAGTCACTACACTCCTTTCAGAACTAACTAATGCTTACAACATCTATCTAACTAACCCTACAGCAGCGAATCGCCAGAAATATTATGACGCCAAAAAAGAGAGAGACACACACTTGCACATTCTTGATCACAAGTTTAATCTGCACAGACAGGGTAGGTTTTACCGCCACGGCAACAAAGCTGGCAAGCTTCTAGCAAGTCTGGTGAGACTTCATACGCCTAAGTCCATCATAGCTGCAATTAAGTCCGGAACGCACCTTAAGACAAACACCAAGGACATAATGAAAATATTTACAGACTACTACAAATCTCTATACACTAAACATATTATAAACGAAGAGGATAAACACACATTTCTTTCATGTAATTAGCAAGAGTCCATGAGCTAGTGACGTATGGGATATACATTCCTACCAGGAGGGGCAAAGTTTCCCAAACCTCAAAATGCCTATAAATACACCCCTCACCACACCCACAATTCAGTTTTACAAACTTTGCCTCCTATGGAGGTGGTGAAGTAAGTTTGTGCTAGATTCTACGTTGATATGCGCTCCGCAGCAAGTTGGAGCCCGGTTTTCCTCTCAGTGTGCAGTGAATGTCAGAGGGATGTGAGGAGAGTATTGCCTATTTGAATGCAGTGATCTCCTTCTACGGGGTCTATTTCATAGGTTCTCTGTTATCGGTCGTAGAGATTCATCTCTTACCTCCCTTTTCAGATCGACGATATACTCTTATTTATTTACCATTACCTCTGCTGATTCTCGTTTCAGTACTGGTTTGGCTTTCTACAAACATGTAGATGAGTGTCCTGGGGTAAGTAAATCTTATTTTCTATGACACTCTAAGCTATGGTTGGGCACTTTGTTTATAAAGTTCTAAATATATGTATTCAAACATTTATTTGCCTTGACTCAGAATGTTCAACATTCCTTATTTTCAGACAGTCAGTTTCATATTTGGGATAATGCATTTGAATCAATCATTTTTTCTTACCTTAAAATTTGACTCTTTTTTCCCTGTGGGCTGTTAGGCTCGCGGGGGCTGAAAATGCTTCATTTTATTGCGTCATTCTTGGCGCGGACTTTTTTGGCGCAAAAAATCTTTTCCGTTTCCGGCGTCATACGTGTCGCCGGAAGTTGCGTCATTTTTTTACGTTCTTTTGCGCCAAAAATGTCGGCGTTCCGGATGTGGCGTCATTTTTGGCGCCAAAAGCATTTAGGCGCCAAATAATGTGGGCGTCTTATTTGGCGCTAAAAAATATGGGCGTCGCTTTTGTCTCCACATTATTTAAGTCTCATTTTTCATTGCTTCTGGTTGCTAGAAGCTTGTTCTTTGGCATTTTTTCCCATTCCTGAAACTGTCATTTAAGGAATTTGATCAATTTTGCTTTATATGTTGTTTTTTCTCTTACATATTGCAAGATGTCTCACGTTGCATCTGAGTCAGAAGATACTTCAGGAAAATCGCTGTCTAGTGCTGGAACGACCAAAGCTAAGTGTATCTGCTGTAAACTTTTGGTAGTTATTCCTCCGGCTGTTGTTTGTATTAATTGTCATGACAAACTTGTTAATGCAGATAATATTTCCTTTAGTAATGTACCATTGCCTGTTGCAGTTCCTTCAACATCTAAGGTGCAGAATGTTCCTGATAACATAAGAGATTTTGTTTCTGAATCCATCAAGAAGGCTATGTCTGTTATTTCTCCTTCTAGTAAACATAAAAAATCTTTTAAAACTTCTCTCTCTACAGATGAATTTTTAAATGAACATCATCATTCTGATTCTGATGACTCTTCTGGTTCAGAGGATTCTGTCTCAGAGATTGATGCTGATAAATCTTCATATTTATTTAAAATGGAATTTATTCGTTCTTTACTTAAAGAAGTACTAATTGCTTTAGAAATAGAGGATTCTGGTCCTCTTGATACTAATTCTAAACGTTTAGATAAGGTATTTAAATCTCCTGTGGTTATTCCAGAAGTTTTTCCTGTTCCTAATGAAGGTGCGGCCCTCATTCCAGCTCAGCTGGTAGGGGGCAGGTTATGTTTTTTCAAAGAAATTTGGATCAATTCTGTTCACAATCTTTGGATTCAGAACATTGTTTCAGAAGGGTACAGAATTGGTTTCAAGATGAGACCTCCTGCAAAGAGATTTTTTCTTTCCCGTGTCCCAGTAAATCCAGTGAAAGCTCAAGCATTTCTGAATTGTGTTTCAGATCTAGAGTTGGCTGGAGTAATTATGCCAGTTCCAGTTCCGGAACAGGGGATGGGGTTTTATTCAAATCTCTTCATTGTACCAAAGAAGGAGAATTCCTTCAGACCAGTTCTGGATCTAAAAATATTGAATCGTTATGTAAGGATACCAACGTTCAAAATGGTAACTGTAAGGACTATCTTGCCTTTTGTTCAGCAAGGGCATTATATGTCCACAATAGATTTACAGGATGCATATCTGCATATTCCGATTCATCCAGATCATTATCAGTTCCTAAGATTCTCTTTTCTGGACAAGCATTACCAGTTTGTGGCTCTGCCGTTTGGCCTAGCTACAGCTCCAAGAATTTTTACAAAGGTTCTCGGTGCCCTTCTGTCTGTAATCAGAGAACAGGGTATTGTGGTATTTCCTTATTTGGACGATATCTTGGTACTTGCTCAGTCTTTACATTTAGCAGAATCTCATACGAATCGACTTGTGTTGTTTCTTCAAGATCATGGTTGGAGGATCAATTTACCAAAAAGTTAATTGATTCCTCAGACAAGGGTAACCTTTCTGGGTTTCCAGATAGATTCAGTGTCCATGACTCTGTCTTTAACAGACAAGAGACGTCTAAAATTGATTTCAGCTTGTCGAAACCTTCAGTCACAATCATTCCCTTCGGTAGCCTTATGCATGGAAATTCTAGGTCTTATGACTGCTGCATCGGACGCGATCCCCTTTGCTCGTTTTCACATGCGACCTCTTCAGCTCTGTATGCTGAATCAATGGTGCATGGATTACACAAAGATATCTCAATTAATATCTTTAAAACCGATTGTACGACACTCTCTAACGTGGTGGACAGATCACCTTCGTTTAATTCAGGGGGCTTCTTTTGTGCTTCCGACCTGGACTGTAATTTCAACAGATGCAAGTCTCACAGGTTGGGGAGCTGTGTGGGGATCTCTGACGGCACAAGGAGTTTGGGAATCTCAGGAGGTGAGATTACCGATCAATATTTTGGAACTCCGTGCAATTTTCAGAGCTCTTCAGTTTTGGCCTCTTCTGAAGAGAGAATCGTTCATTTGTTTTCAGACAGACAATGTCACAACTGTGGCATACATCAATCATCAAGGAGGGACTCACAGTCCTCTGGCTATGAAAGAAGTATCTCGAATTTTGGTTTGGGCGGAATCCAGCTCCTGTCTAATCTCTGCGGTTCATATCCCAGGTATAGACAATTGGGAAGCGGATTATCTCAGTCGCCAAACGTTGCATCCGGGCGAATGGTCTCTTCACCCAGAGGTATTTCTTCAGATTGTTCAAATGTGGGAACTTCCAGAAATAGATCTGATGGCGTCTCATCTAAACAAGAAACTTCCCAGGTATCTGTCCAGATCCCGGGATCCTCAGGCGGAGGCAGTGGATGCATTATCACTTCCTTGGAAGTATCATCCTGCCTATATCTTTCCGCCTCTAGTTCTTCTTCCAAGAGTAATCTCCAAGATTCTGAAGGAATGCTCGTTTGTTCTGCTGGTAGCTCCGGCATGGCCTCACAGGTTTTGGTATGCGGATCTTGTCCGGATGGCCTCTTGCCAACCGTGGACTCTTCCGTTAAGACCAGACCGTCTGTCGCAAGGTCCTTTTTTCCATCAGGATCTGAAATCCTTAAATTTAAAGGTATGGAGATTGAACGCTTGATTCTTGGTCAAAGAGGTTTCTCTGACTCTGTGATTAATACTATGTTACAGGCGCGTAAATCTGTATCTAGAGAGATATATTATAGAGTCTGGAAGACTTATATTTCTTGGTGTCTTTCTCATAATTTTTCTTGGCATTCTTTTAGAATACCGAGAATTTTACAGTTTCTTCAGGATGGTTTAGATAAGGGTTTGTCCGCAAGTTCCTTGAAAGGTCAAATCTCTGCTCTTTCTGTTCTTTTTCACAGAAAGATTGCTATTCTTCCTGATATTCATTGTTTTGTACAAGCTTTGGTTCGTATAAAAACTGTCAATAAGTCAATTTCTCCTCCTTGGAGTTTGAATTTGGTTCTGGGGGCTCTTCAAGCTCCTCCGTTTGAACCTATGCATTCATTGGACATTAAATTACTTTCTTTGAAAGTTTTGTTCCTTTTGGCAATCTCTTCTGCCAGAAGAGTTTCTGAATTATCTGCTCTTTCTTGTGAGTCTCCTTTTCTGATTTTTCATCAGGATAAGGCGGTGTTGCGAACTTCTTTTGAATTTTTACCTAAAGTTGTGAATTCCAACAACATTAGTAGAGAAATTGTGGTTCCTTCATTATGTCCTAATCCTAAGAATTCTAAGGAGAAATCGTTGCATTCTTTGGATGTTGTTAGAGCTTTGAAATATTATGTTGAAGCTACTAAGTCTTTCCGAAAGACTTCTAGTTTATTTGTTATCTTTTCCGGTTCTAGAAAAGGCCAGAAAGCTTCTGCCATTTCTTTGGCATCTTGGTTGAAATCTTTAATTCATCTTGCCTATGTTGAGTCGGGTAAAACTCCGCCTCAGAGGATTACAGCTCATTCTACTAGGTCAGTTTCTACTTCCTGGGCGTTTAGGAATGAAGCTTCGATTGATCAGATTTGCAAAGCAGCAACTTGGTCCTCTTTGCATACTTTTACTAAATTCTACCATTTTGATGTATTTTCTTCTTCTGAAGCATTTTGTGGTAGAAAAGTACTTCAGGCAGCGGTTTCAGTTTGAATCTTCTGCTTATGTTTTTCATTAAACTTTATTTTGGGTGTGGATTATTTTCAGCAGGAATTGGCTGTCTTTATTTTATCCCTCCCTCTCTAGTGACTCTTGTGTGGAAAGATCCACATCTTGGGTAATCATTATCCCATACGTCACTAGCTCATGGACTCTTGCTAATTACATGAAAGAAAACATAATTTATGTAAGAACTTACCTGATAAATTCATTTCTTTCATATTAGCAAGAGTCCATGAGGCCAGCCCTTTTTTTGTGGTGGTTATGATTTTTGTATAAAGCACGATTATTCCAATTCCTTATTTTATATGCTTTCGCACTTTTTTATCACCCCACTTCTTGGCTATTCGTTAAACTGAATTGTGGGTGTGGTGAGGGGTGTATTTATAGGCATTTTGAGGTTTGGGAAACTTTGCCCCTCCTGGTAGGAATGTATATCCCATACGTCACTAGCTCATGGACTCTTGCTAATATGAAAGAAATGAATTTATCAGGTAAGTTCTTACATAAATTATGTTTTTGGCGCAGCGTTACAGTACCTCGACTATCTGATGCTCAAAAAGACAGCCTTAACTCCCCCATACATGCACAAGAAGTGATACGTGCCATTGGTAGTTCAAAGTTAGGGAAAGCTGCAGGTCCAGATTCACTTCCGATAGAGTACTACAAGATTCTAAGTCCGGATATAGCACCAGTGTTAGCTGACACCTACACTAGCTACTTACTAGGTACATCAACACCAGACGCAAGATTTACAGACGCTAACATATGCATAATCCCTAAACCGAACAGAGACCACACGCTTCCCTCCTCATACAGGCCGATCTCTTTGCTCAACAGTGACTACAAACTGTTTACAAAGATATTTGCGGACAGATTGGCGGAAATGGTCCCAGACATAATACACCCAGACCAGACCGGCTTCATCAAACGCCACACCTCAGTAATCAACATCAGGAAAACGCTAGCTGTCATATCCCATTACATCAACTCATACTACCATGACTTTCAAAGACCCAATACAGACGCATGCCTTCTCGCCATTGACGCCGAGAAGGCGTTTGACAGAATAGAATGGGATCACCTCTACACCTCCTTAGAAAAATTTGGCATATCTGGGAACTTCCTCAATTTACTCCAACAATTATATACCTCGCCCTTTGCTTCGGTAATTGTTAATGGCCAAACATCCCCGCCATTCCTTCTGGAAAGGGGGACTAGGCAGGGGTGTCCCTTGTCCCCGTTGCTCTTTGACTTGGCGATAGAGCCCTTGGCATGTTACATCGTCAAAGTAGCGAAGGTCTGAAAATCCATAGACAAACCATACACTTGTCACTTTACGCCGACGACCTTCTCCTATAAGTTCCTAACCCTCACAACAATGTACCCAAACTGTTACATAAGTTAACTAAATTCGGTGCCATATCAGGCTACAAAATAAATATAGACAAATCGGAACTAACATGGTTACTTAATACCCAAAAAATCCCATTACAAGACACTGATCTGAAAATAACTACAGGACACTTCACATACTTGGGGATCCACCTACATGTTGATACTAACAAATTATACCACCTAAACATAGGCAAAACAATAGCCCTCATCCAAAATCAAGTGAAAGGATGGAGAAATCTACCACTGTCACTCACGGGTAGAATCCAACTCTTAAAAATGATTATCCTACCAAAAATGCTTTACCCTCTCCAGATGCTTCTTATTTTGCTAACAAAGAGGGACTTAAATGAACTGGCAACCCTTTTTGGCGCGTTTGTGTGGCGACATGGGAAGCCAAGGATCAACAGGTTACACTTAGCAATGCCAATTGGTTCGGGTGGGCTTAGTCTCCCAAATCTTAGATGGTATAACTGGCCATCTCTAGTAAAGGTGATTGTGGGTTGGTTGGCACATTTAGACTATTTCTGCCACCCAGTGGAAAAAGAATTACTAGCTCCCACACACCCTGCTTTTCTGCCGCACACCCCGTTATCATCCCTTCCCCCACAAATCAAGCAAAACATACTATTCAGGGACCCACTGAGGGCATGGGGCCAGACTTTGTAAAACATGGGGGATGACATTTACATTTAGTAAATACCTACCTCTTCAAGGCAACCCCAACTTCATACCGGGATACACGACCGCTGTCTTTAAAGATTGGGAACGTCAGAGATTGACAATGGTAGCACAGCTGATTAACCCCACAACGCATCAAATAATTCCTTTCCCAGACCTACAAGCACAATACAGTCTCCCTGGCACACACAGGTTTGCCTACTTTCAGAGCCGACACTATGTCCAGAGTCTATTAACGGAAGGCCTGGCGTCCTTAGACATAACCAAGATTGTTACTCTCTGTACTCTGGCCTCTCAAGGAACACACTCTATCACGCCCATTTATAAACTCATAATGACATATAATGAGACGCAAACAATGCAGAATATTATACTCAAGTGGCGGGGACAGGGGATTCCTGAGGTCACACAAGACCAAATCACACATAGCATACTAGCAGTCAGAACAGCTACACTGTCCTACCTACGTGAATCTCAAATAAAGTTACTACATCAAGCATACATAACTCCCAAAATCAGATCCAAATGGGGTAAAGACGCGGTGGATGAATGCCCCAAATGTTCAATACCCACCCCAGATATGGTACACCTGGTTTGGGGTTGTCCCAAGGTGCAGAGATTTTGGGGCAAGGTTAAATTCTGGCTGTCCAAAATACTTAAAACTAACATAAAATTGACTGCAGCACATATACTATTCTTTCAGGACACCTCTATAACCCATAACCATCAAAGATTCCTAAACTTAGTTGTGCTAATGGCCAGGAAACTAATTCTACAATACTGGGCCAGGACTAGAGAACCTCCCTTCAAAAAGCTTACTCATACATTATACCAGCAACTACTGATAGAGCATGCAGATACCCAGGGGGACCGTGAGGCTAGAGTAAAGGCATTTATAGTTAAATGGGAAGCATATTTACTTTACCTACCAGGTGGTCTAAGGAAAAAACTGCTGCAGCCCTTCCAGTATTCTGCATTCATCCTAAATGAGAACCTACATGGTCGCTGGTGCCTACAGGGACCTGACTCAGACACCTGACGGACTAAGACTGTGACATCATATAGACTGTGGCCTGGGCGAGGCGGCTTGCAGACTGAGACTGCACTCATCCGCCGACACACATATTTTTCTATGGAATAGGACACTTGATTTATTAGGTTTAACTACCCCTGTTAATGCACCCAATCGCTTTTCTAGTTTCTGCATCTTGAGTGAAAGCACTGATCACGACCAAAGAAAGAGAAACAGGTATTGTTGTAAGCCAATCCCTAACCTGATGTTGGCAGGTAACTTAACGTAATCAGTGATACGACGCCTTCGGGCCTCAACCCTACACTTTGATCGACACTAACCACTAATTGTTGTTGTAATGTTTTATTTGTTTATGTTTTATGGTTATATATGAGGCTTGGCTGCGCCATATAGCTCAGGAAACAAACTTATTGGACTCAAAACTGACTCACCTATATTGTTGAAACTGTTCATTGTTGCTTACACTAAGCTTTATGATGATTGTTATTGCATAATGTTATGTGGGGCTGTCCAAGTTCCTCTTTAAAAATTTCAAAAATAAAGTTTAAAAAAAAAAAAACTACAGTCACCACTCCTTTTTCTTGCTTGTCTTCGGTCGAATGACTGGGGGTGGCAGTTAGGGGAGGAACTATATAGACAGCTTTGCTGTGGGTGTCCTCTTGCAGCTTCCTGTTGGGAAGGAGAATATCCCACAAGTAATGGATGAACCCGTGGACTGGATACACCTTACAAGAGAAAGAAATTTATCAGGTAAGCATAAATTTTGTTTTTACACATAAAACGCTATAACAGGGTCACAGTGTGGCTCCTTTATACTTTGATAGGATACAGGGTTAATATCCTCTGAAGGGGGTTTATTGAACAGTTGGAGTTAATTAATCAGTGTATTAATTATTTACATGCTGATTTGTGTGATTTTTTTCCTGGGCTCCAGTTTTTGGCTGGAACAAACAGGTTTCACTTTTAAGTTTCACTTTCGTTTTTGAAAGTGTTGCACAATTCCTATTATTTGGGGAAGTACTGTCTTGCACTCCATGTGACCGGGTGTGGCCTCCATTCCTGCTGAGACTTAAACCTGAGGAGAGCGTTTCCTCTGTTAACTGTCTGGGTCTAGGAGGTGGTGAGTGCCCCAGCCATTGGAGTATAAAGGTGCAGTTTTCTATAATAAAAAACGTTTTTATTTGTGTCCTTCTGTGGGTATAAGCGCACTAAAAAGAAGGCTGGGGCAGAATAAGAGTGAAGTATGTCCAAAGCTCGTGGTTTTACTTCAAACCTATATGTGTATAATCATGTGTGTCCAAGATAATCTAAATGGATATGGTATTAGGTATAACTAGAACGCTGTATCTTTTAAAATGTATTTATCTGTTAAAATATGTTAAATTATTATTAAATTATGTTTTTAAACAGTGTACTTGTTCCAAAATCTGAGTACAAATTAAGAATGTTATAGTACATAACATGGATCCATGTAATACAATGAGCTATAAATTGAAAAATATAAAAATATATGTATAGTAGATAAAAACAGTACAATGGGTAAAGAACAATAAAATAAGATCCTAGAAAATGTATGGACCACGTTAGTAGTATAGTTCAAATAGTCCCAGATAAAAGTCTGTGATAGAAGTCTATGATAAATCTGTGTCGAATCCTAAAGTGATGTTGTGCCAAAAGTTGATGAATTCACTGTGCAAAAAATATCAAAAAACTGGTGAAGAAAGTGCAAAAAATGAAAAAATTAAAAATAAGATAAAAAGATAAAATTAAATTGGGTTAAGATTACCCAAAAAGTATAAAAATATAAAATTACAAAAGTGTAAAAATGTAAAAAAAATTCCAGAAGTGGATGATAGGGAATCCTACTAGAGGATGTTGATTTTCTCAAAGAAGATCTTCCTATATGTAATAATTCTGAAACGTAAAAATAGAAAGTTTCAATAGTGCAATAACACTGACTAAATAAAAATCATGAAATAGGCTTACCATATACTGTCAACGCGTTTCAGCCCTAACCTGGGCCTTTCTTGATTTGTATTTAGTCCTTAGCGTTATTGCACTATTGTACCTTTCTATTTTTAGGTTTCAGAATTATGACATATAGGAGGATCTTCTTTGAGAAAATCAACATCCTCTAGTAGGATTCCCTATCATCCACTTCTGGAATTATAATATAAGACATTTTTACACTTTTGTAATTTTATATTTTTGTAATTTTATATTTTTATAAATCTTAACCCAATTTCGTTTTATCTTTTTATCTTATTTTTTTATTTTTGCACTTTCTTCACCAGTTTTAAGGCATTATTTTTTATATTTTTTGCACAGTGAATTCATCAACTTTTGGCACGACATCACTTTAGGATATGACATGGATTTATCATAGACTTCTATCACAGACTTTTTTCTGGGACTATTTGAACTATACCACTAACTTGGTCCATACATTTTCTAGGATCGTATTTTATTGTTCTTTACCCATTGTACTGTTTTTATCTACTAAACATATATTTTTATATTTTTCAATTTATAGCTCATTGTATTACATGGATCCATGTTATGTACTATAACATTGTTAATTTGTACTCAGATTTTGGAATAAGTACACTGTTTCAAAACATATTTTAACAGATAAATATATTTTAAAAGATACAGCATTCTAGTTATACCTACTACTATATCCATTTAGATATCTTGGACACAGATGATTATACACATAAAGGTTTGAGGTAAAAGCAAGAGCTTTGGACATACTTCACTCTCTCATTCTGCCCCAGCCTTCTTTTTAGTACTATCTAATCTCTCTGGGGTACTTAGGTACCCCATTTATTTTAGGAGCATTATAGGCAGACACACACCTAGCGCTAGGTTAACCCACAGTTTTCCTTCTGTGGGTATAATCTGAGCTATGGAGGACTCTGACATGTTAGAAGGTTCTCCTCCTGTACTAAATCATACCTGTTTATATTGTGAGGAGACTGTGGTTTTCCCGCCCACTCAATTATGTTCCACATGCCTTAACACCGTTATAAAGTCTAAGAAGGAAGACAAGCCTGCTAAGGCTCTTAGTCCCTCTGAGCCATCTACCTCTCAGGACTCGGTGTCCCGTGAGATTACTACCCTTGCTACATTATCCACTCCACATGCTGTTCCCCGTAGCACATCTAATCCTCCATCTGGAGGGGACCTTTTTCCTGCGGACTTTGCCACGCAGTTACAAACAGCGGTGTCTGCGGCCCTCAGTGCATTACCTTGCTCTAACAAACGCAAGAGAAAGGTTAAACATAGCTCTCCTGACCCGGAGTCATCTAAATATTTATCGGATTTAGCTATTATGTCTCAGTTATCCGATGAGTTAACCTCTGTAGCTTCAGAGGGTGAACTTTCTGGGTCAGGGTCCATAGTGTCTATGCCTTCTGCTGTGAAAGAACAAATGGGAAAGAATTGGTTCTTCCTTTTCCCCCTCGTCTACTTTTTAAAAGTTGTTCCCGGTCCCGGACTCTCAACTGGATTTGTGGAGCTCCATTCCTAAGGTGGATGTTGCTATCTCTACTCTTGCTAAACGTACTACTATACCTCTTGAGGATCGTTCTTCGTTCAGAGAGCCGATGGATAAGAAAATAGAAACCTTTCTGAGAAAGATGTTTCAACATACAGGATTTTTGTTTCAACCGGCGGCTGCATTTGCCGCGGTTGCCGGAGCGGCTACCTACTGGTGCGACTCTTTGTCGGAACTCATTGAAGTGGAGTCTCCCCTCGAGGATATTAAAGACAGAATTAAAGCTCTGAGAATTACTAATTATTTTATCTGTGATGCGAACATGTAAATTATTCGCCTAAATGCAAAGGCCTCTGGCTTTACAGTCCTAGCCCACCGTGCACTCTGGTTGAAATCTTGGTCTGCGGATATGACTTCTAAGTCCAGACTCCTTTCTCTTCCCTTCAAGGGAAATATTTTATTTGGTCCAGACCTGGATTCTCTTATTTCTACGGTTACCTGAGGCAAGGGTGCCTTCCTACCGCAAGATAAGAAGAACAAGTCTAAGGGACAACAATCTTCTAATTTTCATTCCTTTCATTCTGATAAATCCCAATGACAACAATCCTCCCCCAAGCCCGAGCAACCCAGAGTGCTTGGAAGCCGGCTCAGTCCTGGAAAAAATTCAAGCAGAATAAGAAGCCCGCATGAAGAGGTGGCCCCGATCCGGGTCCGGATCGTGTAGGGGCAGACTGTCTCTTTTTTCAGTCGCCTGGTTCAAGGACGTACAGGATCCATGGGACCTGGAGGTGGTATCTCAGGGATACAAGATAGCCTTCAAATCTCATCCGCCAAGGGGCAGATTCCTTCTCTCAAATCTGTCTACCAGACCAGAAAAGAGGGATGAATTTCTAGGGTGTGTTCGGGATCTATCCTCCTTAGGAGTTGTTGTCCCGCTGCCTATTGACGAAAGAGGTTTGGGGTTTTATTCAAAACCTTTAGTGAAGGAGGGAACATTCTGCCCAATCCTGGACTTAAAGTGCTTAAATTTCTCAGTGTCCCTTCCTTCAAGATGGAGACAATAAGGTCCATCCTTTCTTTAATTCAGGAAGGCCAGTTTATGACCACTATAGAGCTGAAGGACGCTTACCTTCATGTTCCAATCCACAGGGAACGCTTTCAGTTCCTGAGGTTTGCATTTCTGGACCAGTACTTCCAGTTCATTGCCCTTCCATTTGGCCTAGCAACTGCTTCAATAATCTTTATGAAGGTTCTGGGGGCTCTTCTAGCCGTTGCCAGAACTTAGGGTATTGCAGTAGCCCCATACTTGGATGATATTCTGGTGCAAGCACCATCCTTTCATCTTGCAAAATAATTCTCGGAGTCCCTTTTCAGTCTTCTTCGCTCACATGGATGGAAGATAAACTTGGAAAAGAGTTCTCTTATCCCAAGTACCAGGGTGGAAATCTTGGGTACTATAATAGACTCCATATCCATGAGGATGTTTCTAACAGACCAGAGATATTGCAAGCTAACTTTGGCATGTCTTGCCTTCCGGACCTCCTTGAGTCCCTCTGTGGCTCAGTGTATGGAGGTGATTGGTCTCATTTTGTCCTTCATTGACATCATTCTTTTTGTCAGGTTCCGTCTCAGACCTTTACAACTGTGCATGCTGAGGCAGTGGAATGGCGATCATTCAGATCTGTCTCAACAGATTGTATTAGACAGCCAGCCGAGATAATTGCTCTCTTTGTGGATCTGTCCAGATCATCTGTCCCGAGGGACATGCTTCTTAAGACCATCCTCTGAGATTGTGACTAACCATCCTCTGAGATTGTGACTATGGATTCAAGCCTATCCAGATTGGGAGCAGTTTGGGGTGCCAGGAAGGCACAGGGGTTGTGGACTAAGGAGGAGTCCTCCCTCCCAATAAATATTTTGGAACTACGGGCAATCTTCAAGGCCTTGAAGGCTTGGCCACTTCTGGGTTCGTCCCAGTTTATCAGATTCCAATCAGACAATATAACTTTCTGGTTTATATCAACCATCAGGGGGGAACGAGAAGTTCCTTGGCGATGAAGGAAGTATCTTAGATTCTGGAGTGGGCGGAGGCACACAGCTGTTTGCTGTCAGTGATCCACATTCCGGGTGTGGACAACTGGGAGGCGGATTTTCTCAACAGACAATCCTTCCATCCAGGGGATTGGTCTCTCCATCCCGAGGTGTTTGCAGAGATATGCAGCAAGTGGGGGGCACCGGAGATAGATCTTATGGTGTCCCATCTCAATACCAAGCTACCCAGGTATGGGTCAAGGTCGAGGGATCCCCAAGCGGATCTAATAGATGCACTAGCAGTGCCCTGGAGGTTCAAACTCATGTATATTTTTTCCTCCATTACCGCTTCTTCCTCGAGTGGTGGCCCGAATCAAGCAGGAACGGTAATCTTTAATCCTGATTGCTCCATCGTGGCTGCGAAGGACGTGGTTTGCGGATCTAGTGGAGTTGTCCTCATCTCCTCCGTGGAAGTTACTTTGTCGCAGAGACCTGCTGATACAAGGTCCATTTGTTCATCAAAATCTAGATTATCTGAGGCTAACTGCTTGGAGATTGAACGCTTAGTCTTAGCCAAGAGAGGTTTCTCTGGGAGTGTCATTAATACTCTTATTCAAGCTCATTAACCAGTTACTCTGCGTATCTACCTCAAGATATGGAGGACCTACTTATTCTGGTGTGAAGAGCGTGGTTTTTCCTGGCACAGAGTTAAGGTTGCCAGGATCTTATCTTTTCTCCAGGATGGACTGGAAAGGGCCTTTCTGCTAGTTCCCTGAGGGGACAGATTTCGGCCCTGTCGGTTTTATTGCATAAGAGACTGGCTGAGCTTCCAGACGTGCAGTCCTTTGTTAAGGCTCTGATTAGGAGCAGACCTTTGTTTAGATCTGGGGCTTCTCCTTGGAGCCTAAATCTTGTTCTTTGGGTTTTGCAACAGATTCCCTTTGAGCCTCTGCATTCCGTTGACATTAAATTGTTATCTTGGAAGGTTGTCTTTTTTTTAGCTATTGCCTCTGCGTGCAGAGTTTCTGAAATCTCTGCTTTGCAATGTGAGCCCCCTTATCTTATTTTTCATGTAGATAAGGCAGTTTTACGTACTAAATTAGGTTTTCTTCCTAAGGTTGTGTCAGATTGCAACATCAATCAGGAAATTGTGGTTCCTTCCTTGTGTCCTAATCCTCCTTCATTGAAGGAACGCTTACTTCACAATTTGAAAGTGGTTTGCGCCTTGAAGTTCTATCTTCAGGCTACTAAGGAGTTTAGACAATCTTCCTCTTTGTTGTCTATTCGGGGAAGCGTAGGGGACAGAAGGCTACTTCAAATTTTTCTAACTTTTTGGTTATGGAGTGTCATCCACTTAGCTTACGAGACAGCGGGACATCGTCCTCCTGAAAGGATAACGGCTCATTCCACTAGAGCTGTGACTTCCTCTTGGGCCTTTAAGAATGAGGCCTCTATGGATCAGATTTGTAAGGCGGTTCCTGGTCCTCCTTACATATTTTTTTACAATTTTACAAGTTTGATGTTTTTGCTTCGGCTGAAGCAGCTTTCGGGAGAAAAGTTTTGTAGGCTGTGGTGCCCTCAGAATAGGTCCGCCTCTTCCTTTTTGTTCCCTCCCGTTATTCATTCAGTGTCCTCTGGAGCTTGGGTATAGTTTTCCCAACAGTAAGGAATGAAGCCGTGGACTCTCCCTATCTTAGGAAGGAAAACATAATTTATGATTACCAGATAAATTCCTTTCCTTCCGGATAGGGAGAGTCCACGGCCCTGCCCATTTTTTCTTGTCTATGGGCGGTCCCCTATTATTTATTTTATTCTGGCACCATTTATACCCTAATGTTTCTCCTACTGTTCCTTCTTCCCTCAGCAGAATGACTGGGGTAATGAGGAAGTGGAAGGGATATTTAAGCCTTTGGCTGCGGTGTCTTTGCCTCCTCCTGGTGGCCAGGTGTTGTATTTTCCCAACAGTAAGGAATGAAGCAGTGGACTCTCCCTATCCAGAAGGAAAGGAATTTATCTGGTAAGCATAAATTATGTTTTTTTTTACCAAAAAACATAATTTATGTAAGAATTTACCTGATAAATTAATTTCTTAAATATTGGCAAGAGTCCATGAGCTAGTGACGTATGGGATACACAATCCTACCAGGAGGGGCAAAGTTTCCCAAACCTCAAAATGCCTATAAATACAACCCTCACCACACCCACAATTCAGTTTAAAGAACCGTCATAAAAAGGGTGGGCCTCATGGACTTTTGCCAATATGAAAGAAATGAATTTATCAGGTAAATTCTTACATAAATTATGTTTTCTTTCATGTAATTGGCAAGAGTCCATGAGCTAGTGACGTATGGGATAGAAATACGCAAGATGTGGAACTGTCAGGGTGCCAGGAATCAGACTGAGACGAGAAGTGCAAAAATAATCACACCTTTATTAATAGCAAAAAATAATAAATAGTCCACAAGTCAAATAACAAGCCAGGAATCAAAACCAGAGCTGGTAGTCAGAAGAGCCGAGTCAGGAGCCAAAGCGAATAGTCAGACGAGCCGGAATCAGGAACAAGGAAAACAGCAGAGTCAGGAACAAGCCAGGGATCAGGAACCAGGAAGGACGTCAGGCAGCCAGGTAATACACAGGAACTCTGCCAAACAGGTCTTGGACAACTCAAAGGCAAAGCATACTGAACAGAAGCCCTTTAAATAATAAGTGATGACATCACAATTCTGAGACTGCAACCTGTCTCACATGGATGATGCACACCAGTCTGGCCATAAAAGGAAGTGCAGGATTTGAGCAGCATCCCCCACAATGCACCATAGTCAGGAAGAGAGGTTAGTAAAATGGCTGCCAACAGCACATGGCAAACACAACAGGGAAAAAACCCTAACAGTACCCTCCCCTCAACGACCCCTCCCCCGCGGGAGGACAAAAGGCTTACTGGGGAAACGGGCATGGAGGAGGGCGGGAGCATGAACATCAGAGGAGGGAACCCAAGAACGCTCCTCCGGACCGTAGCCTCTCCAGTGAACCAAATACTGTACAGGGCCCCTGGACATACAAGAGTCAATAATGCTGCTGACCTCATACTCCTCATGGTTGTCAACAAAGATAGGATGGGGACGAGGCAACACAGTGGTAAACCGATTATAAACCAATG